>NC_138300.1:46667500-47052500 GCF_965601325.2 Salmo salar
GAAACGTATAATTATCACATCAATTCAGGCAATTTATCACATTTTAGATTTTTGTTCTAAGCTTAATAATATCCTCTTGAAGTTTGCCTAGGATAGGGGGCGCTACAGCGATTTTTGAAAAAAATTCGTGCCCATTTTAAACGGCCTCCTACTCAAACTCAAAAGCTAGGATATGCATATAATTAATAGTTGTGGATAGAAAACACCCTAAAGTTTCTAAAACTGTTTGAATGGTGTCTGAGTATAACAGAACTCATATGGCAGTCAAAACCCCGAGACAGATCGTAACATGATGTGGAATTCTGAATTGCGGACTCAACTTCATCACTTTGCCTATAAATCACACCGTGAGCTATGGTTCATTGAGCACTTCCTATGGCTTCCACTAGATGTCCCCAGTCTTTACAAAGTGGTTTGAGTCTTTTACTGTGAAAACTGACCGAATGAGAGTCTGTGGAACGTGGTCACATGGGGAGGGCCATCACCATTATGACGCCGGCTCCCCTGGCTACCCTCCCCTTTCGAAACGTTTTGAAAGACAATGCAATCGTCCCCCTTGAATATTATTGGAGCTCTGGTTGAAAAAGGCCCTAAAGATTTATGTTATACAACGTTTGACATGTTTGAACGAACTTAAATATTTTTTTTTCTTTCCATTTTGGTAAGAGAGGAGTCCCGCGGACGACGGAACATTTGGTGCAGCCTTCAGAACGCGCTAACAAGAAGAAGCTATTGGGACATAAAGGATTCACTTTTTCGAACGAAAATACATTTGTTGTGGACCTGGGATTCCTGGAAGTGCCTTCTGATGAAGATAATCAAAGGTAAGGGATTATTGACAATAGTATACAAGACTAGATTTGATATGCGATTGTTCCAAGATGGCGCTGACCTGTAACGGTAGCCTATTTTTCTGAGTATCGCATCCCCTTTTATCGCAAAGTGTGATTACCCAGTAAAGTTATTTTTAAATCTGGCATTGCAGGTGCTTTCAAGAGATGTTCATCTATAAATCTTAGAATGACAATATTACATTTTAAAAATGTTTTCGAATAGTAATTTAGTAAATTGTAGCGCTGTTTCACCGGATGCATTTGAGGGAAAATAGTTAGTCAAAATGCTGTTTTTATATATAAATATGAACTTTATCGAACAAAAGAATGCATGTATTGTGTAACATGATGTCCTAGGAGTGTCATCTGATGAAGATTGTCAAAGGTTAGTGCTGCATTTAGCTGTTTTTTGGTTATTTGTGATGCATGTGGTTGGTTGGAAAATGGCTATGTGGAACTTTTACGATATACTCCTCTAACATAATCTAATGTTTTGCTTTTGCTGTAAAGCCTTTTTGAAATCGGACAACGTGGTTCGATTCTGGAGAGGTGTATCTATAAAATGATATAAAATAGTCCTATATTTGAAAAAATAAATATATTACATTTTGTTATGAATATGGCGATAGGATTTTTCGCTGGATGTTGATCCCGCATACGGGACGGAGACCGTCAAGAATTAACTTTCTCTCAATTCAATTCCATTTCAATTCAAAGGGCTTTATTGGCATGAGAAACATATGTTAACATTGCCAAAGCAAGTGAAATAGATAATAAACAAAAGCGAAATAGACAATGAAAAATTCACAGAAAACATTACACTCACAAAAGTTCGAAAGAATAAAGACATTTCAAATGTTATATTATGGCTATATACAGTGTTGTAACAATGTGCAAACAGTTAATGTACAAAAGGAAAAATAAATCAACATAAAAATGGGTTTTATTTACAATGGTGTTTGTGCTTCACTGGTTTCCCTTTTCTCGTGGCAAAAGGGCACAAATCTGTTGAGAAAGGCCGCTGAAGGCAGACCTGGCTCTTAAGAGAAGACAGGCTATGTGCACACTGCCCACAAAATGAGTTGGAAACTGAGCTGCACTTCCTAACCTCCTGCCAAATGTATGACCATATTAGAGACACATATTTCCCTCAGATTATACAGATCCCCAAAGAATTCGAAAACAAACCCAATTTTGACAAACTCCCATATCTATTGGGTGAAATACCTTAGTGTGACACCACAGCAGCAATATTTGTGACCTGTTGCCACGAGAAAAGGGCAACCAGTGAAGAGCAAACACCAAATACAACCCATATTTATGCTTATTTATTTTTCATTTTGTACTTTAACTATTTGCACATAATGTGACATTTGTAATGTCTTTATTCTTTTGGAACTTCTGTGAATGTAATGTTTAATGTTCATTTTTATTGTTTATTTCACTTTTGTTTATTATCTACTTCACTTGCTTTGGCAATGTTAACATATGTTTCCCATGCCAATTAAGCCCCTAAATTGAATTGAAATTGAATTGATAGCTAGAGAGAGAGAGGGAGACAGAGGACAAAATAAGAGAGAGCCTGCCTGTCTGTGTGACTGATTGTTCCAGGAAGCCTGCCTGTCTGTGTGACTGATTGTTCCAGAAAGCCTGCCTGTCTGTGTGGCTGATTGTTCCAGAAAGCCTGCCTGTCTGTGTGACTGATTCTTCCAGAAAGCCTGCCTGTCTGTGAGACTGATTGTTCCAGAAAGCCTGCCTGTCTGTGTGACTGATTGTTCCAGAAAGCCTGCCTGTCTGTGTGACTGATTGTTCCAGAAAGCCTGCCTGTCTGTGTGACTGATTGTTCCAGAAAGCCTGCCTGTCTGTGTGACTAATTGTTCCAGAAAGCCTGCCTGTCTGTGTGACTGATTGTTCCAGAAAGCCTGCCTGTCTGTGTGGCTGATTGTTCCAGAAAGCCTGCCTGTCTGTGTGGCTGATTGTTCCAGAAAGCCTGCCTGTCTGTGTGACTGATTGTTCCAGAAAGCCTGCCTGTCTGTGAGACTGATTGTTCCAGAAAGCCTGCCTGTCTGTGTGACTGATTGTTCCAGAAAGCCTGCCTGTCTGTGTGACTGATTGTTCCAGAAAGCCTGCCTGTCTGTGTGACTGATTGTTCCAGAAAGCCTGCCTGTCTGTGTGACTAATTGTTCCAGAAAGCCTGCCTGTCTGTGTGACTGATTGTTCCAATAAGCCTGTCTGTCTGTGTGACTGATTGTTCCAATAAGCCTGTCTGTCTGTGTGACTGATTGTTCCAGAAAGGGTTCCATTTAGCGTCGTTATGCCGCCAGAGACCCTGATAATGAACAGCAGAGCTCTTTTACATCTCAGAGATAACACCAACACATCCATCATTTAGTACAAGAATACCCCAACCCCAGTCTCAGTCTCAGCCCCAGCCCCAGTCTGTCTCAGCCCCAGCCCCAGTCTCAGCCCCAGCCCCAGTCTCAGATCAGTCTCAGCCCCAACCCCAGTCTCAGTCTCAGCCCCAGCCCCAACTCCAGTCTCAGTCTCAGCCCCAACTCCAGTCTCAGTCTCAGCCCCAGCCCCAGTCTCAGTCTCAGTCTCAGCCCCAACCCCAGCCCCAACCTCAGCCCCAGCCTCAGCCTCAACCCCAGTCTCAGCCCCAACCCCAGTCTCAATCTCAGCCCCAGCCTCAGCCCCAACCCCAGTCTCAGTCTCAGTCTCAGTCTCAGCCTCAGCCCCAGCCCCAGCCTCAGCCCCAGCCCCAGCCCCAGCCCCAGCTCCAGCCCCAACCCCAGTCTCAGTCTCAGTCTCAGCCCCAGCCCCAGCCCCAACCCCAGTCTCAGTCTCAGTCTCAGTCCCAGCCCCAACCCCAGTCTCAGTCTCAGTCTCAGTCTCAGCCCCAGCCCCAGTCTCAGTCTCAGCCCCAACCCCAGTCTCAGTCTCAGCCCCAACCCCAGTCTCAGTCTCAGTCTCAGTCTCAACCCCAGCCTCAGTCTCAGCCCCAACCCCAACCCCAGCCTCAGTCTCAGCCCCAACCCCAACCCCAGTCTCAGTCTCAGTCTCAGCCTCAGCCCCAGCCCCAGTCTCAGTCTCAGTCTCAGTCTCAGCCCCAGCTCCAGTCTCAGTCTCAGCCCCATCTCGTACTTCTGAGTGGGAGACCTTCCCAGGCAGTAGCCTGCCTAGCTCACGAACTAGAATCAGGGCGCCCACTCTGACAAGGTTAATTGACCCACAGTCCCACATGGTGACATGATATCATTGCAAATGAGCGATAGAAACTGATCGTGCAAATGTCACCATTCTGAATAGTTTTGTTTTTTGTGCCATCCCCGGCAAGATGCCGCCCTGGGCGGCTACCCATGTCACCTACGCCTAAATCCGCCACTGCGTATCGGCACCAAAGTATTGTGATAATATTGTATCGTGATGTCCTTGCAATTCCCTACTAATCAGACTATAATAATCAGACACACGTCTGGGTCCACAAGATGACTTGTGGTTGAACTCTTCTAGTCAATAAGAAAACCTGTATTTTCCTGTAGATACTGTTATCAGGAGTAGTGGGTGTTTCTCTTTTAGGTCTGTCTTAATCAGTCTGTGTTGGAGTGGGGAGGATTATGTAGGCACTGCTGTCCAAGACAACGCTGGGTGTTGAGTGTGTGGGTACTGACTGAGTGTATATGTCCCAGATTTAGTATGTGTGTCCAGTGTAGGCCTACGTGTGCGTGTTGCATGTTTTCCTTACTCTCACTCACCAATAACCAAGTCTGCCTGAATGTCCTCAAAAATCCTGGCCTGACCAACATTGAAAATACTGTACAACTGAAACAATAATATTCTGAGCCTGTGCCCTTTGGCTGTGAGTTCCTTCAGGCAGACACTTTCATCCTTTGACCCTCACATCTTAGATTTGTGCCCATGACCCCCTCACAGTAACACTGGCTGTGAGTTCCTTCAGGCAGACACTTTCATCCTTTGACCCTCACACGTCTTAGATTTGTCCTCCTGACCACTGGCCAGTAACACAGCTGGATGTTTCAGGTTGAAGTTAATTAAGGACACAACAACAAGACTGGCCCGCGAGGGATTTGAACTGGGAAACCTTTGAGGAATCGTACATTACCTTCCCCACTGGAAGCCCAGCTTCACTGAGGAACAGATATGTGCATGTCTGTCATAGCGGTTCATCATTCCTACAATGCACACACTGACAGAGAGAGAGAGAGAGAGAGAGAGAGAGAGAGATGGAGAGAGGCCTCACAAAAGAAGCTTTGTGAACCATTCATGTGAGAAGGAGAGGAAAAAATGAAAACAAATTGTTCGTGCTTCAAATAGGTCCTCTGAAATGCTTGTCGAGAGACAGAGATCGCAATAATGTTGTTGCAACTCTACAGGGTACTTGCTGACTGACTGACTGACTGACTGACTGACTGACTGACTGACTGACTGACTGACTGACGGCTATGCCAGAGACTGTGATAGACATCGTCTTCTGTCAGTGTTCCTCCAAGGCTCAGTCCACCACCTTTAGATGGGAGAAGTATTGTAGGTAGATACAATCAACAGAACATCTGTTATTTTTAGGGTAGTTCCATCATTTTTATCATCAAATAACTCAAGGTAGGGGTTCTCTTGGTCTTGGTACAGTTTAGCAAGGAGCGTAAACTATGCTTTTGGGAGTGTACAGTACAGTCACGGTGGCCATTTCTCTTCACATTCATGCGATCTGAATTAATTGAACAGCTGGATGAGGAAAAGGGGAACACTGAGGTACTACCCACTTTAAATCAACCATGCAGGTGGTGGTTCCTTACACCATGAGGAAAACACACACAGGAAATCATTTCTTATATATATATATATTTTTTCACCTTTATTTAACCAGGTAGGCCAGGTGAGAACAAGCTCACCCAGAATAAACCTGGAGGGTGAGAAAGTCTGATTAGTTAGAGACAGAGAGAGAGAGAGAGTTTGAGAGAGAGGATGACAGAGAGAGGGAGAGAGAGGGGGGGCAAGAGAGAGGGAGAGAGAGAGGGAGAGAGAGAGAAAGAGACAGAGAGAGATGGAGAGAGAAAGGAGAGAGAGAGAGAGAGTGGAGAGAGATAGAGACAGACAGAGAGGACGAGTTAAAGATTGACATGTGTGACCCAACACTGGTGTCTTATGGCCCCCTCTCTGTGGGTTTGAAGTGGGTGATGGGGGAGAGAGGGTGTAAGACGGTGTAAGGTTTGCCATGGAACACCTGCCTCCACTTAACCCCTCTCTCTTTCTCTCAATTTCAATTTAAGGGATTTATTGGCATGGGAAACATATGTTAACATTGCATAAGCAAGTGAAATAGATTATAAACAAAAGTGAAATAAACAATAAAAATGAACAGTAAACATTACACTTAAAAAAGTTCATATTATGTCTATATACAGTGTTATAACCATGTGCAAAGTACAAAATTGAAAATAAATAGACATAAATATGGGTTGTATTTACAATGGTGTTTGTTCTTCATTGGTTGCCCTTTTCTTGTGGCAACAGGTCACACATCTTGCTGCTGTGATGGCACACTGGTATTTCACCCATTAGATATGGGAGTTTATCAAAATTGGATTTGTTTTCAAATTCTTTGTGGATCTGTGTAATCTGAGGGAAATATGTGTCTCTAATATGGTCAAAGTTTTTGTTTTCTCATGATTTGGTTGGGTCTAATTGTGTTGCTATCCTGGGGCTCTGTGGGGTCTGTTTGTGTTTGTGAAGCTTGCTTAGGGGACTCTGGGAATCGCTTCCTTTTAGGTGGTTGTAGAATTTAACGTCTCTTTTCAGGATTTTGATAATTAGCGGGTATCGGCCTAATTCTGCTCTGCATGCATTATTTGGTGTTTTACGTTGTACCCGGGATATTTGTGCAGAATTCTGCATGCAGTCTCAATTTGGTGTGAATTTTGTGAATTCTTGGTTGGTGAGCGGACCCCAGACCTCACAACCATGAAGGACAATGGGTTCTATAACTGATTCAAGTATTTTTAGCCAGATCCTAATTGGTATGTTGAATTTTATGTTCCTTTTGATGGCATAGAATGCTCTTCTTTATCAGGTTTGAAGGTAAGACCCAGGTGCAGACAGGGTCGAAGTAACAAAAGTTTATTAAATCAAACACGAGCAGGCAAAGTCACAGGACGGCAGACATGCCCAGGGTCAGGTCAGGCAGAGGTCGGTAACCCAGAGTAGTGGGGTAAAGGTACAGGACAGCAGGCAGGCTCATGGTCAGGGCAGGCAGAAAGGTCAAAACCGGGAAAACTAGAAAACAGTAACTATAGACAAGACAGGAGCAAGGGGAAAACCGCTGGTAGGTTTGATGAACAAAGCGAACTGGCACAGACAGACAGAAAACACAGGTATAAGTACCCAGGGGATAATGTGGAAGATGGGCGACACCTGGATTGGGGTGGAGACAAGCACAAGAACAGGTAAAACAGATCAGGGCGTGACATTCTTGCCTTGTCTCTCAGATCTGTGGCGCTGATGTTTAGGCTGAGGTATGTATAGTTTTTTGTGTGCTCTAGGGCAACGGTGTCAGGATGGAATTTGTATTTGTGGTCCTGGCAACTGGACCTTTGTTGGAACACCATTATTTTTGTCTTACTGAGATTTACTGTCAGGGCCCAGGTCTGACAGAATATGTGCAGAAGATCTAGGTGCTGCTGTAGGCCCTCCCAGGTTGGGGACAGAAGCACCAGATCATCAGCAAACACTAGACATTTGACTTCAGATTCTAGTATGGTGAGGCCGGGTACTGCAGACTGTTCTAGTGCCCTCGCCAATTAGCTGATATATATGTTGAAGAGGGTGGGGCTTAAGCTGCATCCCTGTCTCACCCCACAGCCCTGTGGAAAGAAATGTGTGTGTTTTTTGACAATGTTAACTGCTCACTTGTTGTTTGTGTACATGCATTTTATAATGTCGTATGTTTTTCCCCCAACACCACTTTCCATCAATTTGTATAGCAGACCCTCATGCCAAATTGAGTTAAACGCTTTTTTGACATCAACAAAGCATGAGAAGACGTTGCCTTTGTTTTGGTTTGTTTGTTTGTCAATTAGGGTGTGCAGGGTGAATACGTGGTCTGTCTATGGTAATTTGGTAAAAAGGCAATATGACATTTGCTCAGTACATTGTTTTCACTGAGGAAATGTACAAGTCTGCTGTTAATGATAATGCAGAGGATTTCCCCAGGATTGCTGTTGACGCATATCCCATATCTCTCTCTCCCCCTCTCTCTCCGGTCCCCTTTCTGCCCCCGTTCATGCATGGGGCTTCCCTCAGGCACCTCTGCCCCTCTCCTTCCCAAACACCAGGGCAGCTGGGGACTTTTAGGACTGGGACTGGGGGACCTTTAAGACTGGGGCTGGGACTGGGGCTGGGACTGGGGCTCTTTAGCACTGGAACTGGGGCTGAGGACCTTTAGGCCTGGGACAGGGGCTGGGTCTGGGGACCTTTAGGACTGGGACTGCGGCCTGGGACCTTTAGGATTGGGGCTGGGGACATTTAGGACTGGGGCTGGGGACCTTTAGGACTGGGACTGGGGCTGGGGACCTTTAGGACTGAGTCTGGGGCTGGGGACCTTTAGGACTAGGACTGGGGCTGTGGACCTTTAGGACGGGACTGGGGCTGGGGACCTTTAGGACTGAGTCTGGGGCTGGGGACCTTTAGGACTGGGACTGCGGCTGGGGACCTTTAGGATTGAGGCTGGTGACCTTTAGGACTGGGACTGGGGACCTTTAGGACTGGGACTGGGGCTGGGGACCTTTAGGACTGGGACTGAGGCTGGGGACCTTTAGGACTGGGACTGGGACTGGGGCTGGGACTGGGGCTGGGGCTGGGGTTGGGACAGCCACCCCAAAACTCTTACAGCCAGTCAGCCACCATCTGCATTCATTTCATGCTAGTTCATTCCTCCAATTTACTGTATACTGGCAAACACTCTCACTCACTCACAAACACACACACGCATGCACACACACGCACGCAAACACACACATACACACACTATTACTATCACACACACACCACACAAACACATCGTCCCCACCCCCAGCCCAACTGGTCGTTATGCCAATCAAGGGCCTCTGTTAGGTCAAGTAATTCACATCACATTAAAGAGTGGGCCCTGTCCCCTCACCCCTTTTCTCTCAGTCTCCATTGCCCTCTCCCCCCAACTCCCACCTCCCATCAACTCTTTCCTTTTGCCCCTCTTTCTCTATGTCTGAGAAGAGAGAGTACAGACACTGACAGACAGTCCACATTGGTTTCTCTCTCCTACTCAGCCTCTTTCTCAGTGTGGGTAGCAGCAGACTTGTTCCCAGTTTGTCCCTTCCTTTTGTTCCTCCCCTCCTCCTCTGTCTCACTCTCTCATTCTTTGAATCATTGACTTGCTCAAGTGCTCCAGCTGTTTCCAATGGTGTGTGAATCTCTCTTCGCTTTCCTTGAAAAACACTTGAAAAACACAAAAACTGTAGCCATATACAGTTGAAGTGGGAAGTTTACATACACCTTAGCCAAATACATTTAAACTCAGTTTTTCACAATTCCTAACATTTAATCCTAGTAAAAATTCCCTGTCTTGGGTCAGTTAGGATCACCATTTTATTTTAAGAATGTGAAATGTCCGAATAATAGTAGAGAGAATTATTTATTTCAGCTTTTGTTTCTTTTGTCACATTCCCAGTGGGTCAGAAGTTTACATGCACTCAATTAGTATTTGGTAGCATTGCCTTTAAATTTTTGAACTTGGGTCAAATGTTTTGGGTAGCCTTCCACAAGCACCCACAATAAGTTGGGTGAATTTTGGCCAATTCCTCCTGACAGAGCTGGTGTAACTGAATCAGGTTTGTAGGCCTCCTTACTCACACACGCTTCTTCAGTTTTGCCCACAAATGTTCTATAGGTTTGAGGTCAGGGCTTTGTGATGGAAACTCCAATACCTTGACTTTGTTGTCCTTAAGCCCTTTTGCCACAACTTTGGAAGCATGCTTGGGGTCATTATCCATTTGGAAGACCCATTACGACCAAGCTTTAACTTCCTGACTGATGTCTCGAGATGTTGCTTCAATATATCCACCTAATTTTCCTGCCTCATGATGCCATCTATTTTGTGAAATGCACCAGTCCCTCCTGCAGCAAAGCACCCCCACAACATGATGCTGCCACTCCCGTTCTTCATGGTTGGGATGGTGTTCTTCGGCTTGCAAGCCTCCCACTTTTTCCTCCAAACATAATGATGGTCATTATGACCAAACAGTTTTATTTTTGTTTCATCAGACCAGAGGACATTTCTCCAAAAAGTACAATATTTGTCCCCATTTGCAGTTGCAAACTGTAGTCTGGCTTTTTTATGGCGGTTTTGGAGCAGTGGCTTCTTCCTTGCTGAGCGGCCTTTCAGGTTATGTTGATTTATAGGACTCATTTTACTGTGGATATAGATACTTTTGTACCTGTTTCCTCCAGCATCTTCACAAGGTCCTTTGCTGTTGTTCTGGGATTGATTTGCACTTTTCGCATCAAAGTACATTCATCTCTAGGAGACCGAACGCATCTCCTTCCTGAGCGGTATGATGGCTGCATGGTCCCATTGTGTTTATACTTGCGTACTATTGTTTGTACAGATGAATGTGGTACCTTCAGGTGTTTGTGTAACGCCCTGGCCATAGAGAGGGGTTTTTTGTTCTTTATTTTGGTTAGGCCAGGGTGTTACATTGGGTGGGCGTTCTATGTTCCTTTTTCTATGTTTTGGTATTTCTTTGTTTTGGGCCATGTGTGTGGCTCCCAATCAGGCACAGCTGAAGCTCGTTGCTGCTGATTGGGAGTCACACATAAGGAGCATGTTTTTCCTTTGGGTTTTGTGGGTAATTGTTTCTGTTTAGTTTTTGTACTTAGCAGAACTGTAGGCTGTCGTTCATTTTCGTGTTTTGTTTAAAGTGTTTCTATTAATTAAATATTGAATATGAACACTCACTCCGCTGCGTATTGGTCCACCTTTTCGGACGATGACTTATCTGTTTCATCTGACGACGAAGACAGCCGTTACAGAATTACCCACCAACAACGGACCAAGCAGCAGAGGAAGGAGCAGCACAAGGAGAGGCACCAGGAGAAAGGCTAGCTGGAGTCATGGACTTGGGAGGAAATCCTGGACGGGAAAGGACCATGGACTCAAGCTGGGGATTATCGCCGCCCACAGTGGGAGATCGAGGCGGCGAGAGCTGAGAGGTGCTGGTATGAGGAGCGGGAGCGCAACGGACACGGGAGGCAGCCCCACAATTTTTTTGGGGGGGGGCACACGGGGAGATTGGCGGAGTCAGGTGGTAGACCTAAGCCAACTCCCCGTGCTTACCGGAAGCAGCGTGGTACTGGTAAGACACCGTGTTATGCTATGGAGCGCACGGTGTCCCCAGTGCGCGTTCAAAGCCCGGTGCGCTACATACCAGCCCCCCGCAAGTGCCATGCGAGTGCAGGCATCGAGCCAGGGCGGATGGTGCCAGCTCAGCGCGTCTGGTCTCCAGTGCGCCTCCTCGGTCCAGGTTATCCTGCGCCGGCGTTGCGCACTGTGTCTCCAGAGCGCTGGGAGGGTCCAGTTCGCCCAATGCCTGCTCTCCGCCCGTGCCGGGCCAAAGTGGGCATTCAGCCTGGAGTGTGGGTAAAGAGTGTCCGTACCAGAACTCCAGTGCTCCCCCACAGCCCGGTTTATCCTGTGCCTCCTCCTCGGACCAGGACTCCAGTGGGTCTCCCCATCCTGGTCCATCCTGTGCCACCTCCCAGGACCAGGCCTCCAGTGGGTCTCCCCATCCTGGTCCGTCCTGTGCCACCTCCCAGGACTAGGCCTCCAGTGGGTCTCCCCATCCTGGTCCGTCCTGTGCCACCTCCCAGGACTAGGCCTCCAGTGGGTCTCACCTGTCCAGAGCAGTCAGAGCTGCCCGCCAGTCAACAGTCGTCAGAGCTGCCCGCCAGTCAACAGTCGTCAGAGCTGCCCGCCAGTCAACAGTCGTCAGAGCTGCCCGCCAGTCAACAGTCGCCAGAGTGGCCAGACTGCGCTGAACTGCCGGAGTGGCCAGACTGCGCTGAACTGCCGGAGTGGCCAGACTGCGCTGAACTGCCGGAGTGGCCAGACTGCCCTGAACTGCCGGAGTGGCCAGACTGCCCTGAACTGCCAGAGTGGCCAGACTGCCCTGAACTGCCAGAGTGGCGAGGGACGCCCGCCAGCCTGGTGAGTCCTGTGCCTACGCCTAGGGCCAGGCCTCTGTCATGTCTCCCCAGCCTGGTGAGTCCTGTGCTTGTGCCCAGGGCCAGGCATCCATCATGTCTCCCCAGCCTGGTGAATCCTGGGTCAGTGCCGTCGGAGCCACCAGGGATGCCCGCCAGCCGGGCGCAGCCAGGGACGCCCGCCAGCCGGGCGCAGCCATCGCCGCCCGCCAGCCGGGCGCAACCATCGCCGCCCGCCAGCCGGGCGCAACCATCGCCGCCCGCCAGCCGGGCGCAACCATCGCCGGTCGCCAGCCGGGCGCAACCAGGGTCGCCCGCCAGCCGGGCGCAGCCATCGCCGCCCGCCAGCCGGGCGCAACCATCGCCGCCCGCCAGCCGGGCGCAACCATCGCCGCCCGCCAGCCGGGCGCAACCATCGCCGGTCGCCAGCCGGGCGCAACCAGGGTCGCCCGCCAGCCGGGCGCAGCCATCGCCGCCCGCCAGCCGGGCGCAGTCAGCGTCGCCCACCAGACCTTCGGCGCGGCCAGGTGCGCCACCTAAGAGGGCGACGTCAAGGGTGGAGCAGAGGCCACGTCCCGCAGCTGAGCCGCCGCCGTAAGAAGGCCCACCCGGACCCTCCCCTTCAGAGTCAGGTTTTGCGGCCGGAGTCCGCACCTTTGGGGGGGGGGTACTGTAACGCCCTGGCCATAGAGAGGGGTTTTTTGTTCTTTATTTTGGTTAGGCCAGGGTGTTACATTGGGTGGGCGTTCTATGTTCCTTTTTCTATGTTTTGGTATTTCTTTGTTTTGGGCCATGTGTGTGGCTCCCAATCAGGCACAGCTGAAGCTCGTTGCTGCTGATTGGGAGTCACACATAAGGAGCATGTTTTTCCTTTGGGTTTTGTGGGTAATTGTTTCTGTTTAGTTTTTGTACCTAGCAGAACTGTAGGCTGTCGTTCATTTTCGTGTTTTGTTTAAAGTGTTTCTATTAATTAAATATTGAATATGAACACTCACTCCGCTGCGTATTGGTCCACCTTTTCGGACGATGACTTATCTGTTTCATCTGACAACGAAGACAGCCGTTACAGTTTGGAAATTGCTCTGAAGGATGAACAGACATGTGGAGGTCTACAAATTTTTCTGAGGTCTTGGCTGATTTCTTTAGATTTTCCCATGATGTCAAGCAAAGAGGCACTGAGTTTGAAGGTAGGCCTTGAAATAGATCCACAGTTGCACCTCCAATTGCCTCCAATTGTGTCAATTAGCCTATCAGAAGCTTCTAAAGCCATGACATCGTTTTCTGGAATTTTCCAAGCTGTTTAAAGGCACAGTCAACTTAGTGTATGTAAACTTCTGACCCACTGAAATTGTGATACAGTGAATTATAAGTGAAATAATCTGCCTGTAAATAATTGTTGGAAAAATGACTTGTGTCATGCACAAAGTGGATGTACTAACCGACTTGCCAAAACTCTAGTTTGTTAACAAGAAATGTGTGGAGTGGTTGAAAAACGAAGTTTTAACCTGTTGGGGCTAGGGGGCAGTATTTGCACGGCCGGATACAAAACGTACCCGATTTAATCTGGTTACTACTCCTCCCCAGTAACTATAATATGCATATAATTGTGTGGTTTGGGTTTATGTGACATTATATGCTAGCTTGAAAAATGGGTGTCTGATTATTTCTGGCTGGGTACTCTGCTGACATAATCTAATGTTTTGCTTTCGTTGTAAAGCCTTTTTGAAATCGGACAGTGTGGTTAGATTAACCTCTTACATTCCGCTAGCGGAACACCTGCTCCAATATCCAATGATAGGCGTGGCGCGAATTACAAATTCCTCAAAAATACAAAAACTTCAATTTTTCAAACATATGACTATTTTACAGCATTTTAAAGACCAGACTCTCCTTTATCTAACCACACTGTCCGATTTCAAAAAGGCTTTACAGCGAAAGCAAAACTTTAGATTATGTCAGCAGAGTACCCAGCCAGAAATAATCAGACACCCATTTTTCAAGCTAGCATATAATGTCACAAAAAACAAAACCACAGCTAAATGCAGCACTAACCTTTGATGATCTTCATCAGATGACACGCCTAGGACATTATGCTATACAATACATGCATGTTTTGTTCAATCAAGTTCATATTTATATCAAAAACCAGCTTTTTACATTAGCATGTGACGTTCAGAACTAGCATTCCCACCAAACACTTCCGGTGAATTTACTAAATTACTCACGATAAACGTTCACAAAAATCATAACAATTATTTTAAGAATTATAGATACAGAACTCCTCTATGCACTCGCTATGTCCGATTTTAAAATAGCTTTTCGGTGAAAGCACATTTTGCAATATTCTAAGTAGATAGCCCGGCATCACAGAGCTAGCCATTTAGACACCCACCAAGTTTAGCCCTCACCAAAGTCAGATTTACTATAAGAAAAATGTTATTACCTTTGGTGTTCTTCGTCAGAATGCACTCCCAGGACTTCTACTTCAATAACAAATGTTGGTTTGGTTCAAAATAATCCATAGTTATATCCAAATAGCGGCGTTTTGTTCGTGCGTTCAAGACACTATCCAAGGTTGACGAAGGGTTACGCGCCCGACGCGTTTCGTGACAAAAAAATTCTAAATATTCCATTACCGTACTTCGAAGCATGTCAACCGCTGTTTAAAATCAATTTTTATGCCATTTTTCTCGTAAAAAAGCGATAATATTGCGACCGGGAAATCGTGTTTTAGTACAAAGAGAGAGAAAATAAAAACATGGTGTCCTCTCGTGCACGCGCCTCAGTCTCATAGTACTCTGACCGACCACTATCCAAACGCGCTAATGTTTTTCAGCTAGGGCCTGCAAAGCCACCATTCAGCTTTTTGCCGCCTTCTGAGAGCCCATGGGAGCCGTAGGAAGTGTCACATAACAGCAGAGATCCCCTGTTTTGGATAGAGATGATCAAGAAGGCCAAGAAATGGTCAGACAGGGTACTTCCTGTACAGAATCTTCTCAGGTTTTGGCCTGCCAAATGAGTTCTGTTATACTCACAGACACCATTCAAACAGTTTTAGAAACTTTGGAGTGTTTTCTATACAAAGCTAATAATTATATGCATATTCTAGTTTCTGGGCAGGAGTAATAATCAGATTAAATCGGGTACGTTTTTTATCCGGCCGTGAAAATACTGCCCCCTATCCATAACAGGTTAACGAGAGTCTTGTCTTTAAAATGGTGTAAAATAGTCATATGTTTGAGAAATTGAAGTAATAGCATTTCTAAGGTATTTGAATATCGCGCCACGGGATTACACTGGCTGTTGAGTAAGCAAGCGTCCCACCTAGCCCATAGAGGTTAATGACTCCAATCTAAGTGTATGGAAACTTCCGACTTCAACTGTAGTTTTAGTAGAATCTCGGGAATGTGTACATAACCAGCCTTATTAAAGAGTAGGTGCTAAGTAAAACGTAGACCGCTCTATTCAAACAAATGACATATATTCTCTACTCCAGAATCCGCTCACCTTGCAGACAGGAAACAATCAGTCAGGGTTGTGGTAATGAAGAGTGGTCACAGAACAGCTTTGTTCGCTTACCGGCTGTTCCAGAAATAGCAACACACAGTGATATGGCTGATTCAGGACTTTTTGTTGAGTGAGTTACACAGTAAGGCTTTAGACAGACCAATAGTGTATTCTGGCCGAGAGTACTTCGAACCTCTGAACAGTGCCGGCCGTAATCTACGAACCGAGTGCTCACCGATTTTACATGTAGAATCGTGTGAAAATGTCGGCAGTCAGACCTCTATAGTAGGTGGGCCCTAAAACACAGAGCGCTGAACAATTGGCAGACTAACACCAGATACACATTCTGTGCAATATGTGCGAGCCTTTATACTACAGCACTCCGTACTCGGAACATTCTTCAACTTTCAACTGTTCAATGCCAAAGAATTCTGCAAAACCTTCTAAAGTGGTCTTTACATACATCTATCAAATAATAGCTAGGAAGGTAAATACTTTGCGAACTATTTAAACTGAAATGGTCAATTACATCCTGTGTTTTAGCCACTTAATCAAGCAATTCACAAGAACTGAAGAATTTAAGCACTCATACGTTGTTTATCCACTGGCCAATTGGTGTGAAACACTGAGATCCTGTGACCAAGGGCGAAGGGAAAAGGCAGAAAGCCTCCCAAATCTCTGCCCTGATGCCTGCTTTGATAGATGGGGATCCTGAAATAACTCCCACTAAGGTGCCCTCTTCCTACCCAGGGAGAGGGAGACAGAGCGAGGAGAGAGAGAGAGAGAGAGAGAGAGAGAGAGAGAGAGAGGGCGCCTTAGTGGGAGTGACTATTACCAGTGAGCATAGCCGTGGGAAGTATGGGTGTTGAGGGTGCTGCAGCACCCCTTGAAAAATCTGAATTAACAAAAAATATTAATACAATTGTCACATCCGTCGTAGGAAGGAGACCAAAGCGCAGCGTGGGTATCGTTCCACATCTTTTATTTTAATGTGAAACTTTGCAAAACAAACAATAAACTACAAACAAAACACAAACCGAGACAAAAGCGGTGCAACATGCACTAACTCAAAATAATCTCCCACAAACACAGGTGGGAAAAACAACTACTTAAATATGATCCCCAATTAGAGACAACGATGACCAGCTGCCTCTAATTGGGGATCACACAAAAATTCCAACATAGAAAAAAGAAACTAGAACCAAAACAACATAGAACTAAATAAACTAGATAAAACCCCCAGTCACGCCCTGACCTACTCTACCATAGAAAATAAGAGCTCTCTATGGTCAGGACGTGACAATTATGTTAACAAAATTACAAAAGTAGTGCGTTGGGCCTTTACTAGTCGTGTATTAGCGGACCGATAATGCCATCTGTAGTGCGGTCAAAGTTTGTTTTTCTGTATTCTCATTTGAACTTTAGTGAGTTTTTAAATGGTTGAAAGCGCAGTGATAGACATTTGGGTGACAACTAAACCAATTGTTTTTCCATTGGAATTTGGTTGTGCTTTTAGATGGTTGAAAGCATAGCGATAACACATTGGAGATTCAACTGAGTTTTGGCTGTCTTTTTGAGTGAGGAAATAGAGATATAGGATGTTAAATTGAGCCAGTTTTCTACAGCAGGAAAATTATCCTGCAGCAACAGGAAATGTGAATTATTATGTGGATTATTATTAATGGAAAGGTTTTGATACATTTTTAATTGAATACACTAAACCTTGAATACACTACAGATTTGCATTTCCTGAAGTGCAGGAAATTCTCAGCAACAAAAGAGTGATCAAATTAAGATCCTACAGTATACAGTATCTGTATAGGTTGAAATCTCATTAATCAACGTCTTAACCAAATATTTCCCAATTATTCAAGTTGGAATTATGTGGTGTGCCCAGTGGGTGATATCTCCTCAGTAAAGAGGTGAAATATTCTGCTGGGGGATTGATCTTGGCTCGGCTTCCCAGGGAAGAGGTGAAACTGACTTTGCCTTCTGAGGGATAGAGCTATGCTGCCAGCCAGACCTATTCTGTCTTGTTATCTTTCTCTCTTTCTGACTTTATTCTGTTTTGTTTTTTTTGTAAATGGGCCAGGTCCGTGGGGGAATCTGCCCACAGAGAGAGCAGGGAGCTGGGCTTGGCTGGCCAATAAAGTCCCTGGATTTGGCTCTGTCCCCTGGATGATGTTGAGGTTAGGAGAGAGACGCCAAGTATCGTCGGTGTGCACATCAGGGATGGACTGTGTGTTTACTGACTACAATCCTGTTTTGCCTGGAAGCTGGAAACTGAGGTGGACTACTGTAGCAGGTTGAGGAGAGAGAGACCTCTCCCAGGTAATGCAGTGGGAACAGGGAGCAGCTAGAATATTTCCCCCTTCATTTACCAAAAAACACAGTCATCCAGATGGGACAAGGGGCACGCACCTTTTACGAGAGAGTAAACACACACACAAATACACACAGATACACAAACACACAATTACACACACACACGCACCCACCCACACGCACACACACACACACACACACACACACACACACACACACACACACACACACACACACACAGATACACAAACACACAATTACACACACACACACACTTATGTATGTATACTATGCATGCAAGCGAGAATCAGACAGATCCATATCGTATGTCTGTCAAGCCAGTCTCATTGTAATGAACTCCAGTGTCAAACCAACAGTGGTTAGTTCTGTAGGTGGACAGGGGAAGGCCCTGGGTAAGACCCTGGTATTTGTCCCTGGTATGTCATTGTGTTGGACAGAGGTGAGGGAGTATTAGCAGCACTAACATCCACCCAGATCCCGGCAGGCAGCAGCCCACCTATATTCTCCTCGTTATTCCACATATCCTTGCACTCAGTAAAACCCCAGCTAATTGCTTTCGCATTACTAAGCACCCAGGCCATCTTGGTGGCTTTCCAAGACCACCTCTGCGACACCGGACGCTGTAAGCTTACCGTACCATGTTACTTCAGACTTAGGGAGAGGTTGAATAAGAAAAATAAAAAAGAGAGAAACATACAAATCATGAATAAAACTATACAAAATCACAAGCTTTCACCAAACAACTCTTATACTGTTAATATGGGGTTTATTGAAGTAATAAGGCACGATCAGCCAATCAGCATTCAGGGCTGGAACCACCCAGTTCATAACAAAGAATCCATACTATGTAGCTACTAGCTATATGTAGCTATACTGAATACCAGTTTCACAGAGAATGAACTCTCATTCAAATTCATCTCAAACCTATAGTCAGTGGTTAATGTGACTGTGGTATTGCAGAAAGAGTCAGTAGACTTACCCTCTCCGGTCACATCAATATACTCAGCCTTCCCAGGAGTGGTGCTCATGTCTGTGTGGGGGAGGGAGGATCTGTGTGTGGGGGGGGGTAGAGGTGTGTGGCATTACAGTTCTATTAATGAGGAGGGGACGGTGAATTATTTGTTGTTTGTAGCAGAGGAGTAAGACACACACACGGCAGCATGTGTGCTGATACAGACCTCCTACACACACTTCTTTATCTAAATCCAGTTTAACAGTAAATTGACTAACTACTAACTAATTAATAACTAATACAGCCAGAGGGCATTGAGAGGACAGACAGCGGGTCACAGCTGCATGTCACTGTGACTGGCCAGAGACCAAACCACAACCAAGATAACGGCTATGACAGAACCTGCTCCTGGGGGAAATCAACACACGCAATCAAATCTAATTCTATAACAGAAATTATTCCAGAATGACAGAATGTTCCAGGGATGGAAGCAGAAAAATACATCCTGACAGACAAACAAGTGACATGGCCTGTGAAGCTCTCACCAACACACAGGTCTCTGTAACACACACACACACACCACACACACACGCACACAAACACACACACAGAACCAAAGGAAAACAATAACAGCAGGCTTGTTTTGATGGGTGCAGTGTTTGGACTCGCCTCTCAAACAGTCATGAATCATAACCAGTCAGTGTTATTGCGTTCTGCTCCGCTCGGTGGGCCGCACCGGGCCAGCCTGTGCACCAGGCCAGCCTGGGCGGCCATACCTAATCAGTGGGCCAGCAGTGCATGTCAGAAATAATAATCCCCTATGACCATAACAGGGCAGCAGGGACAGGGTTCTCTCTCTCTCTCTCTGTTACACAGTGGAACTATAGCTTGGCCCTGAGGGTGCATATCTCCCAGACAGCACTATTACTGAACATTGTTATCCAAAACACGCAGCATGAATATAAACAACTGTTAATCTTGCTGAAAGGACAATAAATAACCAAAGACTCCTATTATATTATGATAGTGTAATGGAAAGACCTGTATCTAGGTCTGTGGAGTTAATAAACTGGACTGCTCGGTGCTCAATGACAGACAGCAGCTGAATTAAGAGTGTGCCGTATTACTGGAATCTATAAAATGAATTCTAGGGTGTATGTAGTGTGCAGAAGACAGCAGTTAGTATGGAGGTAAATACTTCCTCTAAGGAATTTTTATTTATTTTATTTCACCTTTAGGATAGCTTCTATTGGTTTCAATTGACCATTTATGCCTGGTTTGGGGTGATTTGGGGTCAATTAAACTATTGAAAGACTGATATGGAGGTAAAGAATTTGTTGTTCCTATCAGAATGAAGCTCCATGACTGGTGTTACAAGTTGGAGTTCGTGTCGATGATTGATTGTACACAACGCAATGACATTTAAAAAAAATATTTAATACATTTTAAATTCAGGCTATAACGCAACAAAATGTGGAAAAAGTGAAGGGGTGTGACTACTTTCTGGAAGCACTACTGTAACTCCCCTCCTGAAAAAATAACATGAACATGTCCCGTGTGGCTCAGTTGGTAGAGCATGGTGTTTGCAACGCCAGGTTTGTGGGTTTGATTCCCATGGGAGACCAGTACAGAAAAAAAAATTAAAACAAATAAATAAAAATGTATGAAATGTATGCATTCACTACTGTGAGTCCCTCTGGATAAGAGTGTCTGCTAAATGACTAAAATGTAAATGTGTGGTGGAGCTTAATGATACTGCATGTGTAAAGGTAAAACATTACTGTGCTTAAGCTTAGTGCTGCAGCCACACAGAGGTTAAACAAACAGCTCCTGGCATCAGGTGGGTCTAAGCCTCTTAGGGCCTCTCTGAAGAGGAGATCATTGACTTCTGCAGGGCTGGGAGGTGTCACAGCCAGACAGCCAGAACCCCCCCCCCCCCCCCCCCCCCATACCATCATCCCCCTCTCCAACCCTTCTAAATGTTCTCTCTTTTGCTCCTTCTCAGGAGATTGGTGTGAGTATACCAGGGTTGTTTTAAGCCTACTGTCAGTCATCTGCTCCTGTAAGGACATTTAGACGTATGCCTCTTTATTTCACTGGCTCATCAGCATCTTTACTCCGCCTCTTTATTTCACTGGCTCATCAGCATCTTTACTCCGCCTCTTTATTTCACTGGCTCATCAGCATCTTTACTCCGCCTCTTTATTTCACTGGCTCATCAGCATCTTTACTCCGCCTCTTTATTTCACTGGCTCATCAGCATCTTTACTCCGCCTCTTTATTTCACTGGCTCATCAGCATCTTTACTCTGTCTCTTTATTTCACTGGCTCATCAGCATCTTTACTCCTTCTCTTCATTTCACTGGCTCACCAGCATCTTTACTCCTTCTCTTCATTTCACTGGCTCATCAGCATCTTTACTCCTTCTCTTCATTTCACTGGCTCATCAGCATCTTTACTCCGAGTCTTTCCCTCCTGTTCCCTCTTACTGTACATGTAAACGGTCTCATGCTTTGGAAAACTATTAGGCAGTTGGGTGAAACCAAACCAGTGGGAGAGAGAATACATTCAATCATCGTAGACATTGCTCTCTCAATTTCCTTCTCCCTTCTAACCTATCTCTTCCCCCTTCTCCCTATCCTTTCTCCCTGCCCTTTCTCCCTATTCCTTCTCCCTATCCCAGACCTGCCAACCCTGTCCAACTTTTTAGAGTACCAGACGCGCGCAGCAAATTGGAGATTCATCTCGCGCACATAGCATTTGGTTTTCTTTCCCCCGCTCGCGCGTGCGCTGTTTGTGAGTCTGGTCGCAATTATGGAATTGTACCAAATCAAGTTTAGTCTCTATAGTAGAGGAACGCTTGTCACCTCTCAAACAGGGACAATCACTAGGGCCAGCTCACAAGTATTGGCTTTTTAGACACGGTTCCTAATCAACCGTAAAAGCAAAATACATTTTAAAAACAAAAACAAATTATCGCATCGACACAGACCGCAAACTGGCTACACAAAGCTTAAGTAGGCTACCGCAAAGGGAATCTGAACTCTGTTCGCTAGAAGAGTCCGCTGTTTCAGCCTATGTAAAGGTGCCTATTACATCATACATCATTTCAGATTTTCGAAATTGATAAAATCTCAAATCTAGTGCAACGGCATTTTAGAAGTATTGCCTCTATTGCTAATACCAGACACTCACGCATTCTTCATCGCGCAGTCTTCTAAACTCCCGACCCCATTTAATGCCAATATGTTTATATTTATTTTTGATACTTTTGTAATGCTTTTTGTGACGTGGATCATAATGACAGTTACAGGTTGTGTGATCCTCGTAATGTTACGTGGAAAGTACAACTAATGGGACGCAGATGTAATGTATATCACACTCGCACAAGTGTGACCAGTTATTGCTGGTATTTGCATTTCATTTCTTTCTCTAGCAAATGAACTGCTGTCACTTTAGAGCCCACTGAATGTCCATCTTATGTTCGCTAACGTTAGCTTGAAACAATTAGTGTTTACCTTTCCACAACACACGGAGTCGAAAATGAATTTGTCCATGTTTTTAGGTACAGCTGAGTGTCGGCAAACTCAGCATCACAGCAAACAGCAGGACGGTCAGACACTATAATGATGTATTCATCTCCATGTCCGGTTGACAAACTCCGTACATGTCTGTGTGTTGCAGCTCGAGAATTGGGATGTCAGATTTACTCAGTGGATTTATTTTTAATTCAAATGTTTTTTTTAAATCCGGCTTTATTAATTTCTGCGTGCATTTAACTCGGATCTCATACCTGCGTAAATGGCCAGAGAATTGCACAGTTGGTACGCAAAATGCATGCACGTTGGCAAGTCTGCATCCCCTCTCCCTATCCCTTCACTCTTTTTTTATTTTATTGTTATTTAACTAGGCAAGTCAGTTAAGAACAAATTATTATTTACAATGATGGCCTACACCAGCCAAACCCGAACGACGCTGGGACAATTGTGCGCTGCCTTTGTTCATAACTGACTTGCCTAGTTAAATAAAGGTTCAATAAAAAAAATAAAAAAAATCCCTCTAAGATGTCTCCCCTCTCTGCCCATTTCTCCCTCTCTCTCTCTATCTCTCCTTCGCTCCCTCTGTCTCTCTGAAACTCAGAGACACTATGGAAATCATTGCGCTCGGAGAGAGAAGCCTCAGCAATGGGGGTAGAGAGGCACCAATAAGTGAACCTGAACTTGGGCCATCTCCAAAATCCTGGTGCCAGGCTTGATAAACATCCATCGGGAAATTAAATAACTGTTCAAGTGGAAATATGAAAAAGGCCGCTCCAACGGGTAAACTCAATTTTCCCCTAAACAGATTTGTATCAACCTCTGAGAGATTCGGAGGCATTACACTGGTTTCTGGTTAACACATCCAGCCAGTATACTGTATTCTGGTTAACACATCCAGCCAGTATACTGGTTTCTGGTTAACATCCTGCTAGTATATTGTATTCTGGTTAACACATCCAGCCAGAATACTGGTTTCTGGTTAACACATCCAGGCATTACACTGGTTTCTGGTTAACACATCCAGCCAGTATACTGGTTTCTGGTTAACATCCTGCTAGTATATTGTATTCTGGTTAACACATCCAGCCAGAATACTGGTTTCTGGTTAACACATCCAGGCATTACACTGGTTTCTGGTTAACACATCCAGCCAGTATACTGGTTTCTGGTTAACATCCTGCTAGTATATTGTATTCTGGTTAACACATCCAGCCAGTATACTGGTTTCTGGTTAACATCCTGCTAGTATATTGTATTCTGGTTAACACATCCAGCCAGTATACTGGTTTCTGGTTAACATCCTGCTAGTATATTGTATTCTGGTTAACACATCCAGCCAGAATACTGGTTTCTGGTTAACACATCCAGGCATTACACTGGTTTCTGGTTAACACATCCAGCCAGTATACTGTATTCTGGTTAACACATCCAGATGGCATACTGGTTACTGGTTATCACATCCAGCCAGTATACTGTATTCTGCTTAACACATCCAGATGGCATACTGGTTACTGGTTTACACATCCAGCCAGTATACTGTATTCTGGTTAACACATCCAGCCAGTATACTGTATTCTGGTTAACACATCCAGATGGCATACTGGTTTCTGGTTAACACACCAAGCCAGTATACTGTATTCTTGTTAACACATCCAGCCAGTATACTGGTTTCTGGTTAACACATCCAGCCAGTATACTGTATTCTGGTTAGCACATCAAGCCAGGATCATGTATTCTGGTTAACACATCCAGCCAGTATACTGGTTTCTGGTTAACACATCCAGCCAGTATACTGGTTTCTGGTTAACA
The DNA here is from genome assembly GCF_965601325.2 of Salmo salar. Taxonomy (NCBI): domain Eukaryota; kingdom Metazoa; phylum Chordata; class Actinopteri; order Salmoniformes; family Salmonidae; genus Salmo; species Salmo salar. The sequence goes on from NC_138300.1 coordinate 46,691,737, forward strand.
CATCCAGCCAGTATACTGGTTTCTGGTTAACACATCACACATCCAGCCAGTATACTGTTTTCTGGTAAACACATCCAGCCAGTACACTGGTTTCTGCTTAACACACCCAGCCAGTATACTGTATTCTGGTTAACACACCCAGCCAGTATACTGGTTTCTGCTTAACACACCCAGCCAGTATACTGTATTCTGGTTAACACATCCAGCCAGTATACACCGGTTTCTAGTTAACACATCCAGCCAGTGTACTGTATTCTGGTTATCACATCCAGCCAGTATAACGTATTCTGGTTAACACATCCAGCCAGTATACACCGGTTTCTGGTTAACACATCCAGCCAGTATACTGTATTCTGGTTAACACATCCAGCCAGTATACTGTATTCTGGTTAACACATCCTGCCAGTATAACGTATTCTGGTTAACACATCCAGCCAGTATACTGTATTCTGGTTATCACATCCAGCCAGTATAATGTATTCTGGTTAACACATCCAGCCAGTATACTGTATTCTGATTAACACATCCAGCCAGTATACTGGTTTCTGGTTAACACATTCAGGCAGTATACTGTTTTCTGGTTAACACATCCAGCCAGTACACTGGTTTCTGGTTAACACATCCAGTCAGTATACTGATTTCTTGTTAACACATCCAGCCAGTATACTGTATTCTTGTTAACACATCCAGCCAGTATACTGTATTCTGGTTAACACATCCAGTCAGTATACTGGTTTCTGGTTAACACATCCAGCCAGTATACTGGTTTCTGGTTAACACATCCAGCCAGTATACTGTATTCTGGTTAACACATCCAGCCAGTATACTGTATTCTGGTTAACACATCCTGCCACTATACTGGTTTCTGGTTAACACATCCAGCCAGTATACTGTATTCAGGTTAACACATCCTGCCACTATACTGGTTTCTGGTTAACACATCCAGCCAGTATACTGTATTCAGGTTAACACATCCTGCCACTATACTGGTTTCTGGTTAACACATCCAGCCAGTATACTGTATTCTGGTTAACACATCCAGCTTAAGTGGATCTCATCTCAAGTAAAAACCTTTGAGAATGGACAGACAAATGGAGAAATCAGGGCTCCTCTTCAAAATGTTCACTCACTGGTTAGCACATCAAGCCAGAAGAGCTTCCATCCTTTGTAAAGCCTTTGTGACTACGCAGGGGACATTGAGGTGGGTGAGATCTCTTTCCCAGGTTTGAGGACGTTTTCAAGGGGGTTGGGGGGGTGCAGAGAGAGCTCTAACTCCCTAAGGCTTCTCTCTGTTAGTAGGCTTGGATCTCAGCCTGGTCCCAGTCTGGTCCAGCCTGTTCCAGCCCTGTCCTGGCCCTACACTGTGTATCAGCATTGGTTCCCCTCTGTCGGGAACATACTTGGGCAGAGTCTTCGTGGGCTGCCGCTGAGACCTTGGATAATGATCACTCAGAATGAACCAAATTAAGCCTTTTATTAGTGGATTCCTTGGTCACAGAGTTATCTCTACTCACCACAGAGCAGAGGATAAGGAGAGAGGGAGAGGGGAGTATGAGGAGAGAGAGGCAGAGGGGAGTATGGAGAGAGAATGGGAGAGGAGAGTATGGAGAGAGAGAGGGAGAGGGGAGTATGGAAAGAGAATGGGAAAGGAGAGTATGGAGAGAGAGAGAGGGAGAGGGGAGTATGAGGAGAGAGAGGCAGAGGGGAGTATGGAGAGAGAATGGGAGAGGAGAGTATGGAGAGAGAGAGGGAGAGGGGAGTATGGAGAGAGAATGGGAAAGGAGAGTATGGAGAGAGAGAGAGGGAGAGGGGAGTATGAGGAGAGAGAGGCAGAGGGGAGTATGGAGAGAGAATGGGAGAGGAGAGTATGGAGAGAGAGAGGGAGAGGGGAGTATGGAGAGAGAATGGGAAAGGAGAGTATGGAGAGAGAGAGAGGGAGAGGGGAGTTTGGAGAGAGTGGAAGAGGGGAGTACGGAGAGAGTGGGAGAGGGGAGTATGGAGAGAGAGAGGGAGAGGGGAGTATGGAGAGAGTGGGAGAGGGGAGTACGGAGAGAGTGGGAGAGGGGAGTATGGAGAGAATGGGAGAGGGGAGTACGGAGAGAGTGGAAGAGGGGAGTACGGAGAGAGTGGGAGAGGGGAGTATGGAGAGAATGGGAGAGGGGAGTATGGAGAGAGTGGGAGAGGGGAGTATGGAGAGAGAGAGAGGGAGAGGGGAGTTTGGAGAGAGTGGAAGAGGGGACTACGGAGAGAGTGGGAGAGGGGAGTATGGAGAGAATGGGAGAGGGGAGTATGGAGAGAGTGGGAGAGGGGAGTATGGAGAGAGAGAGGGAGTCAGAGAAAAAGTTTAAATCGTCTAAATAGGTTCTATTGATGCCAGGATATTGGATGACCCTTGTCTGCTCTAGCCTAGTGGAGACTCCTGCTACACACCACAGGCAGGGTCAAAATGCCATGCCACCCCAGTCAGTCTACAACCCACTCAAGCAGTAGTTAGAGCTCCACAAGCCCTTTGTGTCTGAGTGGAGTGGCTGAGCAAACAGGGACTGCTGTCTAATTGTTAGCCACTGATGGGAACAATGTGACGATGGCTGAGCCTATACAAACAGGCTGTGTCCTGCTCATGTCTGTCTGACTGCAGCTCGGAGGCTGTGAGTTTGTATCCATGGTATATTTGATATTTGAAAACCACTTCTTATTTGGAATTCACATACTGTAAAACTTCAATTAATAGCCTGGGCGTTTATTTGCTTAAATCCCTGAACACAACAGGCGCTTATTAGAGACAGGCTTCTATTTGAACCAGGCGTCTATTTCCTTAACCTGTTGGGGCTACAGGTTAGCAATGAACCCCGAGCCGGGATTGCTAACAAGGCTGGAAATTCAAAACATCAAAAATCTAATAATTTCAATTTCTCAAACAATCAACTATTTTACACAATTTAAATGATAAACATCTCCTTAATCTAACCACATTGTTCGATTTTCAAAGAGGCTTTACGGCAAAAGCATAAAGTTTGATTATGTTAGGACAGTACATAGCCACAAAAGTACAAACATCCATTTTCAATTCAAGGTCAGGCGTCACCAAAAGCAGAAACCAGCTTGAATTATGCACTAACTTTTGTCAATCTCCATCAGATGACACTCCTAGGACATTATGTTATACAATACATGCATTTTTTGTTCCATCAAGTTCATATTTATATCCAAAAACAGCATTTTACAGTAGCGTGAAATTCAGATTTTTTTCTTCTCTGAAATGCTTCCGGTGAACATAACAAAATTACTATTCGAAAACATTGGTAAATTATAATATTGTCATTCAAAGAATAATATATTATCATCTCGTAATTGCTATCGAATGGCCAGATCTCAAAAAAACTTTACTGGGAAATCACATTTTGCAATAAACGGGGTGCTATGCTAAGAACAACAGGCTATGCTATACAGTTAGCATCATCTAAAATCGATAATAACATTGTAAATACCCCCTTACCTTTGATTATCTCCATCAGAAGGCAGGATCCCAGGTCCGGAAGGCATTCCAGGTCCGGAACAAATGTGGTTTCTTTTGACAAAGTTCATAATTTATGTCCAAATAACACCAAGTACTTAGCGTTCATTATGCTCCCACAAAACGTGGTGGGGGGCTGGTAAAATCACGCCGAAAAGCTAAAAAAACCTAGTAAATAATCTATTTATGTTCGTTCAAACATGTCAAATGTTGTTTAGCATTAATCTTTTGGTCCATTTTTAACGTTAAACATCAGTAATATTTTCACACAACCTATCCTATGTCTAGATAAAAAAATGATGACAAACTCACGTTTCTCAGATTTATGCGCAGGCGCAAAAAAATGAAGTGATGACATGTCAACTTCCTTGGATTCTAATTTGCTCTCTGTTTATCATAGACGCTTCAAACAACTTTATAAAGATCGTTGACATCTAGTGGAAGCCGTAGGTGTTGCGAAATGAATCCTTTCTCACTATGGTATCTATAAAACAATGACACTAAATAGTACAGTCACAAAATTCACATTTTTTTGGATCTATTTTTCACAGGTTTTTGCCTGCAATATGAGTTTTGTTATACTTACAGACACCATTCAAACTGTTTTAGAAAATTCAGAGTGTTTTCTATCCGAATGTGTTAATAATATGCATATCCTAGCTTCTAAGTTGGTGTAGGAGGCAGTTAAAAATGGGCACATATTTTTTTCAAAATGTCTCAATACTGCCCCCGAGCCCCAACAGGTTTTAATGCACACAACTTTTGTACATTTGCATAGTTAATTGTTTTACTCCAGCATTCACTTCCAACATTTTAATCAATGTCATCATTTCCTGCACTAACGTGTTATCATTTATACACTGTGTTACATTTCTTTTGTCTTAGTATGCCACTATTTAGGAAAAAAATTACTTTCTTGACAGAATAATTATTATCATCTTTGACTGTGCTTTTTCGGCAGTTCTTACTTTCGAGGGCGACTGATCGATTTCTGGGGATCTGTACTCACAAAGTTGTTGACTGTTTTTGTGCTTGCCAGTTACTGTAGCTAGCAGTTCTCAGCTGTTAGCAGCTAATGGCTAGCAGTTTCTTACTAGCGATAAAAACTAGAGGTCGGCCGATTATGATTTTTCGATGCCGATACCGATTATTGGAGGACCAAAAAAGCAGATACCGATTAATCAGATGATTTTTATATATATTTTGTAATAATGACAGTTACAACAATACTGAATGAACACTTTTATTTTAACTTAATATAATAAATAAATAAAATCAGTTTGGTCTCAAATAAATAATGAAACATGTTCTATTTGGTTTAAATAATGCAAAAACACAGTGAAGAAAGTAAAAGTGCAATATGTGCCATGTAAAAAAGCTAACGTTTAAGTTCCTTGCTCAGAACATGAGAACATATGAAAGCTGGTGGTTCCTTTTAACACGAGTCTTCAATATTCCCAGGTAAGAAGTTTTAGGTTGTAGTTATTATAGGAATTATAGGACTATTTCTCTCTATACCATTTGTATTTCATATACCTTTGACTATTGGATGTTCTTATAGGCACTATAGTATTGCCAGCCTAATCTTGGGAGTTGATAGGCTTGAAGTCATAAACAGCGCTGTGCTTCAAGCATCGCGAAGAGCTGCTGGAAAACGCAGGAAAGTGCTGTTTGAATGAATGCTTACGAGCCTGCTACTGCCTACCACCGCTCAGTCAGACTGCTCGATCAAATCATAGACTTAATTATAATATAATAAACACACAGAAATGCGAGCCTTAGGTAATTAATATGGTCAAATACGTAAACTATAATTTCAAAAACATAACGTTTATTTTTTCAGTGAAATACGGAACTGTTCCGTATTTCACTGAAAGGGTGGCATCCCTAAGTCTAAATATTGCTGTTACATTGCACAACCTTCAATGCTATGTCATAATTATGTACAATTCTGGCAAATGAATTACGGTCTTTGTCAGGAAGAAATGGTCTTCACACAGTTCGCAACGAGCCAGGCGGCCCAAACTACTGCATATACCCTGACTCTGCTTGCACTGAACACAAGAGAAGTGACACAATTTCCCTAGTTGAATTTCTTTCAACTAAATATGCAGGTAAAAAAATATATTCTTGTGTATTGATTTTAAGAAAGGCATTGATATTTATAGTTAGGTACATTGGTGCAACAACAGTGCTTTTTTTCGCGAATGCGCTTGTTAAATCATCACCCGTTTGGCAAAGTAGGCTGTGCTTCGATGATAAATTAACAGGCACCGCATTGATTATTTGCAACTCAGGACAAGCTAGTTAAACTAGTAATATCATCAACCATATCTAGTTAACTAGTGATTATGTTAAGATTGATTGTTTTTTATAAGATAAGTTTAATGCTAGCTAGCAACTTACCTTGGCTCATTGCTGCACTCACGTAACAGGTGGTCAGCCTGCCATGCAGTCTCCTCGTGGAGTGCAATGTAATCGGCCATAATCGGCATCCAAAACGGCTGATTACCGATTGTTATGAAAACTTGAAATCGGCCCTAATTAAATCGGCCACGCCGATTAATCGGTCGACCTCTAATAAAAAAAACGGATGATTTCCATAATTTTTTCGAGTCATATTACTGAATTATTTAATGTAACAAATCAAACATTAAACCTCGTAAACAATGAATGGTTATTCATGGTAGCCTCATAAACAATTAATTTAGATCCAGCGTTTATTTGAAACATATGCTGAAATGTGTGCCGCTGCCTGGCTATCCCTGGTCTCCTGTGTTCTCTCCTACCGCTATTTTCCCCTTCCCTTCCTCTCTTCCAAAGGGACTCAGTCAGTAAAGTAATACTCTATATTTGTTTTACAACCAAATATTCAACTGACTTCTTCCAATCAATGCTCATTTGATGGGTTAAGAGTCTCTTTCTCAAACTACACAAACTCTTCCAGGTGTCCCAAGACAGAGGCAGATTACTCATGACGCAACTTTGGTCATCCCTCCTTTGATGCACAGAAGCAAAACAAATCGACCAATCATCAATTATCATTCCAGAACAGTGGGATAAGAACGGCCTAGACTTTCCCAATCCAGTTATAAATGTCTTATAGATCCGCAACAGCATAAAGTACATGGTGCATTCGGTGTCCAGAGTTGGCTTGTTCAACCACTGGCTTAGACCTAACCCTCTTTAAAAGAACTAATCTTCAAAGAGAGGAGAATTCCTAGACTTCAGATTACAACGGGATTATAGTTTCTATGGCTACTGATAGTAATTACCAACCAATAAAGAAGGAGAGTTAAACACACTTTTGTATGTTAAATAAACAGGGGTGAATAGAGGTGGAGAATTCCTAAACAGCTTAATGTGGAGGCCAAGCAGGGTCATGCATGTTAGACTCTAGCCTCGCAGTGAACCCAGACAGTCATACCTCTAGGGCTAGGAGAGAGAGACACACACAGGGACATAGACACACTCAGACACACACAGTCTGCAAAGTCGGCTACACATTTTAAGTCTTGAATCTACTTTGTCATGTCAGGATACTAGCTATATATAGAACAAAAAAGCACCAAAAAATGTATAGTACAGTGTACCTCCAAATCAACTTTGCCCTCGTATCCCTATGCCCACCCCCCCCCCCCCCCACCCCCCTCTGCTCACAGAGGGGGGGGGGGGGGGGGCATAGGCAGCATAAATCATTAGCAGCGTAAATCATTAGACGCCAGCAAAATTAAATTTCCTGCAATCCAAACTGGCCTGTTTTATCACTTAGAGTGCTTCATCTGAAGTTAGTTGGGCAGACGCTATTCTCATCAGAAACACCTGTAGAGAGGAGAGTGCTACCTTGACTCAACACGTGAGAGAAAGAGAGAGATGGGGAGAGAGAGGGAGGGGGGAGAAAGAGAGAGAGAGATAAATAGAAAGACAAAGGGAAAAACAAAAATAAAAAGAGAGAGTGAGAGCTGTGAAGAGGGAAATAAACATGACCTTTCAGCATAAAGCGAGAACATTAACACAGAATCATGACAAATGCTTCAAAAACAGGATTCCACCATGGTGTGAAACCTTTGTGGTTTGATACCGTATATGCTATTAATCAACACATTTCTAATTGATGGGACTAAACTGACGGTTCAGTGGTGTTCACAGCCCCAGCAGAAGGTCTGAGGTAGGGGAGAGAACAGAACAGGAAAGCCCAAAGCTGTCGCTGAACATCCATTCCTTTCTGCCTTTTTCCTCTCACTCAGAACGCAGTGAGTAAACACACACAGCCATGCCAAGATCAGCCTGCCAGTCAACTCCGATAACAGCAGCCAAGTGTGGATCCATGGCCAAACTGAACACTACACGAGCCAGGTACACTACTACACGAGCCAGGTACAGTACTACACGAGTCAGGTACAGTACTACACGAGCCATGTACAGTATGACACGAGCCATGTATAGTATGACACGAGCCATGTACAGTACTACACGAGTCAGGTACAGTACTACACGAGCCAGGTACAGTACGACACGAGCCATGTACAGTATGACACGAGCCATGTACAGTACTACACGAGCCAGGTACAGTACGACACGAGCCATGTACAGTACGACACGAGCCATGTACAGTACTACACGAGTCAGGTACAGTACGACACGAGCAATGTACAGTACGACACGAGCCATGTACAGTACTACACGAGCCAGGTACAGTAGGGCTGCTACACCATGACGGAGAGGGACAGAAATTAAAGACAAAAAGAGAAAGATGAAGTGATGGCAAAATGGCGCCGGAAGACATGGCAGCAGGGCGCCCAACCAATTGTGCTATTAAGTGTTTTTTTAGAGTAATTTGTAACTTATTTTGTACATAATGTTTCTGCACCGTATCTTACGGCAAAAAAGAGCTTCTGGATATCAGGACAGCGATCACTCACCTCGGATTAGACAAAGATCTTTTCTTCAGTAAGCAGGAATACAGGAATACTCCAAACACCCGACAAGCCCAACATCCCAGTTATTTGCAAGAGGAAGAGACGTAGGCACAGAGGACACCGAGCGGGATGCCTCGTTAGGATCCACCGACGGCGAGTGGGAAAGCTGCCGTTACCGTCAATATTACTCGCCAACGTGCAATCATTGGACAATAAATTAGACGAGGTACGATCACTAATATCCTACCAACGGGACATGAAAACTGTAATATCCTATGTTTCACAGAATCGTGGCTGAATGACGTCATGGATATTCAGCTAGCGGGATATACGCTGCACCGGCAAGATAGAACAGCACACTCCAGTAAGACGAGGGGGGGCGGTCTGTGCATATTTGTAAACAACAGCTGGTGCACGAAATCTAAGGAAGTCTCCAGATTTTGCTCGCCTGAAGTAGAGTATATTGTGATAAATTGCAGGCCACACTACTTGCCTAGACAGTTTTCAGCTATACATTCCATGGCTGTTTATTTACCACCACAGACAGATGCTGGCACTAAGACCGCACTCAGTCAGCTGTATAAGGAAATAAGCAAACAGGAAACCACTCACCCAGAGACGACGCTCCTAGTGGCTGGAGACTTTAATGCAGGGAAACTTAAATCAGTTCTACCTAATTTCTATCAACATGTGAAATGTGCAACTTCCAAGCTAAAATTAAAGCAGGAAGCACCAGTGACTCAGTCTATAAAAAAGTGATCAGATGAAGCAGATGCTAAACTACAGGGCTGTTTTGCTATCACAGACTGGAACATGTTCCGGGATTCTTCCGATGACATTGAGGAGTACACCACATCAGTCACTGGCTTTATCAATAAGTGCATCGAGGACGTTGTCCTCACAGTGACTGTACATACATACCCCAACCAGAAGCCATGGATTACAGGCAACATTCACACTGAGCTAAAGGGTAGACTTCCCACTTTCAAGGTGCGGGACTCTAACCCGGAAGCTTATAAGAAATCCTGCTATGCCCTGCGACGAACCATCAAACAGGCAAAGTGTCAATACAGGGCTAAGATTGAATCATACTACACCGGCTCCGACGCTCGTCTTATGTGGCAGGGCTTGCAAACTATTACAGACTACAAAGGGAAGCACAGCTGCGAGCTGCCCAGTGACACGAGCCTACCAAACGAGGTAAATCACTTCTATGCTCGCTTTGAGGCAAGCAACACTGAGGCATGCATGAGAGCATCAGCTGTTCCAGACGACTGTGTGATCACGCTCTCCGTAGCCGACGTGAGTAAGACCTTTAAACAGGTCAACATTCACAAGGCTGCGGAGCCAGACGGATTACCAGGACGTGTGCTCCGGGCATGTGCTGACCAACTGGCAGGTGTCTTCACTGACATTTTCAACATGTCCCTGATTGAGTCTGTATACCAACATGTTTCAAGCAGACCACCATAGTCCCTGTGCCCAAGAACACGAAGGCAACCTGCCTAAATGACTACAGACCCGTAGCACTCACGTCCATAGCCATGAAGTGCTTTGAAAGGCTGGTAATGGCTCACATCAACACCATTATCCCAGAAACCCTAGACCCACTCCAATTTGCATACCGCCCAAACAGATCCACAGATGATGCAATCTCTATTGCACTCCACACTGCCCCTTCCCACCTGGACAAAATGAACACCTATGTGAGAATGCTATTCATTGACTACAGCTCAGCGTTCAACACCATAATACCCTCAAAGCGCATCACTAAGCTAAGGATCCTGGGACTAAACACCTCCCTCTGCAACTGGATCCTGGACTTCCTGATGAGCCACCCCCTGGTGGTGAGGGTAGGTAGCAACACATCTGCCACGCTAATCCTCAACACTGGAGCTCCCCAAGGGAGCGTGCTCAGTCCCCTCCTGTACTCCCTGTTCACCCACGACTGCATGGCCAGGCACGACTCCAACACCATCATTAAGTTTGCAGACGACACAACAGTGGTAGGCCTGATCACCGACAATGGCGAGACAGCCTATGGGGGGGAGGTCAGAGACCTGGCCAGTTGGTGCCAGAATAACAACCTATCCCTCAACGTAACCAAGACGAAGGAGATGATTGTGGACTACAGGAAAACGAGGACCGAGCACGCCCCCATTCTCATCGACGGGGGTGTAGTGGAGCAGGTTGAGAGCTTCAAGTTCCTTGGTGTCCACATCACCAACAAACTAGAATGGTCCAAACACACCAAGACACTCATGAAGAGGGCATGACAAAGCCTATTCCCCCTCAGGAAACTAAAAAGATTTGGCATGGGTCCTGAGATCCTCAAAAGGTTCTACAGCTGCAACATCGAGAGCATCCTGACTGGTTGCATCACTGCCTGGTACGGAAATTGCTCGGCCTCCGATCGCAAGGCACTACAGAGGGTAGTGCATACGGCCCAGTACATCACTGGGGCTAAGCTGCCTGCCATCCAGGACCTCTACACCAGGCGGTGTCAGAGGAAGGCCCTAAAAATTGTCAAAGACCCCAGCCACCCCAGTCATAGACTGTTCTCTCTACTACCGCATGGCAAGTGGAACCGGAGTGCCAAGTCTAGGACAAAAAGGCTTCTCAACAGTTTATACCCACAAGCCATAAGACTCCTGAACAGGTAATCAAATGGCTACCCGGACTATTTGCACTGTGTGCCCCCCGCCCAACCCCTCTTTTACGCTGCTGCTACTCTCTGTTTATCATATATGCATAGTCACTTTAACTGTACATTCATGTACATACTACCTCAATTGGCCCGACCAACCAGTGCTCCCGCACATTGGCTAACCGGGCAATCTGAATTGTGTCCCGCCACCCACCACCCGCCAACCCCTCTTTTACGCTACTCTCTGTTCATCATATATGCATAGTCACTTTAACCATATCTACATGTACATACTACCTCAATCAGCCTGACTAACCGGTGTCTGTATGTAGCCTCACTACTTTTATAGCCTCGCTACTGTATATAGCCTCGCTACTGTTATTTTTCACTGTCTTTTTACTGTTGTTTTTATTTCTTTACTTACCTATTGTTCACCTAATACCTTTTATGCACTATTGGTTAGAGCCTGTAAGTAAGCATTTCACTGTAAGGTCTACACCTGTTGTATTCGGCGCGCGTGACAAATACACTTTGATTTGATTTGAAAGAAAAATAAAAGAGAAATAGAGAGAGACAGCAGGAGAGTGATCCTGGGATGAGTTTGGAAAGAAGAAAAGGGAGAAAAAAAGGGTGATCCTGGTATGATTTTAGTTTAACGGCTAGGAGTGGCGCAGCGGGTCCCTGCCAAGTGCCAAAGCTTCCCCATCCCTGATGTCATGGGTGGCAGTAAGGGGGCTGGCTACCTTTCCTCAGACAGACCGTTTATCAGATATTTGAGCCAGCCAGCCAGCCAACGCCAACGTGTGGTTCAACATTAACCCCATCACCAGTCTCCAAACCCCCTGGCTCTCTACTCTCCTCTGCTCTGTTCTGGCTCTCCTCTCCTCTGCTCTCCTCTATTCTGTCTTTACCCTACTCTGCTCTGCTCTCCTCTCATCCGCTCTCCTCTCCTTTGCTAACCTCTCCTCTCCTCTCCTCTCCTCTCTTCTGCTCTCTTCTGCTCTCCTCTTTTCACCTCTCCCCTCTACTCCGCTTTCCTCTCCTCTCCTCTGCTCTCCTCTCCTCTGCTCTCCACTGCTCTCTTCTGCTCTCCTCTCCCTTTTACTCCGCTTTCCTCTCCTCTGCTCTCCTCTCCTTTGCTCTCCTCCGCTCTCCTCTCCTCTCCTCTGCTCTCTACTGCTCTCTTCTGCGCTCCTCTCCTCTCCTCTTTTCTCCTCTCCTCTCCTCTGCTCTCCTTTGCTCTCCTCCGCTCTCCTCTGCTCTCCACTCCTCTGCTCTCCACTCCTCTCCCCTCTACTCCACTCTCCTCGCCTCTCCTCTGCTCTCCTCTCCTTTGCTCTCCTCCGCTCTCCTCTCCTCTCCACTCCTCTGCTCTCCACTCCTCTCCCCTCTACTCCACTCTCCTCGCCTCTCCTATGCTCTCCTCTGCTCTTTTTTCCTCTCCTATGCTCTCCTCTCCTCCGCTCTCCTCTCCTCTCCTCTTCTCTTCTCTTCTCCTCTCCTCTCCTCTGTCCTGCTCTGGGGAAGCATTTATGAGTGAAATGTTCCAAGATGGGTATGATGTTTTGGGAAATTCTGAATAAAAGCCTTTCTTCATGGAGAGAAATTTGACACTGCCTGTCACAATCCTCTGTTGACTGATAAGCAACATTTATTTATTTATTTTTTAAAAGCCCGTTAAGGTTGGGTATTTATCAGCTCTAAGACAGCGTGGAAATGTACAAAGGCCTAATTGTTGGCGGTGAAAGATTTACCAGTCTGCATGCGACGTGGTTCATAAGTCCTTAAAGCAATGCAAACAGGTTTTAGAGATTTACACTGACACATTTACAGCACAATTTAAAAAGTAATGTTTCATTCCCGCTCCTGTGAAATGAAATATAGCATGGTCCCCACGTATTAACCTGGATAAATGCTACTAAGCGAGGAAAATTGTCATTTGAAAAGTCAAAACGTATATCTCGTTTTACTACAAGGCATTTCCTAATACCTACATTAGTGCATAGCCTACACAACCCATGAGCTGCATTGATGCATATCTAATAACAGCACCCCTTTACTTAAATAATGAGTGTTGTTCTTCTATCAAAGAACTGATTATTTAGGCTAATTGTTGACACTAAGTAAAGGAAGTTAGGCCCTTTGCTCCCCTACGAGCTCTAAAGAATATGTATGTCAAAGAGGATGCTTCTAATCTACAGCAAAAAGCCAACCGCACTTTGAGTCCCTAGATATCCAGATGAGATTTTCTCTCTGCCATGCCCTCACCTCCGCTGTGCAGTGCAGAGTTAGACAGTAATTGCAGGAAAGGGGTTTCCATGCTTGGCTTCAGTTCGCAGTGGAGAAACTTTATCAAACCCTCTCTCTAGCCCAGAGAGAGCAGAGACCAAATGAGGATATGACATGAGAGTGAACAATGTTTAGCCTCAATGAATCATAGTCTCCCAAGAGTCAAGCCTCCCAACCAGAAAAACACTAGGCTTAGCTTTCTGTGGGGGTTGTTTCTTATAAGGCTTTTAGATGAAAATATCATGCGGTGGTAAGAAGGAGTAACTTACAGTAAAACTGCAATCTGTTGCAATTTACAGAACCTATTTATCACAATCTAATATCTAAGAAACAAACCTCTGAGTCATATTGCAAAACCACCCACATTGTACAAAGATTTGTGACTAAAACCACCCACATTGTACAAAGATTTGGGACTAAAACCACCCACAATGATGTTTTTTTCCTTCACTAAATTAGGCTACTGGATAGTATTTTCAGTTGTAGCCTAACATGCCTGGTTGCCAGTCTATGGAAATAATAGTGCCACTGGTATGCTATCGAAGATCCTTAGGAAACACTTGTGATCTAATTTTCTTTACAGTCTTTAGTTTATTGAGTAAATATTTTCTTAACTCTGTTTCTTGAACTGCATTGTAGGTTAAGGGCTTGTAAGTAAGCATTTCACAGTAAGGGCTATACCTGTTGTTTTTGGCGCATGTGACAAATACAATTTGATTTGATTTGATTTAATGATGTCATTACGCTGGGAAACACAAGCGGAAGTCAGTAATGAAAGTAATCAGTTGCTCTACTGTTGCTGCCAGTTGTTACACTACAAACCCAAACACACAACAACCACAACTCGAGGAGACCCACTGGGCACAGACGTCAATTCAACATCTATTCCACGTTGGTTCAACGTAATTTCATTGAAATTATGCAGAAACAACGTTGATTCAACCAGTGAGTGCCCAGTGGGTAGGTTAAACAAATTAAATTCAAAATGGATGCCTGATAGTGCATTCAAGTTCATATTTCTGTTTCTCATATCTGGCCATCAGTTTAATGTAACACTGCACAAAATAATAACTGAGTAAGAATTGTGTAACCATCTATTACTGTAGGTAACCACCACTTAAACAATTAGCCAAGACAAGACATCATCTTCAAAACATGGTGTATGTTGAGCAATACAGCCGTATAAACTTGGCAAACATATGATGTGAATAACAAAAGGTAAGTAGGTAATTGCTAATGCATGACATGTTTTACACACCGTTGTTTGAAAGTAACGAGGGACCAGCTGAGAAGTGTATGATTTATGACTGAGGACTGATTCATAGAAGGTGTGTGACTTTATTATCTTTCCAGATGCTTCACACTGGACCCAAACTGTCACAAAACACATACACACGCAGGCGAAGGCACACACACACACACACACCCACGCCCACATACATACACTACAACCATTACATCTGTTTCACACATATAGTTCCTTCACATTCCTGAACGTCTGAGAAGGCTTTTAAAGATGCAGCAATGGATGGCTGAGTTACAGTAGCATGCATTAGGAGGAGAGAGAGAAGACGGGGCTAAGAGCTCAGCTATCAGAGCTGAGGAAGAGGACGGGAGGCTTCCTGTGAGAGACAGACTGCAGTCCAGACGGGGTGAGGTTTTTCAGAGGCAAAGTGCCTTTAGTGTCAACAGTTGTATCATGTTGAAATCTGTACCCGAGGCAGTTCCTCCCAAATGATTGATAGCCCTCTGACTGTTATGACATGTAAGAGACTCTGTATCATGGCAGATTCCGAATGTGTTTCTTTCCACTCCTCTTTTCCAGTCTGCTGAAGAAGTGGAGATATGAAATGGTTACCAGGGTTTGATCCCCCCTCCCCTTTTCCTGTTCAATCATAAAATCCTATTTGATGAATGCATAACTCATCCAGTCATGTGTCTTGGATTACCATTCCTGGCTCCTGACACTAGTCTAAGAGAGAGTGGCATGTCAGAAAATGGCCTTACTGCCTCCTCCAACCTTTGTAAATAATATACCAATCCAATAGGGAGGACTGGTGTAATCCAAACAAATCTAGACACATCCTCTAGCAGGCAATTAATAATACATAGACAAACTGGGTAACAAACTAGACTCCTATTCGATTCACAAGATTCACAAAATTGTCCAATGACAGCACCTCTCTTCCAAACTTTTAAACTGTGGAAACTAGTGAGGGGGAAATAAAATCGATAGTTACATATCAGATATTATTTTTGACGATATATTGCATCGTATCGCAGTGTTTCCCCTATATTCATTTAGCAGCGACGTGCCGCCGCTGCTAAATCGTTGCCGCCACCCCAAAAAATATTATTAAAAAATGGGATAGTAAAACGTTTTCAGCGTAAACTTAAATGACTAAAACCTGATATAAAGTATTTAGAAAGGATAATGGAGCTATGTATTTCTAAGATCATCTTTGAGAACTAACAACCACCTAAATAAAAACTAGACAGACAGGGACAATCTAAAATGAGTCACTCAGATAGCATAAGAACAAGGCATAAGCCCTGGAAAAATGTATAGAACTGCAGGAAATTAGCTTTAAAAATGCACATTTTCTCTCATCCCCATGTCAACATGTGTAGAATTGCAGGAAATTAACTTTAAAACAGCAAAATCTGTGGCCAAGAGGAGGGCCTCTAAAATTGTTCACGCCATTGGCCATGCCCACTAAGCCCCCACCCCCCACAATAACTTTGCCACCGCTGCTGAAATAAATACTAGGGGAAACAATGTTTCATATTGACAATATTGCAATATTATTTTTGCGTTAGTTGGCTGTAACTGCACTTTTTAAATAGTGAGACAATTTGTTTTTAGCACTTGTATTTCCATGACTGATCAACACTCTTAGTCTCCTGGCTCTCTCTTGTCCCTCTGCAGCAGACATATGGTGAACAACATCGAATCACAATAAAATCACAGTATTGAATCGCAACACATATAGAATCACGAGGATCGTTAGAATCGCAATACATATCGTATCGGCACCTAAGTATCGTGATAGTATCATATCGTGAGGTCCCTGGCAATTTCCGGCCCTAATGGAAACTACTTGACACCATCTGGGCACCTGCCTCTGCTAGACAGCTGTTATAAAGCTTATATAAAGCCCCAGGATGTTTATAACCTTTCACAGGTTAAGTGTGGGGAGGAGAATGATTGTTTGGCTTTGTGATGACTAAGTGAAAGGATATTATTAGCTATAAAGTCACTTTATGTCCCTGAAATCACAACTGTTGTGACAGAAATGTAAACAACATGATATATTAACTTCCTCACTGCCAGTGTATGCAGGACAAGGTACTAGGCCTGTAGAGATTGTAGAAGACAACTTTGAAGACAATAGTTTTAGACACACGACAAGTCTAGCTAGGCTACTGTTTGTTATTTGACTACAGTGATTAGCCTTACATTTCTGATGGAGTGAGTCTGTTCCAACAAAGACATTTTCTTCCTTTTCGAAGAACTTCATTACTCTCAGCATCAGTCAGCATTGTATTTCATGAGTTTGCATTAAATCACAAATGGATCGACACTCACAATGGACCTCAAGCTGGGACTGAGATAGTTATCCTCTTCATCATGACTGGAGAAGAAGAGTCCCTTTGTATTTTAATATACTGGAGATTATAAATCAATGTTTAAATTGGCTTTGTTTAAAATATAAAAGACTTGGCGGTAAACAATACTTGATCAATGAAGATATTATGTAGTGCCTTCCGCAGATATTTTACACAAGAGCTAAGATAAGGTATGGTAATAACAATGTAGTCTAATAAGTTAATAATAACACGTTTGTGCAACCAAGTAGCCTATTTTGAAGCCCAAGAAAACAACGAATTGAATGTCCATATAACCATCTGAATTTATTTTTTTTATTAACGAAAAAACAAATAAAAAGAGGAAAGGAAATATTTTGCAGAGAGACACGTCAATCGAATAAATCGATAGGCTATAGCCTATATATCACCATACGACGGCATCAAATATGAAAATGCATGGCATTCAAATTTGCGTGTGTTTCAGATAATATGACATTGTAACACTGTAATAAAATGTCTCATTCTTACGGGTCGCAGTCATCTCTAGGACAGCCAGGAGTAGCACGATGGTTCGGATAATGTGGAGCTGACATCTCGGAAGACGGTGGGTCACTGTTACTCTAGCTGGATACATTCCTCCGATTCTATTTCCTTTACATCCACTACAACCGTAATCTCACGTGTAAACGTTGATTTAAAAAGAAGACACACAAAAATGTCTATAATAACTGTCTACGCACTGGTCCTTATCCTGTGACTGTGTGTAGTAGAACGCACGAAGTTCTCTCTCTTTCCCTGTCTCCTGTCTGACCGCCGGAGTCCCACTGCCTGGTTTCGCGTTCTCAGCGCACGCTTCCAAAACGTCTGTCTGAGCGGCTTGTCTTGCTGGAGCCATCTGGCTCTGATTAGTGCTCGATGTGTCGCCACCTTGTGTTGAAAATACACATTTCTTTGCGCAACCAAAGTGTTCAGATCGCACCAAGGAAAACGTGCTGCATTACGGTCTATCTATGGTGTTTAATTTATTCATTCCCATATAAGTTAATTTATTCATTCCCATATAGGTGGGCTATACTAGCATAGCAGACATACATAAGAACCTATTCTAATTGCTGTAACAAAGCTGGAGTAAAAGTAGGCTAGCCTACTTCAGGTCATGCAAAAGTGTGCATCAATCAATTCATCATTTTAGAAAATAATATCAGAAGTTCCAATTCACTACAGAAAAATAGATGATGGCAAAAATCTTTGTATCACTAGAAAGACATGAGCAGGTTGATGTGGGTTAAAGAAATTATTCCAGCACACACAATGTTGGAGCACAGCCAAGAGGTTGAAATTGGTAACACGTGGAATGAGACGTCACACACTCAATCCAGGACCAACTAATGTAGACTTTACAGGATAGAGCTTATTCATTGTCATGAATTTGAAAGTGATGCATGCTCTTCTGAACAGGGGAAGGGAGATTAAGGGAGAGAGAGGGGGAAAGATTTGTGACCTGTTGCCACAAGAAAAGGGCAACCAGTGATGAATATGTGATGATCACATGATTATAACACTGTACATAGACATAATATGACATTTGAAATGTCTCTATTCCTTTGAAACTTGTGTGTGTAATGTTCACTGTTCATTTTTTATTGTTTATTTCACTTTTATTTATTATCTATTTCACTTGCTTTGGCAATGTAAACATGTGTTTCACATGCCATTAAAGCCCTTTGAATTTAATTGAATTGAACTGACGAGCAATGAAGGAAGAGAGGGAGAAATTAAGAGATGGAAAGAAGGGAAGAGAGAGGATAGATGAGAGAGAGGAAGAGAAAGGATAGAGGGATAGAGAGAGAGAGAGAGAGCGAGAGAGAGAGAGAGAGAGAGGATAGAGGGAGAGAGAGAGAGAGAGAGAGAGAGAGGGATAGAGGGAGAGAGAGTGAGAGAGAGAGTGAGAGAGAGAGTGAGAGAGAGAGAGAGAGAGAGAGAGAATAGAGGGAGAGAGAGAGAGAGAGAGAGAGAATAGAGGGAGAGTGAGAGAGGGAGAGACAGGATAGAGAGAGAGCGAGAGAGAGAAAGAGAGAGAGAGAGAGAGGATAGAGGGATAGAGAGAGAGAGAGAGAGGATAGAGGGATAGAGAGAGGATAGAGGGATAGAGAGAGAGAGAGGATAGAGGGATAGAGAGAGAGAGAGAGAGAGAGAGGCGTTGGGGCAGTCGGTCTGGGAACATATGGTTACAAAACAATAAAAACTCACACCTACAACCTGCACAATCTCGGCCTCCAACTAACAGAAAGCAACATTATAATAAATTCCAAACCTTTTATAAAAGCATATCACCAACTACCAACTTTACACCCTGTTTAATTTGACCTATACACACTTCACTTCACCCATCAGACACACTTTATCAGTGTCAAAATTGTCTTTCTAGCACCTGTGGGGGAGAGAAAAGTGAATGGTAGCAATTTAGCGTCTCCGGGTCCCACATCCTGACCTGCTCCTGCTCGTTAGGCCATCTGGCGGCGGAGACGCGAAGCGGGAGCTTTGAGCATTCTGCTGTTTGAAGTGACAGGGCTATGATGACTCACAAGTCCACAGTTTCACTTCCCATTTCCCAACTCCTCATCAGCACTGGCTGGCTGACTGGCTGGCTGATTGGCGGGCTGACTGGCTGGCTGACTAGCTGACTGTCTGGCTGACTGTCTGGAAAGCTGGCTAACTGGCTGAATGGCTGACTGGCTGGCAAGCTGGCTAACTGTCTGAATGGCTGGCTGGGACATATGGCAGCCTGTATAATCTGATCCCACTCCTCCAACTGCCTTTGAAAGTGGTTTTCTTCCTGTTATAGAGTAAGACAGATAGGGATTGTCAGTGCGTCTTCTGGAGAACACATGCACACGCACACATACACACACACACAGTACAGGTGCATCAAAGCTGGGACCGAGAGACTGAAAAACAGCTTCTATCTCAAGGCCATCAGACTGTTAAACAGCCATCACTAGCCGCCGTCTACCCGGTTACGTAACCCTGTACCTTAGAGGCTGCTGCCCCATGTACATAGACTTGGAATCACTGGCTACTTTAATAATGAAACACCAGTCACTTTAATAATGATTAAATCATGTTTACATACTGCTTTACTCATCTCATATGTACTGTATATACTATATTCTATTCTACTGTATTTTGGTCAATGCCAATCCGACATTGCTCAATCTAATATTTATATATTTTACATTTAGATGAGTGTGTATTGTTGTGAACTGCTAGATACTACTGCACTGTTGGAGCTAGGAACACAAGCATTTTCCTACACCTGCAATAACATCTGCTAAATATGTGTATGTGACCAATAAAATGTGATTTGATTTGATTTGACACACATCTTAAGACAAAGGGCACATTATCTGTGACACTGACCTCTGTTAGCTGCAACAGAAACAACTGAATCATGTAATAATGGCAACTCAAGCACTGCTTCAGTCCAGCCATATTACCAAAGCTGTTTGATTGCAAACACACACAATAAAGACATGCAAAGGTTAAGGAAAATCTTCATAAAGTAACAAGATAGTTTTGTATAAACTCAAAGATGTATGCTGTTTTCTTTGGAATTAGACATCCCATGCCAGGGAAGCTAAAATGAGAAAAAATAGAAAAGTTGAATGTCTCTCTCTACTCCCTCTCTCCGCCATGATTCCATCTAATATTAAACATTTGTAAGCCATTACTACAGGGTTGGTTAAGTAGCAGAAATATTTACGAAAAGTGACGTTTTTTCTCTCTGAGAGAATCTTTAAAATAAGATTCTTAAAATTGCAACCATACACGGCAAAACTCATCTAATTCTAATGGGTGGGGAGATGGAGGTCTGGATTATGGTCTCTTTTGAAGAGGGAATCCCCCGGTTCTCTGTGGATGGATGGACACACGGGCACACACACACACACACACACACACACACACACACACACACACACACACACACACACACACACACACACACACACACACACACACACACACAGAATGACTGAGGTCTCTGTTAAAAGGCTGACGCGACCTCTGATGATGTTGTCTCAAAGCAACTTCAACAGATGCCAGAAGGGAATGAAAAGAAAATGATTATCTTTCTCCTCTCTCAAACCTGGCTGCCATCTACTCTCTTTCTCTTCAGATGACTACAATCACTGTATTTGTCCAACCGTCTGTCTGACTGGAAATGTGTTAGCACTTTGTGCTCCTTACTGTCACTGGCAATAGATGTACTGTAGTTTCTGCCCCCACCCTCATTTTGGACTGATAAGGTGACATCATCACTAATGGCAGACAAAATAAAAGTGACCTCACTCTCCCCCTCCCTCTCTCTTTAGGGCTCAACTACGTAGTACCCTGGCCTACTCCACCCCACTATGAGGGAAGTGCATCTTGACATAGGGGTAGGCATTATGCAGCACCCCTCTATTACTCTAGAGACATTTACATTTTAGTCATTTAGGAGACACTCTTATCCATAGCAACTTACAGTAGTGAGTGCATCATTTTTTTTTCTTTTCATATTGGTCCACCATGGGCTTCTAACCCACAACCTTGGCATTGCAAGCACCATGCTCCACCAACTGAGCCACACCAAAGAAACAAAAGAAAAAAGAATAACAAACACTTTTCTCTTCCCTCCATTCCAATGTAAGAGGGCTGAAGGGGAGGAGGAGCAGGGAGGCAGGAAGGAGGAGGTACACTGTGTCTGGCTGGTCCCTCGCTGGCATTTCCTCAATCTGTCAGCCTTCCAATGACAGTTGTGTTTCTGAGTGACAGGCTAACATGCCGGACGGTGTGAAAATGGCAGAAGATCAGAAGTTCAGCCAGTATTATCCCTCTCTCTAGTGCCCACACTGCAGATCATTAGGGACATGGGGGTAAGAGGGGGTGGAGGGGGTTTAGGGTCAGGATGTGGGGATGAGCAGGAAGGGAAAGGAAATGAAGATGGTTCCAATGAAAGGGATAATGTTCCTGTGTTTGTTTGGTTTGTCGTAAGTGGTTACGGTTGATAGTTTAGATTTAATCTAATTTAACCTGGTAAAGTAACTGATAGAAAACAACATATAGTATCCTCTCTCTGTCCAGAAAATGTAGATAATGTTCAACGTAAGCCGTATGAGCCGGTTTCCCAGACACAGACTAAACCTAGTCCTGGACTAAAAAGCACTTTTCCATTTAGCATGTATTTTAGTCCAGGGCCAGGATTAATCTGGGTCCAGGAAAGCGGATCTAAATGTTCAGGATACACACATAGAACAAGAGAACTGCACCCACATATTATTGTGTTGGTACCTTAACCAGATTGTTTTTCTTTTGAGGTTTGTGTCACATAAACAACGTTTGAGAGTTAATACTTTGGAAAACAAGTGCGTCTCTGGTATAATTTGTCATGCCCTGCGCAGTAAATAAACTGAAAACCTGGCGCGGTTTATTTTCCCAGCTGTTGCTTCTTAAGGTGGGGAAAGTGTGGGAGTTTGAAAAGGGAGAGAGTTTTGCCTTGTTGCTTCACAGCAAATGGCTATGTATTTCTGTTCTATGTGAGACCTATGCCAGAGAGTAAGCAGAGGAAACATGTTCATTTGATGTTTTGTTATATTTGTACAGTATATGTGCTCCCTCTCTTTTCTCTCTCTCCTTCCCTGCCTCCCTCTCTTGCTCTAAACTGGACCACAGAAACCTTCCTCTCTCGCTCTAAACTGGACCACAGAAACCTCCCTCTCTCGCTCTAAACTGGACCACAGAAACCTCCCTCTCTCGCTCTAAACTGGACCACAGAAACCTCCCTCTCTCGCTCTAAACTGGACCACAGAAACCTCCCTCTCTCGCTCTAAACTGGACCATAGAAACCTCCCTCTCTCGCTTTAAACTGGACCACAGAAACCTCCCTCTGTCGCTCTAAACTGGACCACAGAAACCTCCCTCTCTCGCTCTAAACTGGACCATAGAAACCTCCCTCTCTCACTTTAAACTGGACCACAGAAACCTCCCTCTCTCGCTCTAAACTGGACCATAGAAACCTCCCTCTCTCGCTCTAAACTGGACCACAGAAACCTCCCTCTCGCTCTAAACTGGACCACAGAAACCTCCCTCTCTCGCTCTAAACTGGACCACAGAAACCTCCCTCTCTCGCTCAAAACTGGACCACAGAAACCTCCCTCTCGCTCTAAACTGGACCACAGAAACCTCCCTCTCTCGCTCTAAACTGGACCATAGAAACCTCCCTCTCTCGCTCTAAACTGGACCACAGAAACATCCCTCTCTCGCTCTAAACTGGACCACAGAAACCTCCCTCTCTCGCTCTAAACTGGACCACAGAAACCTCGCTCTCGCTCTAAACTGGACCACAGAAACCTCCCTCTCGCTCTAAACTGGACCACAGAAACCTCCCTCTCTCACTCTAAACTGGACCACAGAAACCTCCCTCTCTCGCTCTAAACTGGACCACAGAAACCTCCCTCTCGCTCTAAACTGGACCACAGAAACCTCCCTCTCGCTCTAAACTGGACCACAGAAACCTCCCTCTCGCTCTAAACTGGACCACAGAAACCTCCCTCTCTCGCTCTAAACTGGACCACAGAAACCTCCCTCTCTCGCTCTGAACTGGACCACAGAAACCTCCCTCTCTCGCTCTAAACTGGACCACAGAAACCTCCCTCTCTCGCTCTAAACTGGACCACAGAAACCTCCCTCTCTCGCTCTGAACTGGACCACAGAAATGCACTCCTCGGCAGTAGGACAAGAGGCCTCACAACGCTGTGGTTTCTCCAAGAGAATCTTGAGCAAGGGCCAGAGGGAGAATGAGAGGAAAAGAAAGGAGAGAAGAAGAGAGTAGAAGAGAAAAAATACACAATGGAGAGGTCTATGGATAAGATCCAGCATCTGCAGTGCGGTCAGAAACATCCATTATGCTGAGCCTCTGAGCAGTTTTATATCCTAACAGATCATTGTGTGGACTCCTCTCCTGACTTAAAACCAGTCTCAGTAATGTCAGTAACATGGTGGTCCCCTGTGGCCTATCTCAACCAACACAGAACTATACTGTACTGCAGGGATAGGTCAATCCCTATTCCTGGAGAGACAGTATATCTTGTCACAGTTCAACATGACACCAGTATGGAAAGGATGAGAATAAAAGCTCAACAATCCTGACAGTGTTTAGTTATCCAGCTCATCTGCCTAAGAGATGTGAAATCTATATCAACAATGTTTTAAACACACTGGCTATTTAGGGAAAGATCTGTTAATATCATCAGCCCTTGAAATGTTTCACAGGTTTCACAGTACAATAGCTGTACAGTGCAAATGGGTTTAAAATGGTCTGAACAGATTTGAGTCAGATTTATAAGATGTAAAATTCATTTTCTGCAGATTATGTTTTAGTTTCATTTTCTAATTATAGATTATTATAATACATGACATCATACAATTATTTGAGTGAAAAATACTTTATATGGGACAATCTGCAGTTCAAATCAAATGTTATTAGTCACATGTGCTGAATACAACAGGTGTAGACCTTACAGTGAAATGCTTACTGACAAGCCCCTGACCAACAATGCAGTTTAAAAAATACAAATAATGATAAGAAATTAAAGTAACAAGTAATTAAAGAGCAGCAGTAAAATAACAATAGCGAGACTATTTACAGGAGGAATCGGTACAGAGTCAATGTGCGGGGGCACCGGTTAGTCGAGGGTGCTACAGTACATCCATTTTTGGGCTTATAAGTTAATGATATGTACCCTTTGATTTTTGAAGAATATAACTTATAAATGCCTCGTCAGCTTAGTTCAACTGTTACACTCCATCAGAACCCAACATATAATTTAATAAAACATATATACAGCACCAGTCAAAAGTTTGGACACACCGACTTCAAGTAACAGACACATCTCAACATCATCTGTTCAGAGGAGACTGCTTGAATCAGGCCTTCATAGTTGAATTGCTGCTAAGAAACCACTACTAAAGGACACCAATAAGAAGAAGAGACTTGCTTGGGCCAAGAAACACAAGCAATGGACATTAGACCGGTGGAAATCTGTCCTTTTGGTCTGATGAGTTCAAATTTGAGATTTGTGAGACGCAGAGTAGGTGAACGGATGATCTCCGCATGTGTGGTTCCCACCGTGAAGCATGGAGGAGGAGGTGTGATGGTGCTTTGCTGGTGACACTGTCAGTGATTTATTTAGAATTCAAGGCACACTTAACCAGCATGGCTACCACAGTATTCTGCAGCGATACACCATCCCATCCGGTTTGCACTAAGAGGGACAATTTTTTTTTTTTCAACAGGTCAATGACCCAACACACTTCCAGGTTGTGTAAGGGCTATTTGACCAAGAAGGAGAGTGATGTAGTGCTGCATCAGATGACCTGGCCTCCAGAATCACCCGATCTCAACCCAATTGAGATGGTTTGGGATGAGTTGAACCACAGAGTAAAGGAAAAGCAGCCAACAACTGCTCAGCATATGTGGAAACTCATTCAAGACTCCTTCAAGCATTTCAAGTGAAGCTGGTTAAGAGAATGTCAAGAGTGTGCAAAGCTGTCATCAAGACAAAGGGTGGCTACTTTGAAGAATATAAAATATAAAATAAATGTTGATTTGTTTAACACTTTTTTAGTTACTACATGATTCCATGTGTAGTTTTTATGTCTTCACTATTATTCTACAGTATAGAAAATAGTAAAAATAAAGAAAAACCATTGAATGAGTATGTGTCCAAACTTTTGACTGGTACTGTATGTACAGTATTTCCTGATCTTTCTTATATCTCCTAGATATAGGACAGACATTTCCAAACAGTATTTCTTATGATTCATTTTTTTACTGTGTTTTTTTGCCATGCATTAATGTATTATTCAATGCGTTTCTATGGGCTATTGTAGTAAAGGCCAACTGCAATATTTTATTGAAAAATACAATTATATGCATTTTTTTATAGCTAAATGATCCATGGTATGATTAAAAACAATTCCATATGTCAGCTTAGAACACCCCCCCCCCCCCCCCCCTCCCCTTAGACTTTTAAGAATTAACCAGCCTCTCAAACTACTTCATGATGACAGAAGTGATCGCTACGGGGTGATAGTCATTTAGTTTTGTTACCTTTAGTTTCTTGGGTACAGGAACAATGGTGGACATTTTGAAAAAGCTTATAAGCATGTTTCACTAAAATGTTTGTAAACTAAGTAACTGTAAAGAAACTCTGTATGGCCTCAAAAGATGCTTAAATTAAAATGTTGATATAATGGAATGTCAGTCCTTGCATCCATAATTCTATGAATTTGAGAGTGGTTGCATTTCTCCAGCTCCATCTCTCAGCTTTTTACCAAAACAGTGGCGGGATTTCCCTTTCTTATTGTTTCAACTGCAGATTTCCGCTTTAATGGATAAGAGAGAGAGGTTCAGAGAAAACCACAAGAAACATTGAGTTATACTTGATTTTATTGTACTCTGTGTTTTCTCCACTTCAGGCCTTATTTAAGGCCTTTTAAAATGATGGCTTTGTCAGCTGATGGTGTTATTCTATGTCCCAAGGGACCGGTTCCCCCTGCAGAGTAATCTACGGGCCGCTGTAAAAACACAGTCGCCCTGCCAACCACAAAGAAAGTCATTTAGCCATCTAATAGCTCCAGACCAGAGCGGCTTAATGTAAGCCTCATTGTGATTACCTGACGTAATGACAGCCAATCTAAATACAACCTGGGAACCATTACCGGCCCGGCCGAAATAGGGGAAGACATTATGCGTCGCACCGTGTCGGAATCACAGGCCTGGGCCTCAACAATGCAGGTCCAGGACCAAGCTGTCCACCCTATTATTCATCCCCCGATGGACCTCAAAGAGGAACCATTTAGGGTCATTACATATCCCCCTGTCACAGCCTGTACCTTTGGGCTGTGGGGTTAAGATTAACCCCTTCTATGCTACAGAGATGCCCAACAAATAAAGGCCAGTGTTTAGTGGATTTGAGTTGTTGTCAACATGAATGACATAGACATACATGACAGGCATGGGTGGAATAAGTCTATTTGTGCTCCCCAAAGGAATTTTCTTTTCCCCATGTCGAGAGAGAGAGAGAGAGATCGCTCTTCTTAAGTGCACCTGATTTTGCAGCTTCTCAACAATTAACTAAATTGGAAACAATTTAGACACAGGACTCAGGAGACGGGATAATGAAAAAAGGTGACGTCAATCCACAACCAGTAAATGAGGTTGGAAGAGGACAAGTTTCTCCATTTCTCCTACGCTGTACATCACTCTTCTCTTCCTAGAGCTGGAAGTTCTGGAACTATATTTTCTGTCACTAGCTGGAAGTTCTAGAACTGTATTTTCCCTCACTAGCTGGAAGTTCTGGAACTGTATTTTCCCTCACTAGCTGGCAGTTCTGGAACTATATTTTCCCTCACTAGCTGGAAGTTCTAGAACTGTATTTTCCCTCACTAGCTGGAAGTTCTAGAACTGTATTTTCCCTCACTAGCTGGCAGTTCTGGAACTATATTTTCCCTCACTAGCAGGAAGTTATTGAACTGTATTTTCCCTCACTAGCTGGAAGTTCTAGAACTGTATTTTCCCTCACTAGCTGGAAGTTCTAGAACTGTATTTTCCCTCACTAGCTGGAAGTTCTAGAACTGTATTTTTCCTCACTAGCTGGAAGTTCTAGAACTGTATTTTCCCTCACTCGTTGGAAGTTCTGGAACTGTATTTTCCCTCACTAGCTGGAAGTTCTAGAACTGTATTTTCCCTCACTAGCTGGAAGTTCTAGAACTGTATTTTCCCTCACTAGCTGGAAGTTCTAGAACTGTATTTTCCCTCACTAGTTGGAAGTTCTGGAACTGTATTTTCCCCTCACTAGTTGGAAGTTCTGGAACTGTGTTTTCCCTCACTAGTTGGAAGTTCTGGAACTGTATTTTCCCTCACTAGCTGGAAGTTCTAGAACTGTATTTTCCCTCACTAGCTGGAAGTTCTGGAACTGTATTTTCCCCTCACTAGCTGGAAGTTCTGGAACTGTATTTTCCCTCACTAGCTGGAAGTTCTGGAACTGTATTTTCCCTCACTAGCTGGAAGTTCTAGAACTGTATTTTTCCTCACTAGCTGGAAGTTCTAGAACTGTATTTTCCCTCACTCGTTGGAAGTTCTGGAACTGTATTTTCCCTCACTAGCTGGAAGTTCTAGAACTGTATTTTCCCTCACTAGCTGGAAGTTCTAGAACTGTATTTTCCCTCACTAGCTGGAAGTTCTAGAACTGTATTTTCCCTCACTAGTTGGAAGTTCTGGAACTGTATTTTCCCCTCACTAGTTGGAAGTTCTGGAACTGTATTTTCCCTCACTAGTTGGAAGTTCTGGAACTGTATTTTCCCTCACTAGCTGGAAGTTCTAGAACTGTATTTTCCCTCACTAGCTGGAAGTTCTGGAACTGTATTTTCCCCTCACTAGCTGGAAGTTCTGGAACTGTATTTTCCCTCACTAGCTGGAAGTTCTGGAACTGTATTTTCCCTCACTAGCTGGAAGTTCTAGAACTGTATATTCCCTCACTAGCTGGAAGTTCTGGAACTGTATTTTCCCTCACTGGTTGGAAGTTCTGGAACTGTATTTTCCTTCACTAGAAGTCTCTCTCTCACTTAGCTTTCTGTCATCTGGCTAGAAGATCATCTTAATAAGAGACTTACACACACAGATCACTCAGTATAATGGTGACTATCCGATTATTGAGTAGATTACCCTGCAGAGAACAGGAAGAGTAGATTAAATTTGTCTTCTATTCCTCTTCAGGATCAGGACTGTGTCCCAAATGGCACCCTATTCCCTATGTCGTGCACTGCTTTAGACCAGGTCCCATAAGGTGTCATTTAGGACGCAACCCAGGAATGTCTTTGGAAAGACTTTACCTTTTGGAAATACTCCCTCTCCCACTTCTCCCATATTGACTCTGGACAGAACCCATTCTGATCCATCCTGCACTTCTTGGCTTGTTTGTTGACAGAGGATAGAATAACTTACCATGTTCATATGCAGAACAGTGTCTCCGCTAAGAGGCCATCACCATTAATATCACTCCACCCACTCATTCCCGTCTCCCCTGGCCCTGTGAAGGGCTGGCTAGTTCTGGCTACCTCAATGCTCGATCACACACTGTCTGCTGAGGGGTTATGGTCTCAGTCTACCAGAGTTAGTTCTCATCAATTCAAATAGACAGAGACCCCTGGCCAGGTATTTGTGGTGGGAAGGAGAGCGAGCGAGCGAGCGAGAGAGAGAATAAACATTTAGAAGAATAGGAGAGGGGGATGAGAGCAGAGAGATTATGGTAAGAGGGGGAATATGTCTGTCTGACACCTCCCAGCCCAGAAGTCAATGAACTCCTCTTCAGAGAGGCCCTAAGAGGCTTAGACCCACCTGATGCCAGGAGCTGTTTGTTTAACCTCTGAGTGGCTGCAGCACAGTAATGTTTTACCTCTACACATGCAGCATCATTAAGCTCCTCCGGTGTTTCCGTAGTTTGATTGCCCCCAAACCAGGCCCTCTGGCATCAAAATTGACTGTGTATGTCCGCAAGCTGGTTGACTGATCTCGCCACCATAATCACATCCTAGCACTGATCTCTCAGCTGATTGGCTAGATCAGGCATGCCGAGAGAGATTGACATTGGTCACTGACTCTGGGCATGGTGGTGGGGTGTCTGTCTTAAATGTAGAATGCTACGGACAACAAAACTGACTGTTCATACTGCCTTTGTGTCTTCCATAATAAATTCTAATAAATATATATTTCAACTTATATTTAAATATAGATTTATTTAATATCTCCCAAATACATACACACGAGTGCGACAATATTTTTTTGTAAGGATGTTTTATTCATGGTGAATGGCAGCATTACATTTTAAGCCTTTGTTTGGATGGCTTTATGGTACAAGTGAGGTGAGGTTGTTCTTCAGAGGCTAGGCACAAGTGGAACGGTTAAAGGGTTGATAGGACTGAGTTACCTGGAAGGGTGTGACAGGGATAGCAGTCTATGTGATCACAGTGGGGGGACAGGGATAGCAGTCTATGTGATCACAGTGGGGGGACAGGGCTAGCAGTCTGTGATCACAGTGGGGGGACAGGGCTAGCAGTCTATGTGATCACAGTGGGGGGACAGGGCTAGCAGTCTATGTGATCACAGTGGGGGGGACAGGGCTAGCAGTCTATGTGATCACAGTGGGGGGGACAGGGCTAGCAGTCTATGTGATCACAGTGGGGGGACAGGGCTAGCAGTCTGTGATCACAGTGGGGGGACAGGGCTAGCAGTCTATGTGATCACAGTGGGGGGACAGGGCTAGCAGTCTATGTGATCACAGTGGGGGGACAGGGCTAGCAGTCTATGTGATCACAGTGGGGGGAGAGGGCTAGCAGTCTATGTGATCACAGTGGGGGGACAGGGCTAGCAGTCTATGTGATCACAGTGGGGGGGACAGGGCTAGCAGTCTATGTGATCACAGTGGGGGGACAGGGCTAGCAGTCTATGTGATCACAGTGGGGGGGACAGGGCTAGCAGTCTATGTGATCACAGTGGGGGGACAGGGCTAGCAGTCTATGTGATCACAGTGGGGGGGACAGGGCTAGCAGTCTGTGTGATCACAGTGGGGGGGACAGGGCTAGCAGTCTGTGTGATCACAGTGGGGGGGACAGGGCTAGCAGTGTGTGATCACAGTGGGGGGGGACAGGGCTAGCAGTCTGTGTGATCACAGTGGGGGGACAGGGCTAGCAGTCTGTGTGATCACAGTGGGGGGACAGGGCTAGCAGTCTGTGTGATCACAGTGGGGGGACAGGGCTAGCAGTCTGTGTGATCACAGTGGGGGGACAGGGCTAGCAGTCTGTGTGATCACAGTGGGGGGACAGGGCTAGCAGTCTGTGATCACAGTGGGGGGACAGGGCTAGCAGTCTGTGTGATCACAGTGGGGGGACAGGGCTAGCAGTCTGTGATCACAGTGGGGGGGACAGGGCTAGCAGTCTATGTGATCACAGTGGGGGGGACAGGGCTAGCAGTCTATGTGATCACAGTGGGGGGGACAGGGCTAGCAGTCTATGTGATCACAGCGGGGGGGGACAGGGCTAGCAGTCTATGTGATCACAGTGGGGGGGACAGGGCTAGCAGTCTGTGTGATCACAGTGGGGGGACAGGGCTAGCAGTCTGTGTGATCACAGTGGGGGGACAGGGCTAGCAGTCTATGTGATCACAGTGGGGGGACAGGGCTAGCAGTCTATGTGATCACAGTGGGGGGACAGGGCTAGCAGTCTATGTGATCACAGTGGGGGACAGGGCTAGCAGTCTATGTGATCACAGTGGGGGGACAGGGCTAGCAGTCTATGTGATCACAGTGGGGGGACAGGGCTAGCAGTCTGTTTGATCACAGTGGGGGGACAGGGCTAGCAGTCTATGAGATCACAGTGGGGGGGCAGGGCCAGCAGTCTGTGATCACAGTGGGGGGGCAGGGCTAGCATTCTGTGTGATCACAGTGGGGGGGCAGGGCTAGCAGTCTGATCACAGTGGGGGGGGACAGGGCTAGCAGTCTATGTGATCACAGTGGGGGGGACAGGGCTAGCAGTCTGTGTGATCACAGTGGGGGGACAGGGCTAGCAGTCTATGAGATCACAGTGGGGGGGCAGGGCCAGCAGTCTGTGATCACAGTGGGGGGGCAGGGCTAGCATTCTGTGTGATCACAGTGGGGGGGCAGGGCTAGCAGTCTGATCACAGTGGGGGGGCAGGGCTAGCATTCTGTGTGATCACAGTGGGGGGGCAGGGCCAGCAGTCTGATCACAGTGGGCCCGGTGCGGCCAGCAGTCTATGTGATCACAGTGGGCCCGGTGCGGCCGGTCTTCTCATGGAGCCCAGAGATCTTCAGCGCAATCTCCACCAGAGGTTTCAGCATGACCTGAGGAAGCCAAACAGACTTCTGTTACAGTTTGAACACGAGTCCAACTAGCCCTGGAACAAGCCAAGCTGAGCTGCTACAATAATGCTTTCACCTATCCAATCCTTTTAGATTTGTAAGCAATAGAAATGATCCTAAATGAATCCGTGCCATAGAGGGCCTCCTTATCCAAAATGATTATCAGGGAGTTTTTAAATTTTTTTCCACCATTCTGTCAGTTTCTCTTTCTCACTCCATCATTCTGTCTCTCCTGCCCAGACCACTCAGAATGATTTTATCAAGTGTCAACTCTGTGCTTTTCGACCTTATTTTTCCCCATGGACTGATTTCAACCATGACTCAACTCTTAGCCAAACATTCCTTCAAGTCAACTAAGAATTCTGAAAGGCACTGTTGTTGGACCTGACAACCCAAAACAAGCTGGCTGCCAGGCTTATGTGTGTGTGTGTGTGTGTGGGGGGGTAGAAATACTTAATCTTCCATTGAATCGTCATGACAAGTACAAGAGCTCCCCCACTGTGCCTCTAAAATGACCCTGTCACATCCAATCAGAGAAAAGCCCTGCTGCTCCTCAACCCCAGGTCTCACCTGTGCATCGCCGTAGATTTTGGCGGGGTCCTTCTCATAGCTGTCTATGTAGAGCCTGACGGTCGCACCGGCACTGCCTGTCCCACTGAGACGAAAGATGATCCTGGAGCCGTCGGAGAAGACGATCCTCAGACCCTGAGCGACACAGAGAGAGAGATTACCAATATACTGGGAATATGGAGCAGAACAAATTATTATGTCTTTTTTTGCAGGAAATGTGCTGGTCATCCATCATTCTATGAACTATTAATATCACATTAATAATATTGTCATAACTATCCATCACTCTTCATCATGAACATGTACTGACAGAATTGTATCCACCACACCCATATCCCATGCTGGGATGCCTCTCTCTAGATGCCTTTTTGGTCCCGTCTCTCACCTGGTTCTTGGAGATGCTGCCGTCCACAGGGTCGGTGTAGGCAAAGTTGTCAGAGACAGCCACCTCGTAGCTCTTATCTCCCGATGAAAACTTCTGGCCCACAAAGGACTTGTCAAACATCTTAGCCTCAAGCTCCTTGATCATGGCGTTGGCTTTGTCTGATTCCACTTCTTCATAATCATACCTGGTGTAGACGGGACGGGGGTTAGTTACACCTGGTGTAGACGGGATGGGGGTTAGTTACACCTGGTGTAGACGGGACGGGGGTTAGTTACACCTGGTGTAGACGGGATGGGACGGGGGGGTGCGGTCTTAATATGAAGACTAAATAGGAGCTCTCAGCTGTCAATATGTGCATGCTCCAAGAGATGAGTGGTGTTAAAATAATCAAATGGATCACCTAATGAACATTGATGAAGGCTATCATTAAAGAACTTGATATAAAAGAAAACCTAACAATAGTTCTAAGAACTCTACTAGTCTATGAGAAAACACATTCCTGTCCTATACAATGTGGCCCTGAGCCAGACAGACTGCAGGAAACGCCCGTGGAGGAAACGCCCGTGCTCAGGTCTGTTCAACGCTGGTCCGACCAATCTGATTCCATGCTTCAAGATTGCTTCGATCACGTGGACTGGGGTATGTTCTGGATAGCCTCAGACAACAACATTGATGTATACGCTGATTCGGTGAACGATGTATACGCTGATTCGGTGAACGAGTTTATTAGCAAGTGCATCGGTGATGTTGTACCCAAGGTGACTATTAAAACCTTCACCAACCAGAAACTGTGGATTGATGGCAGCATTCGAGCAAAACTGAAAGCGCGAACCACTGTTTTTAATCATGGCAAGGCGACCGGAAACATGACCGAATACAAACAGTGTAGCCATTCCCGCCGCAAGGCAATCAAACAAGCTAAGCGTCAGTATAGAGACAAAGTTGTCACAATTCAACAGCTCAGACACGAGACGTATGTGGCAGGGTCTACAGTCAATCACGAACTACAAAAAGAAAACCAGCCTGTCGCGGACACCGAAGACTTGCTCCCAGACAAACTAAACTTCTTTGCTCGCTTTGAGGACAATACAGTGCCACTGACACGGCCCGCTACCAAAACCTGTGGGTTCACGTGAGTAAAACATTTAAACGTGTTAACACTCGCAAGGCTGCCGGCCCAGACGGCATCCCGAGCCGCGTCCTCAGAGCATGCGCAGACCAGCTGGCTGGTGTGTTTATGGACATATTCAATCAATCCCTATCCCAGTCTGCTGACCCACATGCTTCCACCATTGCTCCTGTTCCCAAGAAAGCTAAGGTAACTGAGCTAAACGATTATCGCCCCGTAGCACTCACTTCCGTCATCATGAAGTGCTTCAAGAGACTAGTCAAGGATCATATCACCTCCACCCTACCCGACACCCTAGACCCCCTCCAATTTGCTTACCGCCCCAATAGGTCCACACATGACGCAATTGCAATCACACTGCCCTAACCGATCTGGACAATAGGAATACCTATGTAAGAATACTGTTCATCGACTACAGCTCAGCATTTAACACCATAGTACCCTCCAAACTCATCATTAAGCTCGAGACCCTGGGTCTCGACTAGAGGTCGACCGATTAAATCGGAATGGCCGATTAATCAGGGCCGATTTCAAGTTTTCATAACAATCGGTATTTTGGGACACCGATCATGGCCGATTACATTGCACTCCACGAGGAGACTGCGTGGCAGGCTGACTACCTGTTATGCGAGTGCAGCAAGGAGCCAAGGTAAGGTGCTAGCTAGCATTAAACGTATCTCATAAAAAACAATCAATCTTAACATAATCACTAGTTAAACTAGTAATATCATCAACCATGTGTACATTTACATCATTTAGCAGACGCTCTTATCCAGAGCGACTTACAAATTGGTGCATTCACCTTATGATATCCAGTGGAACAACCACTTTACAATAGTACATCTATATCTTCTTTTTTTTTGGGGGGGGGGGGGGGGGGGGGGGGAGTAGAAGGATTACTTTATCCTATCCCAGGTATTCCTTAAAGAGGTGGGGTTTCAGGTGTCTCCGGAAGGTGGTGATTGACTCCGCTGTCCTGGCGTCGTGAGGGAGCTTGTTCCACCATTGGGGTGCCAGAGCAGCGAACAGTTTTGACTGGGCTGAGCGGGAACTGTGCTTCCGCAGAGGTAGGGAGGCGAGCAGGCCAGAGGTGGATGAACGCAGTGCCCTTCTTTGGGTGTAGGGACTGATCAGAGTGTAGTTATCTAGCTTGTCCTGTGTTGCATATAATCGATGCGGTGCCTGTTAATTTATCATTGAATCATAGCCTACTTCGCCAAACGGTTATTTAACAAGCACATTCGCGAAAAAAGCACTGTCGTTGCACCAATGTGTACCTAACCATAAACATCAATGCCTTTCTTAAAATCAATACACAAGTATATATTTTTAAACCTGCATATTTAGTTAATATTGCCTGCTAACGTGAATTTCTTTTAACTAGGGAAATTGTGTCACTTCTCTTGCGTTCTGTGCAAAAGAGTCAGGCTATATGCAGCAGTTTGGGCCGCCTGGCTCGTTGCGAACTAATTTGCCAGAATTTTACGTAATTATGACATAACATTGAAGGTTGTGCAATGTAACAGGAATATTTAGACTTATGGATGCCACCCGTTAGATAAAATACGGAACGGTTCCGTATTTCACTAAAAGAATAAACGTTTTGTTTTCGAAATTATAGTTTCCGGATTTGACTATATTAATGACATAAGGCTCGTATTTCTGTGTGTTATTATGTTATAATTAAGTCTATGATTTGATAGAGCAGCCTGACTGAGCGGTGGTAGGCAGCAGCAGGCTCGTAAGCATTCATTCAAACAGCACTTTCGTGTGTTTGCCAGCAGCTCTTCGCTGTGCTTCAAGCATTGAGCTGTTTATGACTTCAAGCCTATCAACTCCCGAGATTAGGCTGGTGTAACCGATGTGAAATGGCTAGCTAGTTAGCGGGGTGCGCGTTAATAGCGTTTCAATCGGTGACGTAACTCGCTCTGAGACCTTGAAGTAGTTGTTCCCCTTGCTCTGCAAGGTCCGCGGCTTTTGTGGAGTGATGGGTAACGATGCTTCGAGGGTGGCTGTTGTCGATGTGTTCCTGGTTCGAGCCCAGGTAGGGGCGAAGAGAGGGACGGAAGCTATACTGTTACACTGGCAATACTAAAGTGCCTATAAGAACATCCAATAGTCAAAGGTATAGGAAATACAAATGGTATAGAGAGAAATAGTCCTATAATAACTACAACCTAAAACTTCTTACCTGGGAATATTGAACTCATGTTAAAAGGAACCACCAGCTTTCATATGTTTTCATGTTCTGAGCAAGGAACTTAAACGTTAGCTTTTTTACATGGCACATATTGCACTTTTACTTTCTTCTCCAACACTTTGTTTTTGCATTATTTAAACCAAATTGAACATGTTTCATTATTTATTTGAGGCTAAATTGATTATTGATGTATTATATTAAGTTAAAATAAGTGTTCATTCAGTATTGTTGTAAATGTCATTATTACAACAAAAACAAATAATTTTTTTCAATAAATAAAAATATGGAAAAAATTTATAAAGACCATTTTTTAAAACAAAT
The DNA here is from genome assembly GCF_965601325.2 of Salmo salar. Lineage (NCBI taxonomy): Eukaryota > Metazoa > Chordata > Actinopteri > Salmoniformes > Salmonidae > Salmo > Salmo salar. The sequence continues at coordinate 46,728,277 of NC_138300.1, forward strand.
TTCAAAAAATAATAAATTAAAATAAAAAAAAATATATATATATATAAAAAAAAAACAAATCGGCCGATTAATCGGTATCGGCTTTTTTTGGTCCTCCAATAATCAGTATCGGCGTTGAAAAATCATAAATCAGTCGACCTCTAGTCTCGACCCCGCCCTGTGCAACTGGGTCCTGGACTTTCTGACGGGCTGCCCCCAGGTGGTGAGGGTAGGAAACAACATCTCCACCCTGCTGATCCTCAACACTGGGGCCCCACAAGGGTGCGTTCTCAGCCCTCTCCTGTACTCCCTGTTCACCCGTGACTGCGTGGCCATGCACGCCTCCAACTCAATCATCAAGTTTGCAGACGACACTACAGTGGTAGGCTTGATTACCAACAATGACGAGACGGCCTACAAGGAGGAGGTGAGGGCCCTCGGAGTGTGGTGTCAGGAAAATAACCTCACACTCAACGTCAACAAAACAAAGGAGATGATCGTGGACTTCAGGAAACAGCAGAGGGAGCACCCCCCATCCACATCGACAGGACATTAGTGGAGAAGTTCCTCGGCGTACACATCACGGACAAACTGAAATGGTCCACCCACACAGACAGCGTGGTAAAGAAGGCACAACAGCGCCTATTCAACTTCAGGAGGCTGAAGAAATTCGGCTTGTCACCAAAAGCACTCAAACTTTTACAGATGCACAATCGAGAGCATCCTGTCGGGCTGTATCACCGCCTGATATGGCAACTGCTCCGCTCACAACCGTAAGGCTCTCCAGAGGGTAGTGAGGTCTGCACAACGCATCACCGGGGGCAAACTACCTGCCCTCCAGGACACCTACACCACACGATGTCACAGGAAGGCGAAAAAGATCATCAAGGACAACAACCACCCGAACCACTGCCTGTTCACCCCTCTAACATCCAGAAGGTGAGGTCAGTACAGGTGCATCAAAGCTGGAACCAAGAGACTGAAAAACAGCTTCTATCTCAAGGCCATCAGACTGTTAAACAGACATCACTAACATTGAGTCTCCATGTTGGCAGCAGCCACTCAATCTCTAGCCACTTTAATAATTGGATGCAATAAATGTATCACTAGTCACTTTAAACAATGCCACTTTATATAATGTTTACATACCCTACATTACTCATCTCATATGTATATACTGTACCCTATACCATCTACTGCATCTTGCCTATGCCGTTCGGCCATCGCTCATCCATATATGTACATATTCTTATTCATTCCTTTACACGTGTGTGTATAAGGTAGTTGTTGTGAAATTGTTAGATTACTTGTTAGATATTACTGCCCGGTCGGAACTAGAAGCACAAGCATTTTGCGACACTTCCATTAACATCTGCTAACCATGTGTATGTGACCAATAAAATTTGATTTGACTGCACCACTGGAGGGCAGCAGAGTTCAACCATTAACCTGGTGAAGAAGTTCCTGCCAAATTTGTTCCAGTGGTCTTTCATGATCTCCTCCACACTCTGCTTCCTGTGGGCTAGGATGGACATCCAGGCCAGCACCGCCCACAAGCCGTCCTTCTCACGGATGTGATCAGAGCCTTTGGTAAACAATGAAGAGAGGAAGGGAAGGACGGTGGTGGTTAAAATATGTACAAACACGTCTTACCACAATGCCTTGCCCAACTGACTGGAACGATGTAACACCACTGACTCTCTTTATCAAACTACTAGAGCTGATATACTGCATACAAAGCTACATTATGCTGTACAACTAGAACGCTGGTCTTTGGAAAAGAGAGCAATGCTCACTATGTAGGCTGGTAAGCTTAACAAAAATCATGCCATGTGGCTGGAGGCTGGTAATAACAAAGTTCATAACACAACTGACAATGTAAACAAATGTGTGTGTTGTTTTAGTGAGCGTCTACTGTCTTTAGTTTTGCCATGGCCCTGGTCAGCTAACGTTAAGATCCCGGTCCTCCTAACTCACCAGTGCCGAAGCTCTCCTCTCCGCACAGAGACAGCTTGCCAGCGTCCATCAGGTTGCCAAAGAACTTCCAGCCAGTAGGAGTCTCATACAGATTCATCTTCAAGGCTTTAGCCACACTGAGGGACAGCGATAGGATATTGAAATGAGCTATTTTGCTAACTCCGCCAGTTAAACATTAATGAGGAAACTGAAATGCTGATTAATGTGCACTGTCCCAGTAAAATAAATGTCAGAAATAAAACATTAAAGGCACAATCAAGAAGAAGCTAGGAATGGACTGTGTGGAGTGGACGTTAGGCTCACTTGTCCAGAGCTCCGCTGGTGGGCATGCTGCGGGCCAGACCTTTGACCCCAGTCTTCTGGAAGTAGGGGATGCAAGTGATGTTGGCTGCAATGATGGCCACAGAGTCAGAGGGGTTGACAAAGAAGCCATGCTTTCCAAGGACCATGTTACGATCCTGAGGAGAGGGTAGGAGTAGAGAGGAGAGGGTAGGAGAGGAGAGCGTAGGAGTAGAGAGCAGAGGGTAGGAGTAGAGAGCAGAGGGTAGGAGTAGAGAGCAGGAGAGCAGAGGGTAGGAGAGCAGAGGGTAGGAGAGCAGAGGGTAGGAGAGCAGAGGGTAGGAGAGCAGAGGGTAGGAGAGGAGAGCAGAGGGTAGGAGAGGAGAGCAGAGGGTAGGAGAGGAGAGCAGAGGGTAGGAGAGGAGAGCAGAGGGTAGGAGAGGAGAGCAGAGGGTAGGAGAGGAGAGCAGAGGGTAGGAGAGGAGAGCAGGAGAGGAGAGCAGAGGGTACGAGAGGAGAGCAGAGGGTAGGAGAGGAGAGCAGAGGGTAGGAGAGGAGAGCAGAGGGTAGGAGAGGAGAGCAGAGGGTATGAGAGGAGAGCAGAGGGTAGGAGTAGAGAGGAGAGGGTAGGAGTAGAGAGGAGAGGAGAGTTCAGCATCTGAACAGACTGCAGGAGATATAAAGAGGTTTGGAATGTGGGATGATTCAAGGACTGGTACTATGGACACGGGTCATGCATGGAATAGCCTCGATTCCAGGCTTCCTTCAGCGGAGTGATGAACAAGACCTGGAGCCTGAATTTGAACTATGCAAGGATGAGATGGGGCTGAAATCTTGAACTGGTTCCCCCGACTGTCAACTTACACCGTCACCATCAAAGGCGGCTCCGAGGTCGTACTCTCCTCCCTTCATGGCATTGACCAGGTCAGAGGCGTAGGTCAGATTGGGGTCAGGGTGATGACCACCAAAGTCCTCCTTGGGGACACAGTTGAAGGCACCGTCGTCAGCAGCGCCCAACTCCTCACAGACGATCTTCTTCACGTAGGGTCCAACCACTGAAAGGGTAAAGTTTATCATGAATAGAGGCGTGGCCGTACAGAGCGTTGCGTGGCCGTACAGAGCGTTGCGTGGCCGTACAGAGCGTTGCGTGGCCGTACAGAGCGTTGCGTGGCCGTACAGAGCGTTGCGTGGCCGTACAGAGCGTTGCGTGGCCGTACAGAGCGTTGCGTGGCCGTACAGAGCGTTGCGTGGCCGTACAGAGCGTTGCGTGGCCGTACAGTGCGTTGCGTGGCCGTACAGTGCGTTGCGTGGCCGTACAGTGCGTTGCGTGGCCGTACAGTGCGTTGCGTGGCCGTACAGAGCGTTGCGTGGCCGTACAGAGCATTGCGTGGCCGTACAGAGCATTGCGTGGCCGTACAGTGCATTGCGTGGCCGTACAGTGCATTGCGTGGCCGTACAGTGCATTGCGTGGCCGTACAGTGCATTGCGTGGCCGTACAGTGCATTGCGTGGCCGTACAGTGCATTGCGTGGCCGTACAGTGCATTGCGTGGCCGTACAGTGCATTGCGTGGCCGTACAGTGCATTGCGTGGCCGTACAGTGCATTGCGTGGCCGTACAGTGCATTGCGTGGCCGTACAGTGCATTGCGTGGCCGTACAGTGCATTGCGTGGCTGCTGGGAATCTATCTGAACTGAAAACAGCATTGTTGAGAAATCAGACTATTGGACAATAAGTCACACAGTACTGAAGATAAACATTACTGAGAGCAGGAATCTAATTCATTACATTTTAGTCATTTAGCAGACGCTCTAATACAGAGTGACTTACAGGAACAATCAGGGTTAAGTGCCTTGCTCAAGGGAACAGACAGATTTTCCCCCTAGTCGGCCCGGGGATTCGATTACTGGCCCAACGCTCGTAATCGTTAGGCTACCTGCCACCATCTCTACCTTGTAGCTAATGCTATAGCACAAACATTTAGACAAGGCATTACAAGCACACAGATCATTGTCAATAGAGGGACCTGTGGTATCATACAGCAGTCAGCTGAGAGGTTCAGTGATCTACAGTATATATAGAGTACCTCCGTGCATGGCGTCCAGACGGACTTTAATGTGATTGGCTCCAGACACAAGCTGTTTTAGGGCATTGAAGTCGAAAATTCCCCTCAGCATCTCAGCGTAGGACTCCACAGAGTCCACGATCTCCACTGTAGAGGACAAACAGCAGTTAGGATAGATTAGATGTACTAACTATTATAAACTGGGTGGGTCGAGGCCTGAATGTTGATTGGCCGAAAGCCGTGTTATATCAGACCGTACACCAGGTGTATGACAAAACGTTGGTAACCAGTTTCTAATAGCAAGAGGGCACCTCGGGGGTTTGTGGTATATGGCCAATATACCACGGCTAAGGGTGCCTGTATACAGGCACTACGCATTACGCCTAAGAACAGCCCTTAGCTGCGGTATATTGGCCATATACCAAACCTCCTTGTGCCTTATTGCTTATGTAGCCTGTTTCTAGACTTAGGAGAAGACATACAACTAGAAGACATACACATACTTTACTGATTGCAATAATACACCTGAACTTGAGTGCCTTGCCCAAGGATTTGTACCAGTGAGCTTCTCCCAGGTTTGCTCTCCAAGCTAACCCATCCCAGCCAGTTAAGAAAAGTTCCTGCCCATCCTGCTGTACCTGTCATGGGCTTGAATGTGTCCACCTCAAAGGTCTGCTTGCCGATCTTGGAGATGTCAACCTTGAGGTCGGGGCAGATGTGGTACTCTGTTAGGCTCTTGCTGATCTGGAATATTTTGTCTGTGATTCCCTCTGGCGCAGGACCTGGGGACAGACACATACGGTAAGGAGAGGAGGATAAGGAAGAGGCTAGAGAAATCTTACGTAAAACAGCCACGCTCCATCACTAGGCATCCTAAACTTTGTCATAAAATTACTGATTGGATTGTGTGCTCATTCTATCCTGAAACTTCCTCCATCTTCGTAACAAAGGTAGGCTAAGTAAAGTTTAAATGTTACCCCATCTCTCACTGGCCTTTCTCCCCCTATGGCTTTCCCCGGAGGCCTCTTTTTTTCCCTTCCTTTCCTCTTCCCCATGTCTCCCTCCTCTTCCCCATGTCTCCCTCCTCTTCCCCATGTCTCCCTCCTCTTCCCCATGTCTCCCTCCTCTTCCCCATGTCTCCCTCCTCTTCCCCATGTCTCCCTCCTCTTCCCCATGTCTCCCTCCTCTTCCCCATGTCTCCCTCCTCTTCCCCATGTCTCCCTCTCCTGTCTCTTGTTCCAGTCTCTCTCCTCGATTCCCTGTTTATCCCCTTCCTGTCTTCAACCTCTCCAATTCATCTCTCTCCTTCCCCTCCCTCTCCTCTCCCTCCTGTCCCATCTCACCTCCGGAGGCGATGTTGTACTTGATGCCAAAGTCTCCTTTAGGGCCACCGGGGTTGTGGCTGGCCGTGAGGATGATTCCTCCCACGGCTTTGAGCTTGCGGATCACACAGGACACAGCGGGGGTGGACATGATGCCATTCTGACCAATGACCAGGTGGCCTATCTGCATGGAGACAGGAGAGAGAGGGAGGAAGGGATGGAGAGAACATTATCATTCTCCGATGTCATGGTTTATATATTAAACTGTAAGTCCTATATATTACATTGACCTATCCAGTCGACACACGTAAGGATGAAAATAGAAGAGGAGTGTACAGATTCAATACAATTCGCCATTGGTGAGGTCAGGCTGCTATGTGGGCGCTAAACAAGCAACTGAGTGACATGGGAGAGTATGGAAAGTAAACAATGTCTAGGGCAGGGTTTTCCTAAACTCTGTCCTGCCCCCCCCCCCCCCCAGGTGCATGTTTTGTTTTTTGCCCTAGCACTAAACAGCTGATTCAAATAACTAAGTCATCATCAAGCTTTGATTATTTGAATCAGTTGTGTAGTGCTAGGGCAAAAACCAAAACGTGCACCGAACGGGGGCCCCAGGACCGAGTTTGGGAAACCCTGGTATGGGGGGGTTGGTGGGGTATTCTGACCTCTACCCAATTGAGATGGTTTGGGATGAGTTGGACCACAGAGTGATGGAAAAGCAGCCAACAAGTGCTCAGCATATGTGGGAACTCCCTGGAAAAGCATTCCAGGCAAAGCTGGTTGAGAGAATGCCAAGAGTATGCAAATATGTCATTAAGGCAAAGGGTGGCTACTTTGAATTGTCTCATATAAAATATATTTTGATTTGTTTAACACGTTTTTGGTTACTACATGATGCCATGTGTTATTTCGTAGTTTTGATGTCTTCACTATTAGTCTACAATGTAGAAAATAGTAAAAATAAAGAAAACCCTTAAATGAGTATGTGTCCAAACTTTTGACTGGTACTGTAGGTAGCAAATAAAAGAAGCAATATGTTATACATCATGAATAAGATGCATATAGAGAAGAGTTCTGATCATGTTCATTTTGTGCAGGATTCTATGGGACAGATAATATTGGCGCTATATGGTGTGATAATGACGTTGGTCTGCCTGAACATTGTGTTCAGCCAGGAGGTCAGTGTCGCTAGTGCTCATGTTGTGCCTAGGCTATGTGACAGCACACCACCACACCCCCCTTTCCTCTAAAGTCGCAGAGGGAATGAACAGAACCCGGCTGTGCCACTGACAGTCTCAGTATGAAACAATCCCTCAATGCTGCACTTTTTCCCCGATTACTACAACCTTGCAGAGAACCGCTGTCTTTGTTCGTATACTAAACATGCATGGCAAGGAAGAGTGCCCACTGACTGTTTAGGCTACATAATGGGAAAGGAATGGTGAAGTGTTTTTCATCAACGTGGGAAAGGGCAAGGGTACCATGCCATCTCCCCTCTGTGCACTTCATCAAAAGATCAGCGAGGTCAGTAAGCACAACTTTTATTTGGAAACTATCAGACTAAGGTTGAAATAACCTATGGTAACAGAGCTTAAAAGAAACGTCAGAGCGGAGTTCCCACATCCGGTTTTCAGCGAGAAGGGTGCAATTGTGGCCTGCAATTCAGGGCGCTCCTGCATATGGGCCTTCCTGCATCTGCATGTACCCCTCATACTTCTATTGGTCCATTTTTAAGCTAGGACTCCAGTACACAGACGGGAGGCAGGGAGGGCTCCAGTAAATTAGATGGAAGTAATGCACCATAACTTTGAATGCCAACTGCTGATAAACCCCACAGAAGAAGAAGAGGCGGGGGTGACAACAGAAGCTAGCAAGGACAACGGTAGACAGGGTTCTTCAACCACAGCCTGTCCGACAATGCATTCCCACAGTTCTGTCAACGATGGCAGGTGTTTGGCAGGCACTGTTTTCCCTCAGTTCTGTTAATGAAGGAGGGGCCAGGTCAGGGGCCCCCATCTAGCATATGATAGCAACATTTGTCGAATTTTTGGAAATTTGCTTTGAATCTGCTAAATGTTCTCTCAGCCTCATGGCAAACTGTGAATAAAAACATGAAATCAGCTATAAATCAGCAAAACAAATGCTCTACACCATGACAAAGTGTAAAACTGCAGGAAATTAACATTAAAATGGCAAAATTCTCTCAGCCTCACGACAAAATAAAATAACGTACCGGCATTGGCAACAATGTATCCGCCAAACTTCAAAACTGATGAAGTGCTACAATGTACCAGTGATTGTCACTGTCCACACGGAGCTGTCAAAGACGCTAGGCTAGCTGCTATTGGTATACATGTTTGGGGATGAGGCCTAGGTTTCCGTCATGTGTTAACCACTACAGGTGGATAACCATGGTATTATTACTGACCCCATTAGCAGCGGCGATCTGGATGATCAACTGAATGGCATCTTTCATGAAAAACCTTCCATCGCCTCCCACTACGAGCAGTCCAGGCTGACGCTCCGCTGGTTCGATGCAAGAGATAATGCTTTGAATGAAGTTCTCCGCATAGTGTTCATTCGTTTGAAAGACTGTCACCCTTTTCCTCAGTCCACTCGTGCCAGGCTTCTGGTCGGAATAAGCCTTGGTTTTGACTACTGTGATTTTCGTCATTTTCCACAAAAGGTTGACAGCCCGTGTGATCCGCGTATTCGGTTGAGGCGAACGCACCGCACAGCTGCCACACGTACACACTTGCAAATTCCCCCTTGGTTAGGTCCTTCCCACTTCTAGATTTAAACGGACAGTACTGGACTTTGATTCAAGGCCTGGCGCATAAAATAAACAATGTTCAAAAGAAGTCTGATGCCACAATGTATTTATGCCTTTATCATGGCATCATGTCAACATTAGGACCAAAATACAACTTTAAGATGCAGTATCTAATAGTTTGCCTAATTTCAGTTTGTGACAAAACAAGCAAGTCTAGTGTAGAGAGAATCATTGTACCATCTAAATCGCTGTTAAATATATTCTCTATAACCAATAATATTGTATTTTCAGCTTTTTAAAGCTTATGTACAAAGCAAAAACCAAACTTAAGAAATAACACACAGAACAGATTTACTGCTTCTTAGACCTGCTTTCAATGAGAATGACAGATCTATAACTCACACTTCTATGTGAATTTGGTCAGTCTCCCAAAAAGTGACATATTGCAGCTTTAAATTAATAAACAACTTTTTGTCTCAGATACAACAGTAGGCAACCCTAGTCCTAAAGTTAATGTTTTTGATTTAACCGACTTGGAAGACCAGGTGTGTTGAATTTAGGCAATCACTGAACTGATCAATTAACTCAGTTAGTCAGGTGTCAAATCAAATTTTATTGGTCACATACATGTGTTTAGCAGATGTTATTGCGGGTGTAGCGAAATGATTGTGCTTCTATCCAGGTGTTGTCCCTAGTTGGAACAAAATCCTGCAGTCCCTGTGGCACCCCAGGAACAGGGTTGGCTACCGCTGCCCTAGGACCATTCTGTTCTTGTTGTTTTTTTAAATGTAACCTTTATTTAACCAGGCAAGTCTTATTTACAATGATGGCCTACCCCATCCAAACCTGAACGTGTGCACCGCCCTATGGGACTCCCAATCACGGCCAGATGTGATACAGCTTGGATTTGAACCAGGGACTGTTATGACACCTCTTGCACTGAGATGCAGTGCCTTAGACTGCTGCGCCACTCGTGTGTCTGTCTACAACACATGGGTTCATTGACACTGTAGGTTGTGTTTTCTCAGTGAGGATTTTATTGATTCTGTACGGCATCAAATAACGAGATGGAATTAGACAAAACATTTCCATTTATCTCCTTGTGCATATAATAGGTTGTGACAAACTTAACAGATATTTAAAAACATGTCTAACAATCTTTGATTTTGTGGTGAACCACCCTTTTAAAACTGCAAGTCAGTAAGGCAATGAGCAAGCATGCCATAGCACTTGAGTCAGCCCATGTTCCAACAAAGAGACAACAACCCCCCCCCCCCCCCCCTCCTAAAAACAAAACATGCACAAAAAAATAAAGTGAACTACTGAAATTCTTGAGGGAATGTTTCAGCTGCTTCTTGCCCAGGAATTGTGTTACAACCAGCCCAACAACCAGAAGCACATGGGGTATGCGGTTGTTGTGACAGAGGCCAGGCGAGGTCACGGTCTAGTTTCTCTATTGCATCAATCACTGTTTGAACACCACATCAAGTAAAAGTAGTGCAGTTTATCAACATGGCCTGGCTGTCATTGTGACGCAGCGCTCTTATTTGATAAATCTAAAAAATAACACGCAAGAGGGCAGTGGTGAGGTCATCGAACATTGCACTCAATCGTTGAAACACTTGAAAAACATGACTAAATGAATATGTATGTAGAAGGAATTAGCCCATTGTGACATTTAACTGCTCAGAGTGGTTGCTACACTTTGAAACTCTTTCATTCACAGTCCATTATTAACAAGGTATTATCTCAGACATTACACATTAGTAATTACATCATAATTGCTTTGTTGGGGATTAACTGAAACCAGAGCCACTTGAGAAAGGAAGAGTGGAGTGGCGCTCAGCAGATTAAATAGAGCTCACATGTCATGTGACATTTACCGGTGAGTTCTACGGTTACAGTAGAGAAAAAAGTCAAAGGGCAAAGTAATGGCCTGCAAGCTATTAATAGGAGGTCAAGAAGACTGTGCTCAGCGCTAAAGGAGAATAAAGTGCAGGCCTCAGTGAGGAGCACAGGAATGTAGCCGACTGCCAGGCAGGCCAGGCAGCAGCAGGGCTCACACAGCCACCCTTTTCAAACTATTGTCCGAACCTGAACTGTACTGTGCTGGCCTTTCCAGCATGATTACAGCAACTATGGTAGATACAAAACCAGGCCAGTGCAGTACAACTCGGATCAGCAGTGTCAAAAGTTGAGGTCTAAGGGAAGAGCACACAGGTGTGTCTGACTGCCAGGCAACTCTCACAGGGCTCTCACACCCTTGTTGCACTATCAAGACAACCTGAACAGTTCTGTGCTATTTTCTTTTCACATTATTCTTTGAAATATGGTCCCAGCAGCTATGGTGGATGTGTAACCAGGCCAGTGCTCAGTAGTGTGAAAATGGTGCAATCATAAGGCTCCAGAGCAGTGTGGTGAACAAGGCTCCAGAGCAGTGTGGTGAACAAGGCTCCAGAGCAGTGTGGTGAATAGGCATCTCACAATGTCTACAAGTTACTCTATTATTTAAAATTAGAGATTTATTTTTGAGTTTTGACAGACATACGTAATAATGTACTATTGTTAGAGATATATCATATTGTTTGTAAATATGAGACTTGAGCACACTTGTTAAAACACGTTACAATGCACATCATATTCGTATATAAAGGCATGTGATAAAACTATGTACTATTGCAAAATTATACACATTATTATAGGAGTCACAGTACAATGAAAATAGAGTGTTAAAAATATTAAATCATAGTGCAAATATAAGTTCAGTATCATTATCTACAGTATCTCTATTATAGTTACATTTCTATTAAAGATTTTTCAAATCAACATAATTTCATACAATTCCATGGAAAAACACAACTACACACCACTATCACAAAGGCACATGTTACATATATATAGTATTATTCATTAATTCAGTTTCCCGTTGGCTAGAAATAGATTTTGGCCCACTATCCCTTAGCATTAGTATGTTTTATAAAGTACCATGGTAATATTAGGGTTGCTGTCTATCACTGTTTCACTGGCATGGTATAATGCTCTCCACACAGCTGTAGGTCCACTCCTGGTGCTCGTTGATGGGCAGAACATGCTGGCACACCTGAGAGACATGACAAAGACAATTTAAAGTGAAAATCATTATTACACTTGCCCCATTGAGAAACTTGAATGCTTCTTGAAGTAACGTGTTTCTTCTGTTTCCTCTTAAGAGAGAGCAAGTGTGGTTGATCTCTCCTTTACACCCATCAACAGATGTTACACAACGGGAGAAATAGAGCATTAACTGCTCAATAGAGGTCAAATCTGTCTATTTAACATACACAAATGTATGTGGACACCCATTCAAATTAGTGAATTCGGCTATTTCAGCCACACCCGTTGCAGACAGGTGTATAAAATCAAGCACACAGCGATGCAATCTCCATAGACAAACATCGACAGTAGAATGGCCTTAGTGAAGAGCTCAGGGACTTTCAACATAGCACCGTCATAGGATATCACCTTTCCAACAAGTCAGTTCGTCAAATTTCTGCTCTGCTAGAGCTGCCCCGGTCAACTGTACGTGCTGTTATTGTGAAGTGGAAACGTCTAGGCTTCATGAAATGGGATTCCATGGCCAAGCAGCCGTACACAAGCCTAAGATCACCATGCGCAATGCCAAGCGTCGGCTAGAGTGGTGTAAAGCTCGCCACTATTGGACTCTGGAGCAGTGGAAACGCGTTCTCTGGAGTGATGAATCACACTTCACCATCTGGCAGTCCGACGGACAAATCTGGGTTTGGCGGATGCCAGGAGAACACTACCTGCCCGAATACGTAGTGCCAACTGTAAAGTTTGGTGGAGGAGTAATAATGGTCAGAGGTGGTTTTTCATGGTTTGGACTAGGCCCCTTAGTTCCAGTAAAGGGAAATCTTAATGCTACAGCATACAATTACATTCTAGACGATTCTGTGCTTCCAGCCTTGTGGCAAGAGTTTGGGGAAGGCCCTTTCCTGTTTCAGCATGACAATGTCCACGTGCACAAAGCGAGGTCCATACAGAAGTGGATTGTCGAGATAGGTGTGGAATAACTTCACTGGCCTGCACAGAGCCCTGACCTCAACCCCATCGAACACCTTTGGGATGAATTGGAACGCCGACTGCGAGCCAGGCCTAATCGCCCAACATCAGTGCCCGTCCTCACTAATGCTCTTGTGGCTGAATGGAAGCAAGTCCCCGCAGTAATGTTCCAACATCTAGTGGAAAGCCTTCCCAGAAGAATGGAGGCTGCTATTGCAGCAAAGCTGGGACCAACTCCATATTAATGCCCATGATTTTGCAATGAGATGTTCAACGAGCAGGTGTCCACATACTTTTGGTCATGTAGTGTACATCCCACAAACTATGAAGTCTAAAAATAATGATAAACTTTATTAACATTTTGCTGAATCAAGCAGAACAAAGAATAGGAGACAGCTCAACCTCCGTCCTATAGGACAGTGTGCTCTGTGAGTACAGTATCTCACCATCTTGGTTCTAGCAGGGACCTCCACAGCGAACACACTCATCCCTCTGCTGCTGCTGCAGTTCTTACTCTGCTCGTTGTTCACGTGCACCGTCACCTTCTGGTTGGTCTGCAATAGAACAGAGGGGAGATTTTACATTAACTGTTACATAAAGAACAATAGGTAATATCATGGTAGCCTGGTCAAGCCAGACTGAGTCTATAGCCCATTGCGAGTGCAGCATTTAGTCTGGTTTAACCAGGCTAATATGATGGCCCAGTGACTGGGGAAACTGGCTGGTGGTAGCCTAAGTGGGTGGACAATTCAAACCAGTTCATTTAACCATGAATATGGATTGCTACATTTCCTTTACGAGCTGTGATACCAAGCTTGCTACAGTATTTCCTTACTAAACCCTGCACCCAGACCCTTCACTACTGGCTACAGTATTTCCTTACTAAACCCTGCACCCAGACCCTTCACTACTGGCTACAGTATTTCCTTACTAAACCCTCCACCCAGACCCTTCACTGCTGGCTACAGTATTTCCTTACTAAACCCTCCACCCAGACCCTTCACTGCTGGCTACAGTATTTCCTTACTAAACCCTGCACCCAGACCCTTCACTACTGGCTACAGTATTTCCTTACTAAACCCTGCACCCAGACCCTTCACTGCTGGCTACAGTATTTCCTTACTAAACCCTGCACCCAGACCCTTCACTACTGGCTACAGTATTTCCTTACTAAACCCTGCACCCAGACCCTTCACTGCTGGCTACAGTATTTCCTTACTAAACCCTCCACCCAGACCCTTCACTGCTGGCTACAGTATTTCCTTACTAAACCCTGCACCCAGACCCTTCACTACTGGCTACAGTATTTCCTTACTAAACCCTCCACCCAGACCCTTCACTGCTGGCTACAGTATTTCCTTACTAAACCCTGCACCCAGACCCTTCACTACTGGCTACAGTATTTCCTTACTAAACCCTGCACCCAGACATTTCACTGCTGGCTGCTTTCACTACTAAGCTAATTTGAAAAAGTATAACACATGCCTACTACAGTATAGTATTACCAGGTACATGGAGAAAAACGGTCTACTGAATCAAAAAGAAACTGCAGCACTCTGATGATCTTGATGCTCCACACATTAACTATTCTGCCCACTATGTCTGACCATAAGATTCTCACAGTGTGGATCCTGTTGCCATGTGAATGGAGGTGTAAGCTGCATATCAATTACAGCATTATGTGATAATGGACTCACTCCTCACCAGTTCTAGACTAGCAGCAATGTATGACGTTGGAGGTCTAATGTACACACATTTTCAAATCAAATGTTATTTGTCACATGCGCCAAATACAACAGGTGCAGACCTTAGCATGAAATGCTTACTTACAAGCCCTTAACCAACAATGCAGTTAAGAAAATAGAGTTAAGAAAATATTTACTAAATAAACTAAAGTAAAACTTTTTTTTTAAGTAACACAGTGAAATAACAACAACGAGACTATATACAGGGGGTACCGGTACCGAGTCAATGTGCAGGGGTACAGGTTAGTCAAGGTAATTTGTACATGTAGGTAGAGGTAAAGTGACTATGCATAAATAATAAACAGCGAGTAGCAGCAGTGTAAAAACAAAGGGGGCGGGCATTTATTTAATTGTTCAGCAGTCTTATGGCTTGGGGGTAGGGGCCTTTTGGACCTAAACTTGGCGCTGCGGTACCACTTGCCGTGCGGTAGCAGAGAGAACAGTCTATGACTTGGGTAACTGGAGTTTGACAATTCTTTGGGCCTTCCTCTGACACCACCTAGTATATACAGTCGTATGAAAAAGTTTGGGCACCCCTCTGAGGCTGCATAATAATTTACTCTGTCGTCACAGAAAATGATCACAGTGGCATGCCATTCATTTTCTAATAAAAGCTGAGTACTGGGGTATTGTCCAGACAAAGATTTTTAGTGTAGCAATATTAAGTTGTATGAAATTAAATCAGATGTGAAAAATAGGCTATGCAAAAATTTGGGCATCCTTGTCATTCTGTTGATTTGAATACCTGTAACTACTTAGCACTGATTAATTGGAACACACAATTGGTTTGGTGAGCTCATTAAGCCTTGAACTTCATAGACAAGTGCATCCAATCATGAGAAAAGGTGTTTAAGGTGGCCAATTGCAAGTTGTTGTTCTCTTTGACTCTCCTCTGAAGAGTGGCAACATGGGGGCCTCAAAACGACTCTCAAATGACCTGAAAACAAAGATTGTTCAACATTATGGTTTAGAGGAAGGCTACAAAAAGCTATCGCAGAGATGTAAGCTGTCAGTGTCCACTGTGAGGAACATAGTGAGGAAATGGAAGACCACAGGCACAGTTCTTGTTAAGGCCAGAAGTGGCAGGCCAAGTAAAATATCGGAGAGGCAAAGGTGAAGGATGGTGAGAACGGTCAAAAACAGCCCACAGACCACCTCCAAAGACCTACAACATCATCTTGCTGCAGATGGTGTCCATCTGTGCATCGTTCAACAATTCAGCTCACTTTGCACAAGGAGAAGCTGTATGGGAGAGTGATGCGGAAAAGTATTTTCTGCACACACGCCACAAACAGAGTTGCTTGAGGTAATGCAAACGCACATTTGGACAAGCCAGCTTCATTCTGGAATAAGGTGCTGTGGACTGATGAAACACAGATTGAGTTATTTGGTCATAACAAGGGACGTTATGCATGGCAGCAAAAGAACACAGCGTTCCAAGAAAAACACTTGCTACCCACAGTAAAATTTGGTGGGGGTTCCATCATGCTGTGGGGCTGTGTGGCTGTGTGGCCAGTGCCGGTACTGGGAATCTTGTTAAAGTTGAGGGTCGCATGGATTCCACTCAATATTAACAGATTCTTGGGAATAATGTTGAAGAATCAGTCACAAAGTTGAAGTTACGCCGGGGCTGGATATTTCAACAAGACAACGACCCAAAACACTGCTCAAAATCTACCCGGGCATTTATGCAGAGGAACAAGTACAATGTTCTGGAATGGCCATCCCAGTCCCCAGACCTGAATATCATTGAGAATCTGTGGGATGATTTGAAGCGGGCTGTCCATGCTCGGCAACCATCAAACCTAACCTAACTGAACTGGAGATGTTTTGTAAGGAGGAATGGTCCAAAATACCTTCATCCAGAATCCAGACACTCATTAGAGGCTATAGGAAGTGTCTAGAGGCTGTTATTTTAGCAAAAGGAGGCTCTACTAAATATTGATGTGATTTTTCTATTTGGGTGACCAAATTTATGCACCGGTATAATTTTGTTTTGATGCACATTGCACATTTTCTGTTAATCCAATAAACCTCATTTCACTACTGAAATATTACTGTGTCCATCAGTTATTTGATAGATCAAAATGAAATTGCTGATCCAAACACCCAATTATTTATAAATGGAAATCATGGAAATTGTCAGGGGTGCCCAAACTTTTTCATACGACTGTAGGTCCTGGATGGATGCTTGGCCCTCGTGATGTACTGGGCCGTACGCACTACCCTCTGTAGCGCCTTATGGTTGGATTCCGAAAAGTTGCCTTACCAGGCGGTGATGCAACCGGTCAAGATGCTCTCAATGGTGCAGCTGCAGAACCTTTTGAGGATATGGGGACCCATGCCAAATCTTTTCAGTCTCCTGAGGGGGAAAAGGCATTGCAGTGCCCTCTTCACGACTGTCTGGGTGTGTTTGGACCACGATAGTTTGTCGGTGATGTGGAAACCCTCGACCCTCTCCACTACAGCTCTGTTGATGTGAATGGGGGCGTGTTCGGACCTCCTTTTCCTGTAGTCCACGATCACCTCCTTTGTCTTGCTCACATTGAGGGAGAGGTTGTTGTCCTGACACCACACTGCCAGGTCTCTGACCTCCTCCCTATAGGCTGTCTCATTGTTGTCGGTGATCAGGCCTACCACCGTTGTGTCGTCAGTAAACTTAATGGTGTTGGAGTTGTGCTTGGCCACGGAGTCATGGGTGAACAGGGAATACAGGAGGGGAGTAAGCACACATGCCTGAGGGGCCCCCGTGTTGAGGATTAGCGTGGCAGATGAGTTGTACCCTTACCGCCTGGAGACGGCCCGTCAGGAAGTCCAGGATCCAGTTGCAGATGGAGGTGTTTAGTCCCAGGGTCCTTAGCTTAGTGATGAGCTTTGTGGGCACTATGGTGTTGAACTCTGAGCTGTAGTCAATGAACAACATTCTCACATAGGTGTTCCATTTGTCCAGGTGGGAATGTGCAGTGTGGAGTGCGATTGAGATTGCGTCATCTGTGAATCTGTTGTGGCGGTATGCAAATTGGAGTGGGCCTAGAGTTTCCGGGATGATGGTGTTGATGTGAGCCATGACCAGTCTTTCAAAGGACTTCATAGCTACCGACGTGAGTGCTACGGGGCAGTAGTCATTTAGGCAGGTTACCTTCACTTTCTTGGGCACAGGGACTATGGTGGTCTGCTTAAAACATATAGGTATTACAGACTCGGTCAGGGAGAGGTTGAAAATGTCAGTGAAGACACTCTCCAGTTGGTCCGCGCATGCTCTGAGTACACGTCCTGGTAATCCGTCTGGCCCCGCGGCCTTGTGAATGTTGACCTGTTTAAAGGTCTTCCTCACATCAGCTATGGAGAGCGTGATAACACAGTCGTCCGGAACAGCTGGTGCTCTCATGCATGCTTCAGTGTGGCTTGCCTCGAAGCGAGCATAAAAGGCATTTAGCCTGTCTGGTTGGCTCATGTCACTGAGCAGCTCGCGGCTGGGTTTCCCTTAGTAATCCGTAATAGTTTGCAAGCATTGCCACACCGACGACTGTCAGAGCCGGTGTAGTAGGCTTGTAAAGAATTCCCTACAGGTCAAATTTACATACAGAACTATGTAAAAACAGACTTGGTTGAAAGCGGATCAGATAAATGAAGATACCTCCATGTTTTTTTCTTCAACAGGCTAGTGTGTATCAAAAATATGAAGGAATCACAATTTTTTTAAATGTATTTTACCTTTATTTAACTAGGCAATTCAGTTAAGAACAAATTCTTATTTTCAATGACGGCCTAGGAACAGTGGGTTATTGTTCAGGGAACGACAGATTTTTACCTTGTCAGCGCGGTGATTCGATCTTGCAACCTTTCGGTTACTGGCCCAACACTCTAACCACTAGGCTACCTGCCGCCCCATGGAGCGCCACAATCAGAGTAAATACAGAACATCCCCTCTAGTGGATGATCATCTTGTTGGTTCGATAAAACCTCTGAAAACACAATGCAAAAAAAATCAAATAGTATGTATTCTAGTCCTTCACCTTGTTGCCGATGACGGTGGAGATCCTGTGTTCTCCTCTGTAGGTGTAGACCAGGACATTCTCCTGACCCCTGAGGGTTTTGACCTCTGACCTGGCCGTGATGGACCTCTGCAGGGCTGTGTTCAGGATCCTGTGGCCTGACTCCAGACTGACCGGCTGCAGAGTACACTGACCCTCCTCACAGTAAACATCTATCAGGAACGGACATGCCTCGGGGAGGATGAGAAGGATGGATTTATTCATTTACACTGCACTTGTTAGACAATATTGTTCGTCAATTTGTGATGATTCAATGGAGGTATGTATTGGTCTGATATTTGATGTGATATGGTACTGCTGAGTGCTACAGCTCTGTGTGCTGCTACTACCAGCGGCTAATACACGGAAAGGAACAGTGTGTATGTGTGTCTAGCACTAGGACCCACCTCCACCATCTCCAGATTGCGGTTGTAGCCCATGGCCTCCAGCGTTACCCAGAGGTCTGTGGGGTCTCCTCCCCTCTCGCTGGCCTCCATCAGGTTGAGCTCCATGAAGCCCTGACGACTGAGCTGGTTCTTCCGGGTGTCAAAGTTCTCTGGGAGGGAGTCACATAAAGGAGTCATGAACCACTTGAAGAATCAATTGAACCAAATTCAACTAATACACCGGACAGGTAGTCTGTTCTTTAGGCCCAAGTCAAACTGCCATCAGACTCAATCCAAACAATAATAATTTAATTTTCAAAACAGCCTGGTTTGACTCTAGCCAAAGCATTGATTAAAGAAAACACGATCAGCACGAAGCTGGAACAACACATGACCTGGTGGCATATGATAGCAGTCTACTATATTATCCATTTGAATACATCAGGTATAATTCACCTTTGCAGACAGCCCATGCTTCCTCATCACAGTTCTCTCCACTGGTCCTGAGCTCAAAGAAGTTGTACTCCTCCAGACTGAGGAGGCCGTTCCCATCCAGGTCTATCACCTCAAAGATATCAGACAGCGCCCCCCTGTGGTAGGAAGGAAGCATTGCCCAGGTCAGCCCCTGTCTGAATCCTCTTCACAGATATAGAGCGGAACATTTGAAATGTACTGT
This sequence comes from Salmo salar, assembly GCF_965601325.2. Lineage (NCBI taxonomy): Eukaryota > Metazoa > Chordata > Actinopteri > Salmoniformes > Salmonidae > Salmo > Salmo salar. The sequence continues at coordinate 46,747,570 of NC_138300.1, forward strand.
GGAGATGAATACACAACATTCAGCACCTTTCACAATAATACAAATATTTTGCCTCTGATAATGGATTTAAGGTTCACAGGTTCACATTGTACAGGGCAACTACTAGGGCCAGGACAATACCAGTATTGCTATACTTATTAGTATCGTGGCAAGGAAACAAAACATGAAGCGGATTTTAAACAGCCCTAATGTTGGAAACAAACATCATTATGTTGTCATCCAGAGTCACATCAATTTATTTTCTAACCAATACCACACAATACTTTACATACAGCAAGTTTTTAAAGGACCAAAGAGTTTGGTCTGCTTCGAGTGTTTTCATTTTGCAATGGAAAGAAATATAGTGATGCTGGTGTTAATACTGTATATTATTACTCCTCATAATTTCTAGCAGGTGTGTAACTCACCTGAAGTCCCTAGTGAGGTCCAGCTCCCCCGTGTCAGTCCTGTTGACCAGCGTGACAGGTTTAGACACGCTCTTCCTGGTCCTCTTCCTCAGCCTACAGCCCGTGGTGAAGGGAAGGAGGCAGTAGCTACCAGCACTCAGCTCCCCCTTCCAGCAACACTTCTGTTTTCAGGAACAATATGTTTGTTAGGTTTTTCAATGTAAGTTTTGTACACAATCACTGGAGATGAAGGGTATCACAGCTGGCCACTAGAGGTCAGTAAACACATTTCTGAGAGAGCCAGTTTGTCTATGAAAGGCTATTCTCATGCTATACTTAAGCAATAAGGCATGAGGGGGTGTGATATATGGCCAATATACCACGGCTAAGGGCTGTTCTTAGGCACTACACATCACTAAGGGTTGTGCCTGGACACAGTCCTTAGCCGTGGTATATAAACTATATACCACAAACCTCTGAGGTGCCTTATTGCTATTATAAACTGGTTACCAATGTAATTAGAGCAGTAAAAATAAATGTTTTGTCATACCCGTGGTATATGGTCTAATATACCATGGCTGTCAGCCAATCAGCATTCTGGGCTCAAACCAACCAGTTTATAATTCAAATTAGAGGTCTTCACAGGTCCAAAAAGTTGCACCCGGAGGACAATCAGACCCTAACGGATCCGGGTCTAGACCAGACCCGATTGGACCAGAGTGACAAAAAAAAAAAGTATGTTCATCAGTCAAGCTGGCTAGGCCTTCTATAAGTCAATAAATTCACCTTGTTAGAGTAAAATAAATATGCTATGCAGAACCGTGGTCGATAATCAAACAGGACACGTCCCGGACCCGAGGAACAAGTTCGAATTTCAGACCCGAATTCAATCGAGTCCACCCGGACCCATGAAGACCTCTACTACAAATAAATATATATATATATTTTCTCTCTCTCTCTCTCTCTCTCTCTCTCTCTCTCTCTCTCTCTCTCTCTCTCTCTCTCTCTCTCTCTCTCTCTCTCTCTCTCTCTCTCTCTCTCTCTCTCTCTCTCTCTCTCTCTCTCTCTCTCTCTCTCTCTCTCCTCTCTCTCTCTCTCTCTCTCTCTCTCGTTTCATTTGAAAATGGTCATCATGCATGACATATACAATAATTAAGGACTGACCTCTTTGTCTCTTGACTCAGTGAAACACACCAAAGTGGAGTCCTCTTTAGTGTCTTTTCCTGACACCACAAAGACAGCTGTGTCCACCGACATCCAGGATGAGGGCTTTTCTAAGAAACAGGACAAAAAGGTTACATTCCAGTCCTCAACTGCAAATATCAAAACATTGGGGGGGGTCTGATGGTCAGGGTTGGGGAGTAACGGATTACAAAAAAACTAACTGTAATCCGTTACCAGCTAAAATATCTAGGATTACTTTTAAGTTCAGAAAGGATGTTTGCGAAAAAAAATATTTATGACACCTTTCTGTTCTCAATGACATTCAAATCAGCATTGAAAAAAGGCTCAAGTTTAAGTTTGTTCCGCGAAGCGAGTCTGACCACAAGTCATAGACCACTATGATGACACACAGAATGCGTTTGACAGATCACGGGAAAAGAGCAGGAATAGACTTTTGCAGGCTACAGTCCAAGCTATGTCTTCCAATGGTGCAACTGCTGGCGGCATCCAAAGATTATACATCCAATTTGAATAAACGCTTGGAGGTATGGACGACAGCAGTGACTGTAGCTGACAGGCGATATGGATATCACTTATTATTGATACAGTATCTACATAGCGCAATGATGTGGTGCTCCCGAGTGGAGCAGCGGTCTAAGGCACCGCATCTCAGTGCTAGAGGCGTCACTACAGACCCTGGTTCTATTCCAGGTTGTATCACAACCGGCCGTGGTTGGGAGTCCCATATGGCGGCGCACAATTGGCCCAGCGTTGTCCAGGTTAGGGTTTGGCTGGGGTAGGCCGTCATTGAAAATAAGAATTTGTTCTTAACCGACTTCCCTAGTTAGATAAAGGTTAAATAAAACAAAATGACAAAAAATGTGAATCAAACTGTTGCTCGCTCATTTAGCTATTTGGGCCTTACAGATTGTGGTCATATGTGTATTTTAACCTAATAATGGTTGAATTGAGGAAGTTTAAGCTGCCTATGAATCATTGTTTTTTGCGACCAGTGGACAGCCAGTGAAAAATACGCTCTTGCAATGGCAGCATAGTTGCGCGGATTCCAGCGGTCCACGTGGATCCTAGCCTATGGAATAAAAGTTTGAGGGAGTGTCTCTCTTCTAAACTCCTCCATGGTATTGTGCTCCATATTGTCAAAAACTAGTTGAATTTAAGAAGACCACGAGTGGGGATTTTATTGCTCAATACATTTTTTGCTTATTAAAAAAACGAGAAAAGTCCATTGACCTAACGGACACATTCTCAAACTCGCACACTTATGATAGACTTAAACAACTGCATATTATCAACATATCAAAGTGTCACCAACAAAAAGGTAAACAATAGGCAAATAGCAAATGCAGCATATGGCATTCATTTCACATGCAAATAGCACTTTTCAGTAGTTCCAATGGAGCAGCATTTATTTTTCAACTCGAAGCAATGAGCCCAATCAGTCCTCCATGACAACAAAATCATCAAGAGAGGCACATTTTTCTTCTTCTTCTAATGCCTATTAAGGTGAAAGTAATCTAAAAGTAACTGACAGTAATCCGATTACATTACTGAGTTTGGGTAATCAAAAAGTGACGTTACTGATTACAATTTTGGACAGGTAACTAGTAACTAACAGATTACATTTAGAAAGTAACCGACTCAACTGTGCTGATGGTGAGGTAGACTTACCAAGTCTCTGGCTAAGGTTGAGAGGTCTGTTGGTGTGGTAGACTTACCAAGTCTCTGGCTAAGGTTGAGAGTCTGATGGTGAGGTAGACTTACCAAGTCTCTGGCTAAGGTTGAGAGTCTGATGGTGAGGTAGACTTACCAAGTCTCTGGCTAAGGTTGAGAGGTCTGATGGTGAGGTAGACTTACCAAGTCTCTGGCTAAGGTTGAGAGGTCTGATGGTGAGGTAGACTTACCAAGTCTCTGGCTAAGGTTGAGAGGTCTGATGGTGAGGTAGACGGTGGCTGTCTGGGGGACGGTGAGACGGTATTGCAGGGACGTGATGCCTCCATCCTCCTCAAGGAAGAAACTGCCCTTCATACAGGTGTGATGCCAGTCCTGGCAAAGGGGAGACGTTTTTTTATTATCAAAAACTGCTTTAATATCACAGTAGGCCTTTTAACTGACATAATGTATGAAAAGCTCACAAAATGGCCTACAATCCTTGAACAATGCATTAGTGCAGGTGGTTTCAAAACCGGAGGAAACCAACACCCCGAGAAGTAAATATTACAGGGATGCATCATTTTGAATTTGAGCCAGTCACAAATATAAATGATAACTCACTTGGAAATCAGTTAAACAGAGAGATATAAATGGGCATGATGCTAATTCAGAGAGCATATTCATAATGTTATGCTTCCGCACCTTGGTTCAGTACCCAACACCAACAAGTAGACCACTAAGTACAACCACCAGATGGCAGCAAAGGCCTCATCTAATGGGCCAGATTATTGGAAAATTGCATTTAGCTTTGATATATCTATTTTTTCAACAAAATAGTTTAAATAGTTGTCCTCCCGAAACATAATGTGGTTATTGAACAATGATTATGAATTCCATCTTTGTTCCCGCCTGCTTTTTAAATCTCTATTACAACTGTGATCAGAATCACCTTTGTTCAACAAGTACATTTAAACACACAGACTTTTTGGCCTAAAATTCGAGAAATTGTATAATTTGAAAGAGAGCACAAACATCCATCCCAGATGCAGATATGTACAGCATAAAAGCTCTCTCATTCCTAACCCATAGAAGACACATTCAATGGCACACAACTGCTGGTGGTCCTTACAGTCTGGAATGGCATCTTTTCGGTGACCTGTCAATCACCAAGTTAAAGAAACAAACAAACTGTGTGTGGACAGAAAAAAAAAAGTCAGCTCTTAAAACCAAAGCTATTTCCTCAAAGTATTAATGTTAGGTTGTAAAACATATAGCGGATCAAACCATAGAAGTCACAATATCAAATCAGGCCACCTGTCCCGGGCGCATGTCACATCCACTACTTTAAGGGGTCTGAAATAATTCCCCCCACAGAGGGAGATCAGCTTCAGCCCAATACAGGCCACTGTCACTCAGTCACTCTACTCTGGCCCCAGCCCTAATTTACAGGGCCTCTGAGGGCCACAAGGTTTCTTGCCTCCCTTTAAAACACATCCTTACCTTGCCCTAAGACATGGCTCTAGACAGCCTTACCCATTCCCAACTCCCAATGATCAACCCAGAACAGGCCTGGAGCAACATACTGTACAATGAGAGGACCTTCCAGCAGGTAATCTCCAGACACACATTGTTTACCCTTCTCCTCCATCTGGCACTTTCCAATTACACTCCTCTGACCAGGAAGGTTCAGGGAGCACAGCTATTGTTTTTCTCTCTTTTGCTTTGTTGCAGTAAAGAAAACGAGCCAAGATGAAGTCAAAAAGAGTGCAAACAAAGAGAATGGGATCAATACCAACACTCTATACTTATCGACCGACCCAGAGTAAATTTGCCACCAAAAGGCATCACACAACAACAACAAAACGGCAACAACAATGCTGCCTGGCTTCAGGCCCTGATATCTACTAGTGGACTAACACCAGAGCAGAGCAATGGACTTCAGGGCTGTTATTGAAGGGACCTATGGTGGATCCTTGCTCTGCTCCGATATTAGTGAGTAGGCCTAATGGGTGCACAATGAGGAACTCAGGAAAAGAACTCAGACAAAATACCCTGATCTTGGTCTAACTGCAGTTACACTACCGTTCAAAAGTTTGGGGTCACTTAGAAATGTCCTTGTTTTTGAAAGAAAAGCACATCATTTGTCCATGAAAATAACATCAAATTAATAATGCTGATAATGGGCCTCTGTACACCTATGTAGATATTCCATTAAAAATCAGCCGTTTCCAGCTACAATAGTCATTTACAACATTAACAATGTCTACACTGTATTTCTGATCAATTTGATGTTATTTTAATGGACAAAAAAAATGTGCTTTTCTTTCAAAAACAAGGACATTTCTAAGTGACCCCAAACTTTTGAACGGTAGTGTACATACATACATCGTCCCAACCGTCTCTCGGACAAATAATTATTAGGTCACATTATTTCTGTCAGAGAGAACAGACAGGTTAACCATACCCCAGTGTGTGATCGATGTACATGTGAGTCCAGACTGTTCCAGTGCTGTAGTACCTGTATAGATGTGGGCTCTGCCAGCTTGATGCTCTTAGTGCTGCTGGCTGCCATGGTGATGGCGTTAGACAGTGACGAGCGTCTACTGCGAGCTGAGGAGGGCCGGGACGACGGTCTGCTGTCTGAGAGACATACAGACACACAGACACACACAGGAGAAACACATCTGTAACTAAAACAGATAAACCCAGCTAGAAGAAACCCACCAGAAACCCAGACTTAGGCCAAGGACACCTAAAAAAAGGATGAGCTACTCAAGCACCATCATTAGAATGTGAGACGTGATCTCAAGTTCAAACACGTTAGTTCATTCATTTGTGGAGGCATTCTAAATGACAAATTGTGCAATCACAGTCCTTCCAATCCAATATATTGTACAACTTTCCATCCATTGCTAATTGAAACCAGAAAATATCAATTCAATAATCCAGGGCTTGACTGTTTCTCAGACCACTGAAGAGAGATGCAGAGTAATGTGATCAGCTATAGCGTCTAAACATACCAGTTAAATACATGGCTCCACTATCAAGGTATTTGTCAAAGATGTAATGTGTATTGATCACAGGGCTCTGTTTTAAGGACCAAATCACAACTGTTTAGGAAAATTGAGACAATTATGCATTGTTGAAATTTAACTTTAACCAAGCCGTTTTAGGTGGGGGTAAAACAAGACTTCTAGTCAGAAGAAGCTAGTCTAACAACACCAGTGAAAAATCCACTCCAAATAACAAGTCAAAACATTTGAAGCACAAGAAAAGCCTTACATGGCCTTGGTCACATGCAAACTGTTTCAGAAGCCTGTTAACACGTAAACTGTGTCAGAAGCCTGTTAACACGTAAAGTGTGTCAGAAGCCTGTTAACACGTAAAGTGTGTCAGAAGCCTGTTAACACGTAAAGTGTGTCAGAAGCGTGTTAACACGTAAAGTGTGTCAGAAGCCTGTTAACACGTAAACTGTGTCAGAAGCGTGTTAACACGTAAACTGTGTCAGAAGCGTGTTAACACGTAAAGTGTGTCAGAAGCCTGTTAACACGTAAAGTGTGTCAGAAGCCTGTTAACACGTAAAGTGTGTCAGAAGGGTGTTAACATGTAAAGGACGGATAAATCAATATATGGATAATCCAGCCAGTATCTCACAACTCATTTATTTTTGCAGCTCTGGTTAGAGAAGCCTTCCCCTAGATGACTGTTTAATCCCTCATGGTCTCAGAGAGCAGTTGAGGGATCGCCCCAATCAATAACATGAACACAGACTGACCACTTAAAGCAACCCACTCCATCTTCCCATCCCTGGCCCGCCCTGCCTGGCCCTAGCTCAGACCTCCTGGGTTCAAATACTATTTGAAATCTTTCAAATACTTTTAGCGTTCGCGTACTCCTGACTGGAGCGCCAGACGGGCGGGGTCTGCAGTTTTGCAACGTCTCTATTCGTTCTATTATGCCAGGCAGGCTCAATCACGTCCAGTTAAAGTATTTGAAATTATTTCAAATAGTATATGAACCCAGGCCTACCCTGGGTCTCTCAGTGGGGGACGTTACACACACACACACACACCCCTCCCAACCCTCCCTCTGTTAACCTACTTCATAATGGAAGATATGATTACCTAAATCACAATGCTTTAGAATCCCCTCCCTACAAACAAACTGGTGTAATGGTGTGGAGATGATGATGCATGGAGTGTCTTAATGAGGTGATTTGTCATCAGGGGAGGAAAATCAATCAATAACAGACCTATTACTTATTCCTTATCACTACTCCAGAAGAGAGCACTTATAGGCAGTGTGTGTGTGTGTGTGTGTGAGAAAGAGAGAGAGTGTCTGTGTGTGTGAACATGCATAGTACTGTTCTAGGCTAGCACTCCTCTACCAGAGATCTGCAGTACCTTTCTTCAGTGTGATGTCCGGCTCTGTTTTGTGTGGTGGCTGGGGGACAGTCACAGCGGTGGAAGCTAAGCTCTTTGGAGGGCTGTCTAACTCGTTGCCAAAGTTCTGCCTCTTCAGCTTGGCATCAGCCTCCAGTCTCTCCAGAGCTGCAATCTGACACTGCTCTGCCGTGGACTCCAACAGTCTGCAGAACTGGGACACAAGCAGGCAATGATATAGTGCTGTCATGTTAAGGCTGTATAATACATGAAAGTGCATGCTAAAGAGTACAATTAGAGTAATACATGTAGGCCTATAGTAAAGGGCAAGGAAAAAGTATGCTAAAAATAGCAAACTCTCATCCCAATCTCACCTCGGCATAGTCCAATTTGCCATCTTTGTTGGTATCAGCTAATGAAAAAATGGCATCCACCTCCTTGGCAGCCATCTTTTCACCTCTCTAGAAGAACGAGAAAGTTAATCATCAATTTTGAGCAACATACCATTGACTGAATTGGGCCTTTGATCTCAGTGTAAGTAAGTAGCATGTGATGACCTAACACCCTTTACAGACAGACTTTACCTGTTTTTCTGAACCCAATTCATACGGTCCCATTTTTACCACATTCTTTCTGGGACAAGCCTTTTCTATGTCCCGTGCACATGCCGGCAACTGTAGGAATGGGAGTAGTTGTGAGCCCATGTGGGTGGACATCGATTTTAATAAATCCATTGAATATACACCATCACAAAGAAATCCATGATTAATTTGTTTTCGGTCCTAAGAAACATTTTAAGACAAATACAATATATTTTCAAAATAATAGAACAGCATATTTTGAGTTTAATGTTGTTGCTGGTCTGTGCAGCCTATAGGCTATATGGCCATGCACATGAAATCATTAGTTATTATGTTCACAGACAAGGCACCATGTTCACATTCAACACATATATTTTATAGTAGACTAAGAATTCAATGAAATATAAACAGAATAAAATACACCTAATATTTTTCCCACACAACTTGCATCAAGGCAACGTGTGAAACTGCTATCATATAAAAAAAAGGTGATATTTTGAAAACAGAGCCCAAAGCAAGCCCATGATTTTTTTTTATCCACGTTTAATGTCTTTCCTAACCTTCCTCCACTTTGTTAGGAGCAGCCGCAGGACTTTACAATGACAGTATCTTCATTATGATACCCATAGAAAATAATAGCAATCTATATGTTTTCAAAAGCATGTGAGTCTCGTGTTTATATTTCACAACCGCCGCAGGCTTTTGAAGTTGCCTATACGCGATCAAGCAAAATAATAGGTCTACACTTGATTTAGGCCACATTAATGCATGCTAAATGATCAGTGATAGATGAGAAAACGAATAGACGAGCTATACCACCTCCACTTATTTGCCCAGCCAGAGAATTAACCAAATATACAAACAACGATTCAGAGAAACAAAATCACATTGACTGATTAAGACAAGTCACAGGCTTTTGACCAGGAGTAGGCCTAGGTTACTTAGCGGCGAGTGAAGAGCAAAATCATTCACTTGTTAAGCTACACAACATGCTGGCAAAATGTTCTGTTCAGTGCTAATGAATGAGCCAACTAGACAAGATGATCATGAGCAGCACTCACCTCAACTTATCTAACATTTCCACAGCCTAAATGTAGCCTAACCAATATCCAAACTGAGATTCTGTGAAGAAGAAAAATAAATGTTAAAAAATCTGACATTAATTGATGTATCAAGATGAGTCCCCACGCTTGTCTCAAAGCAGCACAAAACGGTGCTGAAATAGTTGACCACACGCGGGTAGAGTATTCTCACTGGGCATAGACGTCAATTCAACGTCTATTCTACGTTGGTCCAACCACTGTCTGCCCAGTGGGTTGCTTCAAATGTATTATAACAATTTGATGACTTTTGGAGTTTCAGTATAAGCAACAATTTGATGCCTTCAATTGCATCAGCCTACTTTATTTCCATATTTTCATCATTCAGTGATATTTTTTACCACAGTAATTCTTTATGGATCCATCAAGTTGTGGTAAGAAAACAGTGCAGGTGGTGGGCTATGGGAAGAGATGGGTGAGGTGACATGCCTCCTGTAACCGGTATGAAATGGCTAGCTAGTTAACGGGGTACACACTAATAGCGTTTCAATCGGTGACATCACTTGCTCTGAGACCTTGAAGTAGTTGTTTCCCTTGCTTTGCAAGGTCTGCGGCTTTTGTGGAGCGATAGGTAACAATGCTTCGTGGGAGGCAGTTGATGATGTGGTTCGAGCCCAGGTGGGGGCGAGGAGAGGGACAGAAGCAATACTGCTACACTCGCAAAGTTTAGAACTGCCTGGAGGATAGTAGTAATGGGCGCAGCCTAGCAACCATCAAGAGCTTAAGAGCGTAGTGCGTGTCAATGCCGCCTCAGCATTACGGGTACATTTCACACTAAGCCGTAGGCAGAACTTTACCACAACTATGACTAGGTCGGGTTTGTGGAAATACAAGTTTAGGCTTTGATACCGGCAACATCTTTCAGATATAAAGAAAAGCCGTAAAAAAAAGTTGCTGGGATGCTAAAGTTGGCGGGATGCTAAAGTTGGAGGAAAAACATCTTGGTTTGAAAGGTGTATAAGTTGGAGCCATTCATGTACATATCTACAATGTATCACACTTTCATTTCAACGTATTATACTGTACCTAGAAATATCTGAATGATGTAGAATGACTTCAATGAGGCAGTACTTACTGAAGTGAGGACTATGTGTAGTTCACTGTGTGAGATACAGCCATCTCCATTAATGTCCATCTTTCTGAAGGCTCTCATCAACTCGTGCGCCTCTGTCGGCCTCTCATTCTTCACTATCTCACAGAAATCATCAAAGTTCAGCTTAGTGGTTCTTGGGGTCCAATGTTTGTTGAGAGTTGCCTGGGATGGATTTCTGCCTGCCTGCTGGAGAACTAAGATAAATCGAAAATGAATGAATTTACATCTTTTCATAACAGTTGGCAATGATGATGACTTGTTGTTCAGTAGCTACAACATTTAGCGGAGTGCAACTTCCACTAGATGTAGCCTATTCAGAGGGGTTATACATTCTAAGCAGGCAGTATTATGAGGTCGTGGAAGAATTCACTGATATGCATAATTTACTTAGCTACTGACTGTATGTGAACGTGATAATTGCTACTGCAGCCAGTAACGTTAGCACGCTAGCAGCTACACAAATTATTGCCCTCTGATTCGAAAACGAATGACTAATGATGAGAACGTTTACTTACCACGGCATAGCTGATGTTTGGAGGTGATACTGGCCAGACTAGACCTAAATACAGTCAGGTAGGCGGCTCTGCAGTGCATGTAGAACGTTTCCTCATCAGTACATTTCTGCATCCCGATAGACTGAGAAGATGCCTGTAGAGACATTCTGTCGGAAATATATGTAAATCACACAGTTTAGTTATCTAGCTATACAGCAACCTATCTATCGAACGTTAGCTAACCGGCTTACTTAGCCAGACAGAGAACTCAGCACTGACAGCAGCAGACAGATTCTCAACAAATATGGTGGTTCGTAATAATTCAAGTCGAACAGCAACAACTAAAACGCACTTAATATGTACAGATGTTTACCTCGTTGAAAAAATGACTGCTTCCAACAGTTTGGACCAGAAATAACGGTATTTTAGTTGCTATGTACACAAACATTTCGCGACGCACTGAGAAAAGGACATCGGAAGGAACAAGACATGTGAAAGGTTCCCATATATTTTCACTTATAATTTAAATAAAACAATAATTTAAAACATATATTTAAAAATAGGTGTATTTAATGATACATATGTTTTTTTTATCAATACTATATGCGAATACTTTGATATTAAAGATAAGAGATGTAATTATGACCGACAGATAAGAGTTTCGTATTGCTCATGTTTCCGGAGGACTCAAATTCTCTTGCAAACGCTTTACGCGCCAAATTTGTTACCATTGGACTGGGCTTCTCAGAAGTTGTTTGTCAACTATCAACAAAAAATGCCGTAAGTTTCTTACTATCTATTCCTTTGTGTTAGATAACTACACATTTATCAACATTATTAATTCATCATACAATGTAATAACTGTGCAAATGAAAGTTTGTTTGGAAGTAGTTGTTCTCGATAAACTAGCGAACTCGCTACAGTAGCTAACGTTAGCTAAACAAGTTAGCCTGGGGGGTACTAATTAAGCTAACAGTACTATAGTTTCTAATACACACTTTTTTCCCTTCATATTTCTAAAGTATCTTCACTGTCTTTCACAGAGTAAAAAGAACACTCCGTTTGGAGGACAATGACAACGTGAGTTAATGTAGAATACATCAGTGATTGTTATAAGGGAATTTGAGCCTAACTTACTGTAGCTAGCTGAATTGAACTGGCAATTTTTGGGTGTGTGAGTTTTGTTCTGCATCATAACGTTAGTGCTAATAAGCATAACCAGGAGAAAATGTAATGGGTAAATGTATTATTTGTGTGTCTGTGCACAAAGCAGACACCAGCCAAGAGACCTGCACCAGACAGGAACTACTCTCCATTGACTGGTACCTGCCAGATGAGTCCAAGTGCAGCTCCCCAAGCTGGTACAGTAAGGCATCACATCATGACAAAGGAATAACCTCATAAAATCAACAAACAAAACAAAAAATATTTGTCACATACACAGTTTACAACCAGAATAAAAAGTGCAGTGAAATGTTTGTTAGCTCCCTCAACATTTTAGCTCCCAGTACATTATGCAATACCAACAATAAAAGAGTAACGCGTAAAAGAAGCGGTAGTATGCAGGAACAATAAGGCACGGGGGATGTGGTATATGGCCAATATACCATGGCTAAGGGCTGTTCTTAGGCGTGACGCAATGAGGGTACTGCTATAATAAACTGGTTACCAACATAATTAGAGCAGTAAAAATAAATGTTTTGTCATACCTGTGGTATAAGGTCTGATATACCACAGCTGTCAGCCAATCAGCATTCAGGGCTCGATTCACCTAGTTTATAAATAGTAATAATGGACAGTATATAAATGTATAGCTTGTCTATTCATCTATATAAAATGTTCATGAATTTGCATACCATTGCGACATTTTGTACTTCAACAGGTAAAGCCAAAGCCAGAGGGAAAACTGCTAATTCCCATAAACCACAAGTGCCACAGACGGAAGTGGAAATGTGAGTACTGTAAATATCACAATGTCTCCATGTACACAACAGCAATACTGCTAAGCTAGCTATATATACATTGAACCAAAAATTTAGACGCAACATATGCAACAATTTCAAAGATTTTACTGAGTTACAGTTCATATAAAGAAATCAGTCAATTGAAATAAAATCATTAGGCCATAATCTATGGCTTCACAAGACTGGGAATACAGATATGCATCTGTTGATCACAGATGCCTTTTAAAGGGAGGGACGCGGATCAGAAAACCAGTCAGTATCTGGTGTGACCACCATTTGTTTCATGCAGCGTGACACATTTCGGGAACATGCTGTCGCGTGAGAAAGGAGCATTTTATATATATTTTTAGTATGGAGAATTTCTGGGATCTTTTATTTCAGCTCATGAAACATGGGACCAAAATTTTACATGTTGCGTTTTATATATTTGTTCAGTATATAATAACGTCCTGTTTGTTGATGTCTCCTTTTTATTAAGAAGGGGGATATATTTCAATTGCCACACTTGGCAATGGTCATTATGACGAATCATAATTTAATGACAGGAGACATGCAACGAAGTGGATTCATCATTGGCCGAATTATCAGTGATTTACATAGCACTAAAAATAGTTGGATAAGAGTACTTTAAGATGAGGGCAATTTCCTTCCCCAAAGCATACCCATTTTGAGTCTGTTCTATCCATCAAGACAAGCATTAGTTTTGAATTTTATAGTGCAGTCATTTAAGAGGGATCTATTTAAATGTTACCATTCAAGTATGGTCATGACGTATTTGATAGACTAGACATGCTGTCATTATGGGATATTATGAGAGTTTTAACTATAGCAGTAGTATAATCCTATATCTCTAACCTATGATTTGAATGTATTTAACACTGTTCATTTGGACATTTAATTAATTTGGACCAGACTACATGCCATCAGCTCTAAACTGGAAGCATCAGTTGGAGCATTTATCAAGGCAAGGCAAGAGCTGAAGAAAATAGTGGTGAGTAAAAAATATTTTGTCAAATTTCCCTATCGATGAAAAGGGACATTTAGTGCTTCCATCATAGCTCCAGTTTGAGTTGCAATATATGATAGCCTTAACCTTGGTTTTTGCTCTGGCATTCTCAGGTCATTGCATGCACTGTAGGGGCAGTTTATATTTGATGTTAAGGAGCTGCTCACCCTTTTCATATCGATCTGAGAAAAGTGATGTATTGTTTTTGGCATCAGGCTGCAGAGGGCAGCAGTGAGCTGAAGAGTTTCTTTTCAAGGGGCTCTGCTGACCTGAAGACCGAACTGAGGAGGCACAGAGAACTTGGTGAGTGGGGTTTTAACCACTTAGTATAACCATACAGTATATGGTGTGATGGCAAGGGTCATTCAATAAGCTATTGTGCAGGTGTAGGCAACTAGATTAAGCAGCAAGACGATTTTTGTCGAAGCAGATGGTCAGGGGGCCGGAACATAATTATACTGAACAAAAAATATAAACACTATGTGTAAAGTGTTGGTTTCATGAACTAAAATAAAAGATCCCAGAAATGTTCCAAAGGCTCTTATTTTTCTCAAATTTTGTGCACAAATTTGTTTACATCCTTGTTAGTGAGCATTTCTACTTTGCCAAGATAATCCAACCACATGACAGGTGTGGCATATCAAGAAGTTGATTAAACAGCATAATCATTACACAGGTGCACCTTGTGCTGGGGACAATAAAAGGCAACTCTAAAATGTGCAGTTTTGTCACAACACTGCCACCGTTGTATCAAGTTTTGAGGGAGCGTGCAATTGGTATACCAGAGCTGTTTCCACAGAATTTAATGTTAATTTCTCTACCATAAGCCGCCTCCAACGTCGTTTTAGAGAATTTATCAGTATGTCCAACTGGCCTCACAAATGCAGACCATGTGTGAGTGACCATGCCAGCCCAGAACCGCTACATTCGGCTTCTTCACTGCAGGATCGTCTGAGACCAGCCACCCAGCTGTAATAAAGCGTTTTTGTGGGGGTAAACACATTCTGATTTGGCTGCGCTTTGCTCCCCAGTGGGTGTGCCTGGCTCCCAAGTTTGTTGGGCCTATGCCCACCCAGATTTACTAAATTAAACGTATTTTGAGCTGAAATACTGGTTGTTTTACTGTCTTTTTTATTATTATTTTTTTCAAAAATTTAAATCTCTACCAATTTATTATGATTATTTTTACTAAGACTTTTGGGGGGCCAAACAAAAATCACTCGCAGGCTGGTTTTGGCCCACTGGCCACCGGTTGCCAACCCCTGCTATAGTGGAACTACGTGAAGTAATACACTGAAAAAGCAATAGTCCCTAGAATTTACGTGCCAAATGTGTTAGTTTGGTTTGTAAACTAGATTTAGTTAGTTGGGGCCAGGGGTTACTTAACGCAAATAAATGGTTGTCAGATATTTTGTTTGTTACTTTCTATTTGTCAGTATGCTTGTTGTTGTCCAAAAATGTTATGAGATTTGGAACATATTTTCAGCATCCAAAGCAGAGTCCTGCCTCGGTGTGAATGGTGCTGGCCAGAGCCATTTGCAAGGTAATTGCTACTCTTATGTAATAACATTTTAAAGTGTTTAGGATAAACAATACTTTATTGACACAATCATATTATTTTCTACCAAGTGTGGTAGACACTTGTAAACTCAGGGGGGGAAAAAGAAATGTCAACTGTTTATTTTCAGCAAACTTAACGTGTGTAAATATTTGTATGAACGATAAGATTCAACAAGTGAAAAATAAACTGAACAAGTTCCACAGACATGTGACTAACAGAAATGGAATAATGTGTCCCTGAACAAAGGGGAGTCAAAATCAGAAGTAAGTCAGTATCTGGTGTGTCCACCAGCTGCATTAAGTTCTGCAGTGCATCTCCTCATGGACTGCACCAGATTTGCCAGTTCTTGCTGTGAGATGTTACCCCACTCTTCCACCAAGGCACCTGCAAGTTCCTGGACATTTCTGGGGGGAATGGCCCTAGCCCTCCGATCCAACTGGTCCCAGACGTGCTCAATGGGATTGAAATCCGGCTCTTCGATGGCCATGGAAGAACACTGACATTCCTGTCTTTCAGGAAATCACACACAGAACGAGCAGTATGGCTGGTGGCATTGTCATGCTGGAGTCATTTCAGTATGAGCCTGCAGGAAGGGTACCACATGAGAGAGGAGGATGTCTTCCCTGTATCGCACAGCGTTGAGATTGCCTGCAATGACGACAAGCTCAGTCCGATGATGCTGTGACACACCGCCCCAGAACATGACAGACTCTCCACCTCCAAATCGATCCCGCTCCAGAGTACAGGCCTTGGTGTAACGCTCATTCCTTTGACGATAAACGCGAATCCGACCATCACCCCTGGTGAGACAAAACAGCAACTCGTCAGTGAAGAGCACTTTGCCAGTCCTGTCTGGTCCCGCGACGGTGGGTTTGTGCCCATAGGCGACATTGTTGCCGGTAATGTCTGGTGAGGACCTGCGCTACAACAGGCCTACAAGCCCTCAGTCCAGCCTCTCTCAGCCTATTGCAGACAGTCTGAGCACTGATGGAGGGATTGTGTGTTCCTGGTGTGTTCCTGGTGTAACTCGGGCAGTTGTTGTTGCCATCCTGTACCTGTCCCGCAGGTGTGATGTTCGGCTGTACCGATCCTGTGCAGGTGTTACACGTGGTCTGCCACTGCGAGGACGATCAGCTGTCCGTCCTGTAGCGCTGTCTTAGGTGTCTCACAGTACGGACATTGCATTTATTGCCCTGGCCACATCTGCAGTCCTCCTGCCTCCTTGCAGTATGCCTAAGGCACGTTCACGCAGATGAGCAGTAACCCTGGGCATCTTTCTTTTGGTGTTTTTCAGAGTCAGTAGAAAGGCCTCTTTAGTGTCCTAAGTTTTCATAACTGTGACCTTAATTGCCTACCGTCTGTCAGCTGTTAGTGTCTTAACGACCGTTCCACAGGTGCATGTTCATCAACTGTTTGGTTCATTGAACAAGCATGGGAAACAGTGTTTAAACCCTTTACAATGAATATCTGTGAAGTTATTTGGATTTTTACAAATTATCTTTGAAAGACAGGGTCCTGAAAAAGGACATTTCTTTTTATGCTGAGTTTAGCTTTTAAATATTTATTTTTATGAGATCATGTGCTCTGAGGAAGGTCAATATGGCCAAAACAATAGCAGCATCTAAAATGAAAAGTGTATCGGTGCGTGGGTTCCTCTCCTTTTGACCAATCCTATAACTACACCATAAAACAAACTTCTTGTCCATACATTGTCCATACATTCAGATTAGATATTTCCTGCGTTGAATTGGGTTGTAATTAGATTATCATATGTTATTATGATGGTGACTTTTCTCTAGTATTTCTTAAAGGGGCAATCTACAGTTCAAACAACTACAAAGCAATCACCCAGCCAGTGTTTTGGTAAATAGCTGAGGGATGGGGCTAGAGAAATGTAACTGCTCTGAAATTTACAGAGCAATTGATGCAAGGACTTACCATCCATGAAATCCAAAATTATAGTTTTAACCATGTTTTTAGGCATGTTTTGTTTACAAATGAAGGAGTAAAACAAGCTTGTATTTTGAGTTCTGATGGGGGTATGAACTAATAAGTTCATGAGGCATTCATACATTATATTCAATCAATGGGTATATGGATGTAGCAATTGCAGATTTACCCTTTTAAATGAAGGGATAGTAAGAAAACAAGATTTTTTTTAATGAGCTGGTTGACAGGGGTGTGATGGGTTTGAATGCAGTCACATGGACAGGCTTGGGGCTACTAGGCTTTGATCTGATCTACTACTAGGCCTATTTATCACAATTTTATCCAGTATTCATTCAATGTGTTTGTCTGTCTCCATTTTCCAATAGTAAAACTATCATCTTTGGAGAAAAACAACATTTTGTTTTCCCAACACAAACACAATTTCCCAGGCAGAGAATTAATTTGATTATTTCAGGCACACATTATGCCTCCAGCAAAGCTATACTTGTGATCCAATCACATAATGGTGATTTTGTGGAAAATGAATAGGGGGATTGTTGGCAAGTCGGGCTTGTTTTCTGATAAGGTCGTTGAAAATTGTTTTAATTAGTTACAGTGAAGAAGCGTAACATATGTGTTGCCTTGTGGCCCCACACCAAAGGAACGTCACATTTTCTATCACATGGTGGAGCATGAAATTTATCGGTTGTCCATAAACCCCCTTACAACAACTAAGTTCGCATCGTCAAACTAGATATCTAGGGGAAGATAATAGCTCCTCTGTTGCCTTGAGACACATTTTTAAAGTAAACAAACTTTTTATTCAAGGCAGAGGAGAAGGCGAGCGGAGCGCTGTCCCATATCTGTGCTGTGGAGGGAGCGTGAAATCCAGACCGATGATGGTGATCGTGTTATGGAGGCTGACGGAGGCATGGTTCTGCTTCCCAGTGTAAAACGTTTTAGACTCGCTGGCTGTGGCGTCCAGGCCCTGCATTCATGTATTAAATGCATGGAAAAGTGTAAGACGCTCTGAAAGGTGTAACTGCTTTGCAGGTTGGGAAGAACGCAGTCACCCTGACACTACATTTATAGTTCATTTTATTTATTTAGCCATTCTGACCATTAGATTTAAGAGTGCTCTCAATTGCTTTATAATTGATCTAAAGTGTAACAGTCCTGTCGAATATGGTAACTGCCGTGACAGATTGTTTATGTAAGCCTACATCCTCGAGGCTAGTATAAGTTTGGGTATGTGTTTCATGTGGTGATGGGTAAAATATAGTATTTTACAACGGTAGTAGATGAGAATGTAAATCTGACCTAATCAGGCCTTCCGAGGAGGTCACCAGCATGATTGATTTATAGATTTGATAAGTTCTCTCTTCTAATTAAATGTCAGCTTTTCGTGTAGTCAGTTAGTCCACAATGAATGCAATGTCATACAAATCCGATTTGGTGATTGGATTATTCTGCCTGCACTCTCCAGGAAAAGCTGATAGGCTGCCGTAAAACAAACAAACAGTTGTAGTTAAGGGGGAAAAATGCTCAATTTGGGTCAAAACAATGCAGTTCAAAGACACTCTGTTAACTAATTCACAGAACTAAGGGTCATATTGTGTGGCTGGAAAAGTCAAAAACGCCTGCTGAGTTGTGTGAGCTAAGCTTCCTGTTTTCAGTGTCTACACTCCAGTGTTCCAGAGAGCGCCTGGTAAAAGGGAAAGCCCTAGGCGTCCTGCTCTGCTTTGTGACTAGAGCATGATTCAACACGGGGGGCCCCACAAGGGTGCGTCCTAATGCCCCTTCTGTACTCCCTGGCCTCACACAGTTCCAACTCCATTATCAAGTTCGCTGACGACATGACCGTAGTAGGCCTGATTACCAACAACGACGAGACGACCTACAGAGAGG
Organism: Salmo salar; assembly: GCF_965601325.2. Classification (NCBI taxonomy): domain Eukaryota; kingdom Metazoa; phylum Chordata; class Actinopteri; order Salmoniformes; family Salmonidae; genus Salmo; species Salmo salar. The sequence goes on from NC_138300.1 coordinate 46,766,809, forward strand.
AGGTAGGCACTATGACGGCACGGTACTAGATAAACAACCTCAACATCAGCAAAACAAAGGAGCTGATTGAGGACTTCAGGAGGAACCAGGCTGGACACAACCCAATCCTCGTCAACGGGGCTGCCGCGGAGACAGTCAAAAACATAAAGTTCCTCCGTGTACACATCTTCGAAGAGCTGAAATGGTCAAACCACATGGACACCATGGTGAAGAAGGAACAACACTGACTCTTCAACCTCAGGAGGCTGAAGAAATTCTTCCTGTCCCCGAGGGCCCTCCCAGTGTTATTTATTTTCTACATTGTAGAATAATAGTGAAGACATCAAAACTATGAAATAACACATATGGAATCATGTAGTAACCAAAAAGTGTTAAACAAATAATAATAAAATATATATATATATATATTGGACATTCTTCAAATAGCCACCCTTTGTCTTGACAGCTTTGCACATTCTTGGCATTCTCTCAACCAGCTTCACCTGGAATGCTTTTCCAACAGTCTTGAAGGAGTTCCCACATATGCTGAGCACTTGTTGGCTGCTTTTCCTTCACTCTGCGGTCCAACTCATCCCAAACCATCTCAACTGGGTTGAGGTCAGGTGATTGTGGAGGCCAGGTCATCTGATGCAGCACTCCATCACTCTCCTTCTTGGTCAGATAGCCTTTATACAGCCTGGAGGTGTGTTGGGTCATTGTCCTGTTGATAAACAAATGATAGTCCCACTAAGCGCAAACCAGATGGAATGGCATATCGTTGCACAATGCTGTGGTAACCCTGCTGGTTAAGTGTCCAACGGTGTCACCAGCAAAGCACCATCACACCTCCTCCATGCTTGACGGTGGGAACCACACATGCTGAGATCCTCCGTTCACCTACTCTACATCTCACAAAGACAGTGGTTGGAACCAAAAATCTCACATTTGGTCTCATCAGACCAAAGGACAGATTTACACCGGTCTAATGTCCATTGTTTGTGTTTCTTGGCCCAAGCAAGTCTCTTCTTCTTATTGGGGTCCTTTAGTAGTGGTTTCTTTGCAGCAATTCAACCATGAAGGCCTGATTTCACACAGTCTCCTCTGAACAGTTGAAGTTGTCTGTTACTTGCATTTATTTGGGCTGCAATTTCTGAGGCTGGTAACTCGAATGAACATGTCCTCCTGCAGCAAAGGTAACTCTGGGTCTTCCTTTCCTGTGGCGGTCCTCATGAGAGCCAGTTTCATCAAAGCTCTTGATGGTTTTTGCGACTGCAAAAAGTTATTGAAATGTTCATGTCTTAAAGTAATGATGGACTGTCGTTTCTCTTTGCTTATTTGAGCTGTTCTTGCCATAATATGGACTTGGTCGTTTACCAAATTGGGCTATCTTCTGTATACCACCCCTACCTTGTCACAACACAACTGATTGGCTCAAACGCATTAAGGAGGAAAGAAATTCCACAAATTAACTTTTAACAAGGCGCACGTGTTAATTGAAATGCATTCCGGGTGACTACCTCATGAAGCTGGTTGAGAGAATGCCAAGAGTGTGCAAAGGGTAGCTACTTTGAAGAATATAAAATGTATTTTGATTTAACACTTTTTGGTTACTACATGATTCCATATGTGTTATTTCATAGTTTTGATATCTTCACTATTATTCTACAATGTAAAAATGAAGAAAAACCCTTGAACGAGTAGGTTTCTAAACTTTTGACTGGTACCTTATTTGTATTCTTGTTTCATTCACTTCTTTTTGACCTGCACTGTTCGGAGCTTAAGAATGTCACTGTACCCTGCATTTACATCTTCTACCCTGTGCATGTGACTAATAAACTCACCTCATTGTTTCCTGCACCGTGTTGAGATAACACCAGCTCTTAGATCTGGGCTTTGAGACTGATGCTGTCTCAGGGGCCAAGCAATGCCTCAAACAGCATACCTCAGTACAGCGCCAGGCCACACACTGCCAAGACAGTGGGGTCAATCGACAATAATATTTGAACTTTGACGTCCAAACCTCTGAACCCACTCCCTTTCTCTTCTTTCTTCAACGTGCCTGCTGTGGTGTTGAGCAGCACTTACGGTCATTATTTAAGTTTAGCAAAAGTTTCGGTAAGCATTCTGGAGAAGTCACTTTTTGTGAGCAATCAGGGTTCAGGCAGACATAAATCCACAGGGTTGTCCAGGCATTACAAATACCCCAGTAGGGAGGACTCCTGCCTGTATGTGCTGATGACTACAGAATTGTAAAGCTAAGGCCATAATAATTCTGAGGCAAGTTTCCCTCAGCAGAAGGTATTGATTATTTGTGTGTGGTGAGAGATTTGGAAAATTCAATTAAAGGAGTTGTGCAAAGGATTCGTAAATTCTCCCTCCGACCTGTACAGAGACATTTGTTATGATCTAAATCAATGTTGCACTTCACAATATATTTTCTTAAAAGCAGAAAAATAAATAACATGTAAACAGATCTGCTTACTACAGAAATACATTTTATTTTCTCAGAAGCATTTAGTCATGGGCAACCCACTGATGCGCACATCTTCTGGGCAGTAACAGATTTTTATTGCCATTTTTCCATAAGAAAATCCTATATAATGTGAATTTTGAGGTGGGGAAAAAATGAGAAAGGGGACTGCTCAGCAGTATAAAAATTGATCAGGCCATAGATGGGTCCATGTTGGGGAAGATTTGTATGTCAGCACAGCAGTAATGGGGTGTATTAAAGACAGGATTCCTTAAATGTAATCAAAGCGCTGGGGTGGTTTCCCAGGGCTAAGGCCCAAGCCTCACCACGATCTAACACATCAATCCTCTCATCAGACACATGCCATCTGCTTGGGAGGCGTTTTATGCTTTTTGATTAAACACAGCTGTAATTAAAGAGCAGTGATGTATATTATATTAGAGGCTATTTTGGTGACAACTGAAGCTGGGCTGCACTGCTGCAGCCTCAGACTACGCATTCCTTCAGATATGATTTCAGTCGTTTGGATTTTGTCCTCCAGTGAAACATTATTTACAAAGATTCCCCCTCTGGTAATGTTAACTTTTAATCAATTAGGCAAATATTTTGTAACAAATCTGTATTTCACTAGTAAATCAAACCACTTAAGCCTACAGATTTGTCTTGTTTTAAATGGCAGTGCTCTGAGAGAAGTTAGTACTGCATTCTCTGAATAATTCATTTTCTCTACAGGCGTTGTCCAGACTGGCAGCTCCTCTGATTTCCTGAAATCCATAATGGCCTTATAAAGGTACAACAACTCAGATGGAGCCTATAGCTTTGTCTTTATGAATCATGTTTAAAGATCCATTATTCTATAACACATTGTTCAATTGTCATCACACGTTACTTGTTTGTTTCCTCCTAGTAGAGCTACATGAGTCGGTATGTCTTTCTATTGAGTCTGGTGATATTGCATTACTGTGTAACAGACAGCAGGGTTGCACTCACGTTTTCCCCTCTGACGTCCCCCTTGCAGGTTTATGCTTAGGGAGCCGCTCAACTCAACTCTCAACAGACTGACGGCAGATGGAATAGCAACTCTGCCTTCTCTCACGCGGTGGTGTACATGTTTCCTCTTCGGAGACGGCTGGGTGATGAATATAGAATCTAAGCTGTCATTTGTGAGGTAGAGGGATGTCTCGGAGGCTGCTTGTCAGTCATTGGGGGGAATGTGTCAAAGTAAAATGCCTTAAACATCAGACAGGTTTACGCCGAGCCCTCACCGCTGACAAATGTTGACTCTACAATAACTGCCGCTATACAGTGCTGAGAAAATGTTCTTTCAGTGAGCGAACTCCCTCGTCCCATTAGACTTGACGCTATATGAAATCCACCCCCCACCATGTCCTCTAGCTACCTCGAAAGGTGAAGGAGACTGGAATATAGGCTCTGAGAGGCTAGTGAACACACACACACTTCATTCTTTGGCTCTATTTGGCTGTGCCAGGGAAGGCAGGGGGCCTCTTACAGCCTGAGCAACCTAAGCAACAGCTGGTGCGCACAGACACATTTCCTATTTCTGCCCAAGGTGGATCATGTAACTCTCACTTTATCAGCCTTGGAGGCCGTGTGAAGGACAAAGCGAGCACGTCCATAAACAAAACTAATGTTTTCATACTGGCCCTCTGGAGGTGAGAGAGGGGACCCTTGGCGGTGTTACACCCACCACCCCTCCTGCTACTTCAACCCACCTTGCCTCCTACCCCCATCACCTTAGACCTCTACCCCACTAACCCTTTCCTCCTAGAGGGTCCCACTCTCCCTGGGTCTCACCACGTCCCGTCGCCAGCCCTCAACTCTTCATTTGACTGGTGCATGAAGCGGATGCGGCAATGACGTTACCTGTGACTCGTTCTCCCTGTCCCAACTGACACAAACTTCTACAGATGTGTTAAACTGGAGCATCGGTACATTGCCACAAGCAACCCATCTGTCTAGAGACTACCTTCCTCCCAGTTGATCCACGGTAGTAATTTTAAAGCCACAGGCCTCTGGTTGTCCCACCCTTCGTGTTATAGGATGCAGGGCCAGGCCAGCGGCTGCAGATATACAGCGTAGCAGCGGCCCTCAGTGACCCGATAACATTTATAGTAGTAATGGATTTTTTTTTAAATGGCTGTCATTAACTCACAGGCAGAGAGGGGAAAGATTGCTTGTACTGTTTTTCTTCTGTGGTATTTCAGCTTTATGACATTATGTTCAGATATGTCATCTTCCATCATCCTTGTTTTAGGGCCTGTCTGACCTGCCACTGCTTTTTTGTGTTAAAATGCATAGTGCTTTGTGGACTCCTTGTTTTCCAATTGGCTCATTAATCCCCCTTCCTCTCCCCTGTAACTATTCCCCAGGTCGTTGCTGTACATGAGAATGTGTTGTCAACTTACCTGGTAAAATAAAATTGTGTCTAGGTGTTGTAATGAATATTGTTTTAAGCTAAATTAAATGGTTGGAAGACATGGTTTGGCTCATTATTGTCTGGCTACAACATACCGCGTCACTGTTACCACCAGTGATTGAGCTAGCTTGGAGAAGATGGACACTTTGAGGATTTTATTGAAACTGCTTTTGACGGATCGAGTCTGTGCTGGCAATATGGCAGTAAAATAAGGGGTAATCAAGAATTCATATCTCAGGTGATTTTATTTTAAGACAAATACTCTATTGGTACAAAATAAATGTAATGCTGTTACAAACATTTGAAAATATTGAAAAACCGTCAAGTAAAAAATAATCATGCTTGATGTACATAATTAGGCATTGACAAAACAGCAGCCATTCATGTTGACAGGAGGGTTCTCTCTAGAGAATAAAGATTCTAAATGATTGGCCCTAGACTGGTAGTTGGTCCATGAGCCTTATTGGTCTTTGGTGCTCATTGACTAAAGCACTGTGCTTAGTTAGTTTTTTCTCTTTCTGTTGGGTGGTGACTACCCAGTTCTGTTTTTTTCCACCCTAATAATTACTCAGTTATCATCTGGTCCCTACCTCCATAATGATTACTCAGTTACTTTTCTTCTGGTTCTTCCTCACAGATTGTGGCGGCTCGGCGATCTGGACCATGTTGAAGTAGAGGAGGAGGCCCAGGAAGTGTAGGTAGGAGAACACAGACACCAGGAGGGGAAACAAATCAGGCAGCTGGGCCGGAGGGGCCAGCGCCACGCTCATAAAGCTCAAACCAGCCATGGCCGTGATGGAGAAATAGAACTGCAGGAGAGATGGACAGAGAGTTCAGTTCATTCTTTTTCAAGCAAGTTAAGCCATCACAGGATATAAGCCAAGAGCCAAGTCCCCCTCTCAGCCCAGAAGTGGGGCTCAAAATTCGATATAAATTCCAGTCAAATCAGAAAGTGAATTTGACAAGGGATTCAAATTGATTATCTATTTAGATGGGCTTAAAGTATTTCCTTGGCCCAAGTCATAACTATTCAAACTAGACCAGACTGAAAAACATTTTTTTTAGATCTCACATGACCATCCATCCCTCAATCACGACCATCCCTCATCACAAGCTGTCGTTTATTTTAGCCCCAACCGGTGCGTCCAGAACGGAAAGGCAAACAGTGTTAGTAGCAGGATCAACATGAACATGTCTATTTGGGACCTGCGGACCCAGGGATCAGTGAGGGTAGGTGTCTTAAGCACCTCCGTATGAGACCAACCCCATGAAACCCTAGCCCCATCACTGGGCCTCCTTATTTACGCCTCTTGTGTAAATAAATGTATCTAAGCAAACCTGTGTTAATGACTCTATAAAAAGACACCTTCCTTCTGATCTCACACAACTGTCTGGTGGCGGTGTCTGGCTACATCCCCATCCCATATCCTATAGAGTGCACTACTTTTGACCAGGGCCCATCCTATTCTCTATGTAGAGCCCTGTGAGGCCTCTGGTCAAAAGTAGTGCAGTATATAGGGAATAGGGTGCTATTTGGGATCCCCCCTGCCCATATGTCACTAAAGGAGGGGATGGTGCAGAGCTGGCCAGGGCCAGGCACTTCAGAGATGCCTGTAACTTAAATAAGTGATAAATAATACTTGGGGCCTGGCAGTGGCTTTCATCTGGCAGGTAGCCTAGCGGTTAATTAAGCGCGTTGGGCCATTAACTGAAAGGTTGCTGGTTTGAATCCCAGAGCCGGCAAGGTGGAAAAATCTGCCGTTCTGCCCTTGAGCAAGGAAGTTAACCCCCAACAACAACTGCTCCCTAAGCGCACATTTCGGTTGAATGCATTCAGTTGTGCAAATGACTAGGTATCCTCTTTCCCATCCCAGACAGCCTACAGTACAGTGGCACATGATCTTTATTTATACAGTTGGAGAGATATCTATATCTTCTCACGCTGATGCCATTCAGGTTAGAGCCGCCGTGCTCCAGTATGTAGATACCACTTAAGACTATTAGAAACACCAGCCATAGAGACAGGCTGCTATGAAATCACTGTGACAACAACCTGATTGCCAGTTAATAGAGGACCACAATGGAAAGTCTTGACTTTGTGTATATAATACTCTGTCATTTTGGTATATGTATTTATTTTTTTGCCTGATGTGGCCTCTGTGTATTTAAAATTGTCATAAAATCTAAATCAGCTCATCTCCCTACTAACTTGTGCAAGGTAAAGAAAAGATTACTAGACCGTCATTGCAACTATCTAACTGGTAAAGCAAACTGGGTCACGCTTTATTTGGATAGTCTGGATTTTTCATCATATGATCTGTTGATAAGGTTAGGATAACGGCGAGGGTTAGTTAAAATTTTACTGATTAGTCTGTAGAGTATCTACAGATGTACTATCCAAATAAAGAGTTTGCTTTGCAATCTGATACATTTCTTGCTATGAATGAATGATGACAGGCATATGGGGTAGTGCAATGTGAAAGGGAATTTGTTTACACCACTAGGCCACACTTACTTTCCACTTGGTGACTCTGCCGAGGTCCATGTGGGGCATGCAGATGAGGAGGCGGCGGTAGGGCCCCAGACGCAGCTTGTCCTCTGAGCAGTGCTCAAGGGCTGAGAGCAGGTAGACGGCGAAGAACAGGAAGGCCAGGGAGGTGACCACGCACGGCACCAACAGACCATCCTTCAGAAACAACGGCAGCATGCTGCAGAGGGAGGGAGAGAGTACAAGAACAATGTAGCCTCAAACACAGCTGTACTAGGGCCTACTTAAATCCAACAAAACCCCACCTATTCATTGGCAAAACACCTAAAAAAAATGATATACATACTTCGCCAATCCAACAACCCCAGTGCATTCAGATGCTCTTATAATAACTGCTTAAGCAACCATTTTACTAAATTATGCAACTATGTCTTCAATTTACCCAAACAAGATGTACACTATATACAGTGCATTCGGAAAGTATTCAGACCTCGACTTTTTCCAAAACATTTTACGTTACAGCCTTATTCTAAAATGTATTATTGTTTCCCCCCCCCCTCAATCTACACACAATAGCCCATAATAACAAAGCAAAATGTTTTTTTTAAACACTTTTGCAAATGTATTAAAAATAAACAATCACATTTTACAAAAGTATTCAGACCCTTTACTCAGTACTTTGTTGAAGGACCTTTGGCAGCAATTACAGCCTCGAGTCTTCTTGGGTATTGACACACACATTCCTCTATGCAGATCCTCTCAAGTTGTCAGGTTGGATGGGGAGCGTTGCTGCACAGCTATTTTCACGTCTCTCCAGAGATGTTTGATTGGGTTCAAGTCATTCAGAGACGCGTCTTGACGCCACTCCTGTGTTATCTTGGCTATGTGCTTAGGGTCGTTGTCCTGTTGGTAGGTGAACCTTCGCCCCCAATCTGAGGTCCTGAGCACTCTGGAGCAGGTTTTCATCAAGGATCGCTCTGTACTTTGCTCCTTTCATCTTTGCCTCAATCCTGACTAGTCTCCCAGTCCCTGCCACGTACAAACATCCACACAGCATGATGCTGCCACCACCATGCTTCACTGTAGGGATGGTGCCAGGGTTCCTCCAGACGTGACGCCTGGAGAGTTCAATATTGGTTTCATGATCTGAGTCTTTAGGTGCCTTTTGACAAAATCCAAGCATTCTGTCATGTGCCTTTTACTGAGGAGTGGCTTCCATCTGGCCACTCTACCATAAAGGCCTGATTGGTGGAGTGCTGCAGAGATGGTTGTTCTTCTGGAAGGTTCTCCCATCTCCACAGAGGAACTATGGAGCTCTGTCATAGTGACCATCGGGTTCTTGGTCACCTCGCTGAGCAAGGCCCTTCTCCCCCGTTTACTCAGTTTGGCTGGGCGGCCAGCTCTAGGAAGAGTCTTGGTGGTTCCAAACGTCTTCCATTTTAAGAATGATGGAGGCCACTGTGTTCTTGGGGACCTTCTATGCTGCAGAAAGGTTTTGTACCTTTCCCCAGATCTGTGCCTCGGCGCAATCCTGTCTTGGAGCTCTATGGACAATTCCGTCGACCTCATGGCTTGATTTTTGCTCTGATATGCACTGTCAACTGTGGGACCTTTTATATAGACAGGTGTGTGCCTTTCCAAATCATGTCCAATTAATTGAATTTATCACATGTGAACTCCAATCAATTTGTAGAAACATCTCAAGGATGATCACTGGAACAAAATGCACGTGAGCTCAATTTCAAGTCTCATAGCAAAGGGTCTGAATACTTATGTAAATAAGGTCTCTTACTTTTAATACATTTGCAAAAATGTCTTCATCTGTTTTTGCTTTGTCATTATGGGGTATTGTGTGTAGAATGCTGGGGATTCTTTTTTTTTTCATCAATTTTAGAATAAGTCTAACGTAACAAAATGTGGAAAAAGTCAAGGGGTCTGAATACTGTATGCTGAAGGCACTGTATACAAAAGTATGTGGACACCCCTTCAAATTAGTGGATTCGGCTATTTCAGCCACACCCGTTGCTGACAGAGCACACCGCCATGCAATCTCCATAGACAAACATTGGCAGTAGACTGGCCTTACCAAAGATCTCAGCGACTTTCAAGTTTGGTGACGAACAATGCCTTTTCCAGCATGATGGAGCACCTTACCATAAGGCAAAAGTGATAACTAAGTGGCTCGGGGAACAAAACATTGATATTTTGGGTCCATGGCCAGGGAACTCCCCAGACCTTAATCCCATTGAGAACTTGTGGTCAATCCTCAAGAGGCGGTTGGACAAACAAAAACTCACAAATTCTGACAAACTCCAAGCATTGAATATGCAAGAATGGGCTGCCATCAGTCAGGCTGTGGCCCAGAAGTTAATTGACAGCATGCCAGGGCGGATTGCAGAGGTCTTGAAAAAGAAGGGTCAATAATGCAAATATTGAATCTTTGCATCAACTTTATGTAATTGTCAATAAAAGCCTTTGACACTTATGAAATGCTTGTTATTATACTTCAGTATTCCATAGTAACATCTGACAAAAATATCTAAAGACACTGAAGCAGCAAACTTCGTGGAAATTAATATTTGTGTCATTCTCAAAACTTTTGGCCACGACTAAGTGCTGTTATTTAAGTGGAAACGTCTAGGAGCAGCAATGGCTCAGCCGCGAAGTGGTAGGCCACACAAGCTCACAGAACGGGACCACCGAGTGCTGAAAGCGCGTAAAAATAGTCTGTCCTCGGTTACAACACTCACTACCAAGTTCCAAACTGCCTCTGGAAGCAACGTCAGCCAGCACAAGAACTGTTCGTCGGGAGCTTCATGAAATGGGTTTCCATGGCTGAGCAGCCGCACACAAGCCTAAGATCATGCGCAATGCCAAGCGTCGACTGGAGTGGTGTAAAGCTCGCCGCCATTGGACTCTGGAGTAGCACTGAAAATGCATTCTCTGGAGTGATGAATGACGCTTCACCATCCAGCAGGCTGATGGACAAATCTGTTAAGTTTGGTGGAGGAATAATGGTCTGGGCCTGTCTTTCATGGTTTGAGCTAGGCCCCTTAGTTCCAGTGAAGAGAAATCTTAACACTACAGTATACAATGACATTCTAGACGATTCTGTGCTTCCAACTTTGTGCAACTGTTTGGGGAAGGCCCTTTCCTGTTTCAGCATGACAATTCCCCGTGCACAAAGCGATGTCCAGACAGAAATGGTTTGTCGAGATCAGTGTGAAAGACCTTGACTGGCCTGCACAGAGCCCTGACCTCAACCCCATCAAACACCTTTGGGATGAATTGGAATGCCAACTGCGAGCCAGGCCTAATCACCTGACCTCACAAATGCTCGTGGCTGGATGGAAGCAAGTCCCTGCAGAAATTTTCCAAAATCTAGTGGAAAGCCTTCCCAGAAGCGTGGAGGCTGTTATAGCAGGTGTCCACATACTTTTGGTCATGTAGTATATGTCTTCAACAATGGGTGGAGTGGAGATGCACAATGCGAGCCATGCCAGTTAGACAGAACAACAGGCCCACAGAATGCCCTGCTGTCCCTATACAAAACATGCTTAGAGAAGAGTTATGTTGACTATGCAGTGTAATCCACAGATATCCCTACACTAAACCACGCACACAACAATTAGTACTACCGGAAGAATTTAACAGCTGGGGTGAAAGTTAATAGTACTAACTTAGTAGTCAGCTTCACCCCCTCTCTTCTCTGACTGCTCCCTTGACAATGACTCCATTTTGATCTTTTCTTGACTCTTCACAAATAAAATCAACACAAATGAATATGGCAAAGCATCCTATACTTTTTGAATTTCCTCTAACAGCGATTAATTTTTGGGGGTTACATTTAATGTACAAGATTGTAGTTCTCGAACGGTTTCTTCTATGACCTTTAACCTGGTCTGTTATTGCTCCACTATAGTTTCCCCTACTGTAGCTTCCTACCTGAAGGTGGAAGCGTGTAGAAACCAGATGGCTGGCAGAGGAAGGTCATTCAGTAGCAGGCAGACTGGCCTAGAGGCAGACAGAAAAGGTTACACACACTTAAATTATACACACTTTATTTAACAACAAACAACGTGGGCCCTGGTCAAAAGTCGTGCACCATATCAGGAATAGGGTGCCTTCAGACGCAGCCCATCGCTCCCCGGGCTTCTAATTACAGAAGTACTCTTTGCGTGCAGTGGTTTGAGCCAAAATTGTTTTTCAATCGTTTCGTTCTGAACAGAAGCATTATTTTTTTCTGTTTCGTTCCACTGTTCCAAAATAAAGTTCTGGATCGGTCGAACCAAAAAAATGTACCGGTTTATATTATTCCTTTTTACATTAGCTCGACATTCAATTACTTCACCAATCACTGCGAATGGAGCAGCTTGCTATGGAGCAGGAAAGCTATAGTTGTTTTAGCCTAGGCAGCTGATAGTGCATGGGCGCTATCAGCTGTCTAGGCTATAGCTGTTTAGATGCGCGATGGACAGACAAGTGAAATTTTGCGGGTGGGGAGAGACCGAGAGGGTGGAGGAGGAGGCTTGGCTTGAAGCGCTGGGCATCTTTTTATGACATGCATTATCTGAATTAGGCTCACAGAATTATACCTACGGAGTAGCAGATTCTACGGAGGAACTTTTAATGTCTTTGGACTTCCGTGAGTTGGCTTAATGTTGGACCAGAGCTAGCTAACAAGCTTGTGTGTGAAGGCTTTGCATAGGTGCCTTGTGGGACCCCCAAAAAATGCCCGGAACATGAAAGAACGTTAAAAGGTTACTATGCTTTTAAAATTAAAGTTCTGTTCCAGAATAGCATAGATCACTTTTGTTCCCACAATGGAGAAAAAAACCCCACTTCTGTTCCAACTCCTGTTTGTATGTCCAGTTACACCCATTCCTATAGCCCCAATAATTGATTCACCACAAGCAATGCCCTCCTCTTCTCCACAGCCTGGCGTTCCTCCCTAAGCCCTGACATGCATTACTGATTGATTCAGGGACAGACGTGGGAGATATAACTCAATAGTTAAAGCAACAGCCTAATTTAGATGAATAGATCAGCAAAATCTGTAACCAAATCCCACCGCGCAGTAAAACCTAGATAGCCTAGCGATTACAGCTACCTGTTGCTTTTTATATACTGCACTGCAGTCGGTGAGGTAAATGATTAGGAATCGCAGGCAGGAAGCCACACATGCATGCGAACACACACTTCTAATCCTCCCCTCTACTTACAAGGCAGGCAGGAGGATTGATTTCTCGTGGACTTGAAAGGAGAAGAGGAAGAATGCCAGAGAGGAGTTGACCTGAAATGACAGTTTACACAGGTTGGCATTACATCATTCTCTGTTATCAAACATCAGTAAACTGTACAAAAATACTCACCAAGGCAAGTTTGAACTGCCACAATGTAGGTTTCATCAAAAGTTTTATAGACGAAGGTAGGATAGCCAGGAGAGTGGTGGTCAAACTGAAAACAAAACAAAAACAGAAGAATTATGTAATCTATCAACTATGATCAATCTGACCAAACAGTGAAGGAGGGCCCAGCCCTGAAACCTAACCCTCGGGGTTAAACTGAACCGTGCGGCTGCTCTGCTGCAGGCTTGTTTTAACCCAGCCTGGTCAAACCATAAGACCCCAGCTATGTGGGAAATGTACCAAATACTGGCTCCGCTTAGGGCACCCCAGCATTAGGTTAACCCTTCAATTGTCACTCACAGGGGATAGAGACACAGGAAAGGAGTGGGGCCAGGGAGGTACCTCCACTCCGACTGAAGGGGTAGGGTACGGCAGCTGTATCAGGCCTAAAGGGCCCCTGGGGAGAGGGGTATCGGGACCCCCAATATGGGGCAAGGGAGGTGGGGGGGGTCATGGTGATTTTGGGATACAGTTCCTAGATACCTTCCCACAGGTGACCCATCCTGACATTTCCGTTGAGACATTTTACAGAAACGTAGTAACAAGCATATACATAAATACATTCTCCAGTAGTCCACTTCTATTGTAACGATGAATGATCCATTGTTTTATGACACATTCTAGAGCAAGGTATCCCTCCCCTAAAACATATCTATATTCACCCATGGCCAAAAAGCTCTAGTGTTTTAATTTGTTTTAAATACACTACAGTCTTAGAAGTCCCAGTTAAATCCTGGTCTTACCAGTCGGGCAGAAACGTGTCCATCCTGTGCAGAGAGCACCCCTAAATATAGCCCCATAGGTTATTCAAGCACGTACCACCATGACAACATGAGAAGGGTTCTATGACTGACTGACTGTGTAGCATCTTCTCATTCATAAGGACCTCGGAGGAGAATCAGCTTTGACTGGAATAACACCTCTTGTCAACACAGAGAAGTTGGCTAACTGCTGTTTCTCAAACGGAAATGGTTCAAATAGTTTCTACTGACATTCCAAATCTGAAATCTCATCAGCAGATTTCCAATAGTTGTCAGATTGCCCATAGCAGCTGGTAGTGATCAGTATTCAAGGGATAATCTTGTTTTCACTCTGCAAGAGAGCATGAGATGGAGAGCGTGAGATGGAGAGTGAGAGGGGGATTACCTGAAGTAGAGCTGGGTATCAGTGGACAGGATGGTCTTGATCTTTATCAGGACATTCAAGCTGCACCACGTGTTGGCCACTTTATCCTGTCAACACACACACACACACTTTTTAATAAGAAAATACATTTGTTTCATAGCTCACTTCCTATAACGATGCAGAACCAATAGGTTGATCATATTCCTTATTGTTAATGAAGTGTTTTATTATCGATGTGAATCATTTAAATGAGTTATAAAACTCATTACAAGGGTTTTAAATTTAGAAAACCACATATGGTATGACAGTACGCTGCTTTAAAAAGCATTCGGTTTTGAAGAGAAGGCTAATAAGTGGCATTGCTCCAAGTAATCATTTCCCAACTGAAAGTGCAATAAGAATTCCTTCTTTGCATTCCACAGTGTATTTGTACAGGAGCGCTTCGGAAGGTATTACCAGCCTCATAAATCGCCTGTCAGGTCATATAGAACGGGATGTCACTAGAAGCTATGCACTTTCTATAAACTTAGGGACACAGGGTTAAATGTTCAGAGATGATCACATTACGATCATTTCTGCATTCTTCAGCACATTCAGACCACCCCATAGAAGAACACTGTCACAGTGTGTCCACCCACCACACCATCCAAGGCATAGTTATAACCATTGGGAAACAGATCCAAACTGTCAGCCTTAACGACGGTCTTTGCGGTTGGGGTAGCAGGAAATGGAGGACTGACCGTGTGATTCATGTGATTTAAGGCCTTAGCAGTTGTTCTGAGATCAGATGTTAAGGCCCCCTGCTGCTTCTACTGGCTGTGATATGACACAAAGTAGAAATACAATGCATAGATCACTGTTGTCTAATCATGTCTTGTAATAGTGTGAATTTATATGCGGTCCACTGGGCTTGCTACAGCTGCTCAGAGCACAGCTGTGTGTGTGTGTGGAGGTTACAGACAGGCCCAGTCAGCAGGCTGTCCGTCCTGCAGACGTCGAGGCCCCATCTCTCCTCAAACACACCCCCCTGTAGCCCCCCCCCAAATAACGACCCTATCGGAATGTCCTCCAACGCCGCCTCGGCTGAGGGCTACACAGGAACCTGGGGTTTGGCTGCAAATGTGGGTAAGTGCCAGCTTGGAATTTCATAGGCTGCAGCATTTGGTGCCATTTTTGTGAAGCAGGAAAACAGACGGTCAGAGTGCTGCGTGGTGGGTAAACGTACAAGTTACCCTCACCCTCCCCCACCACCCCTTCTCGCCCTGTCTGCTTGTCCCAGTCCGGCTTCTGCTTACGTGCACAATTTCACAATTAGTTCAGGCAGGCTTCTCCTGGAGACGCTCGCACCACGGGGTATAGAGTCACTCACACTTTGTGTATTATGTTTGTATCGTTTCATAAATAAATAACTCTCAGGCATACTGCCAGCCTGACCAACCTCACATAGTCTTTTGGGGGGGGTATTTGTAACATTATTACCGATATTGCCCTAAAAATAAATACTTTACCCAAGAGTATAATGATATATCCAATTGACTGATCGTGGTTTTTCAGATCCCCTAACAATACAGTTTGCAGGTCCATCTGAACCCTGATATTAATAGAATAACAACCATTCCTGGACCTGACTCCAAAAGCGAGCCACCGATGGATTGTACCAGAAAATACATTTTATTGATTCTGTTTCCTTGTGACAAGAGACTGCACAAGGCTGACTGTTTAATTTTCAATTACTTCTCACATCACCGCACCTTGGGGAATGGGTGCAGGACACAGTGGGCACAGGGCAGGCTTCCAAAACTAGAGCAGCTGGCCTTGGCCTCTGAGCTGCCAACCACCCCTACACCATCCCCCGTAACGGTGTTACCTCAGCAGCTCAACCATGACATGCTTTCGATATGTTGCGATGCTCTAACTAATGTCCCCAGTGTGAATCATCACTGTCCATCAGTCTTTCATTTCCCCCCTTTGCACCTCTCCTCCTGTGTGGCCTTGCTGTGTGTACATACACGCGTAAGTTCACTTTTCAAGGACGCAGCAGTTTAGCTGCCAACGTTTTGCACAACGAATGGATGCACTCTGACACGCATAGTGTTGGCCCTTGGCACCGAACCACGCATCACACGGCTAAAACATGGCCCCGCAATGATGTGCTGAAAAGACCCTGGCAGTAAATGTGTTAGATTTATCTTAACCCCCCCCCCGAGATAGAGCGAACCTGATCTTCTGACCTTTCACCATTTTATTCCTCTGTTTTCTTTGATCCTGCAGGGGATCCATTTCCAATTGGCTAAGCACAGAGGAATTGATGGAGGGTAGCAGGTTGTGTGTGTGTCTCTGTGTGGTGTGTGTGTAAGAGCATGTAGGCTGTGAAGAACAGGAGGTGCAGCGTACCACTCCTGTCTGAGGGCAGCACTTTGTTGACTACCATAAACCTCCTCGTCTTTCTAACACCAACTGATTTCAACTTGGCAGATAGTGTGGTCTCTCAAGATTGGGCTGTGGGTGGAGAACCTGGTTTGGGTTACTCTGTTGGTCTCCAGAACATTCGACAAGCTTTAGGTGACTCACGTCGCAGAATGTTAGGGAAACCACTTGACTTGATAGTATGACTAATTGCCTTGAACACTGAAACCTTTTTTGTACGTACCTCGAATAGGCCTCGCCCCACAGGGAAAAGGCGGTGCACCACCTGCAGAACCTGGCCAGGGTCAGACAGGAAGGGCAGCCAGCAGAGGGCAAAGGTCACCAGGACTGTTACAGCGATCTTGACTAGCAGGAACAGCCTGGGTGGGTGTTGGATGAGAAAACAAATGATAAAGTACACCGAACCTTTGAAACTGTCAAATACCCAAAACATAAACTTACAAACTGTCTAAGATTCCCAAAACTGGCTACGTTGATATGTACTGTAAAACATGATCATTCATATTGTCAACAGTATTAATTGGCTGAATCTCACATCTCTCGCATCACAACAGCTGTGAGTGGAACTATCCACATCCCAAGTTAGTCAATATATGTTGTGAAAACCATGCGTCAGCTAAAGGTCTTTCACAGTAGGTCAGCTGTAGTAGCTGTGTGGTGGTAAAGTTGCACACACAGGAACAGCCGAGGAGCTTGGGCATGGCCATAATGTCATCTGGACATATCTTCCCCTGCCCATCTAATCTAGCTATCCATTAGCCCTTGGTAAATTGTTACTAGATAAACAAATGCGGGGACACTAGAAACAGTCATCCAATCTGATTGCCTCGCCTCAGTAACTGCTACTCTGTTTTGGAGAAAATGTAGGCTACTTTATGGGGCCATGTTTTGTGGGAAGGGCTATACAGACTTTTCTGGCTTGCAAACCGACTAGCATTAACTGTAACCTAAACCAAACCCATAACCCTAACCTAATTTTAACCAATTCTGAAATTAAATATTGATTTGCATTTTAGAAAAGTCTGCATAGCCCTTTCCATGTTTTGTCCACTGGCTACAGAAAATGATTGATTCTGGGTATTACTTTAAAAACAATCATGCTGATTCAGTGAATGATGAATATAATATAATCTGATGTTTAATGCTTTTGGGATGGATCTTAGACCATTCCTCCATACAGAATACTTCCTCTATCCTTTATCTGCGCTTATGGACTGCCCTCTTCAATTCACAGACCGAGTTTACCTTGTATCTTTATTTACCTTTTATTTCAATATTTGCATTCTATACACACTCACAGGGCCCTACACACACACTCCATCATCTTCTGACTCACACATAATATGCACATACAGTACCAGTTAAAAGTTGACACACGTACTCATTCAATGGTTTTTCTTAATTTTTACTATGTTCTACATTGTAGAATAATAGTGAAGACATAAAAACTATGAAATAACACATATGGAATCATGTAACCAAAAAAGTGTTAAACAAATCAATATTCTTCAAAGTAGCCACCCTCTGCCTTGAGAGCTTTGCACACTCTTGGCATTCTCTCAACCAGCTTCACCTGGAATGCTTTTCCAACAGTCTTGAAGGAGTTCCCACATATGCTGAGCACTTGTTGGCTGCTTTTCCTTCACTCTGCGGTCCAACTCATCCCAAACCATCTCAATTGGGTTGAGGTCGGGTGATTGTGGAAGCCAGGTCATCTGATGCAACACTCCATCACTCTCCTTCTTGGTCAAATAGCCCTTACAAAGCCTGGAGGTGTGTTTTGGGTCATTGTCCTGTTGAAAAACAAATGATAGTCCCACTAAGCACAAACGAGATGGGATAGCGTATCACCAGCAAAGCACCCCCACACCATCACACCTCCTCCTCCATGCTTCACGGTGGGAACCACACATGCGGAGATAATCCGTTCACCTACTCTGTGTCTCACAAAAACCTGGCAGTGTTTTTGTGAGGACAGATTTCCACTGGTCTAATGTCCATTGCTCATGTTTCTTGACCCAAGCAAGTCCCTTCTTTCTTATTGGTGTTCTTTAGTAGTGGTTTCTTTACAGCAATTCGACCATGAAGGCCTGATTTCACAAAGTCTCCCCTGAAAGGTTGATGTGTCTGTTACTTCAACTCTGAAGCATTTATTTGGGCTGCAATTTCTGAGGCTGGTAACTCGAATGAACTTATCCTCTGCAGCAGAGGTAACTCTTGGTCTTCTTTTCCTGTGGCGGTCCTCATGAGAGCCAGTTTCATCATAGCGCTTGATGGTTTTTGCGACTGCACTTGAAGAAACTTTCATGAGTTCTTGAAATGTTCCGGATTGACTGACCTTCATGTCTTAAAGTAACGATGGACTGTCGTTTCTCTTTGCTTATTTGAGCTGTTCTTGCCATAACAATGGACTTGGTATTTTACCAAATAGGGCTATGTTCTGTATACCACTCCTACCTTGTCACAACACAACTGATTGGCTCAAACGCATTAAGAAGGAAAGAAATTCCACAAATTTACTTTTAACAAGGCACACGTGTTAATTGAAATGTATGAGAATGCCAAGAGTGTGCAAAGCTGTCAAAGGCAAAAGGTGGCTACTTTGAAGAATCTCAAATATAAAATAGATTGATTTGTTTAACACTTTTTTGGTTCCTACACAATTCCAAGTGTTATTTCATAGTTTGTCTTCACTATTATTCTACAATGTAGAAAAATTGTAAAAATAAAGAAAAACCCTTGAATGAGTAGGTGTGTCCAAACTTTTGATTGGTATGGTACATTTATACTGACTCTACACACACGCACACCCACTCACGTTCAAGCTGCTGCTACTGTGTTTATCATATATTCTTTTGCCTAGTCACCTTACCCCTATACATATCTACTTCCATCACTCCAGTATCCCTGACCCTGTATATATGGTATTGGAACTGACTTTTTAAATATTTCCTGTATATAGTATACTCACTTACTGACTGTGTATTTCATATTTCTTATTCTTATTTCTCTTGTGATTATTTTCTAGTAATACATTGTTATTGATTATTGCAATGTTGGGTTTTGAGTTAGAAAGGCATTTCACAGTACTTGTGCATGTGACATTAAAACGTGAAACAAACCACAGGTTTTCAATGGGGTTCCAGTCCGGAGACTGAAATGGCCATTGCAAAATGTTGATTTTTGTGGTCAATTAACCATTTATTTTTGGATTTTGATGTATGTTTGGGGTTATTGTCTTGCTGGAAGATCCACTTGTGGACAAGTCATAGCAGAGGCAACCACGTTTTTGGCTGAAATGTCCTGGTACTGGGTAAAGTTCATGATGCTGTTGACCTTAATAAAGGCCCCAGGACCAGTGGAAGCAAAATAGCCCCATAACACCAAAGATCCACCACCATATTTTACAATAGGTATGGTGTTATTTTCTGCTCATGCATTGTAATTTTGACGCCAAACCCACCACTAGTGTGTGGCCAAAGAGCTTAATTTTCATGTCATCCAACAAATGTAAACACCTGGAGTTTGCTAAACGGCATTGGCACTTGGATTGGAACCAGTACTTTGGTCAGATGACATGAAAATAGAGCTCTTGGCCACACATATCCCTCCCAATCGGTTCTCCGGCTTAGAAAACATTTAAAAAAAGGCTCAGTGTGGTTATCCTCACAAGGTAAGGTATTGAAAATGGGTGTCAATTTTGACCCCTACCTTTTTGAGCAATTGTATTAGTATAAAATATAAATTCCCAATTGTTTTGAGCATACAATACTCAGTATTTTATAATTTATATATTTTATACAGTCATTTTTGCTCATCTTTATCAGGTGTGTCAATTTCGGACCCCACTGTATATCATCTCGCCACACACACAGTCCCATTCACACAAACCCCCTTAGCCAGGGGTATAAGTCTACGTCAGCTAACTCACCCTCGGCCTGCCAGGCCCTGCTTGAAACACTTGCCCAGTAAGTAGCAGAAGAAGGGTAGGGAGTGGTAGAGCTCCATCTGTTTGTAGTTGAGGGACAGGACGAAGGCCAGAGAGCCCAGCACGTCCCAGCCCAGACCCAGACCCACCACACCCCATAGGGCCAGCCCCAGGCTTATACTGTTATATCTGACGCCCAGTTAAAGAATACATAGTCATGATGGTACTGTTACCGGATGCTCTGATATGCCTCATTCATACAAATCCTGGTCTCCTATCAAACTGCTTCTACCATGATTCATCTCATTTATATTCACACTGGCTGAACGTACAATGCTTTCTGAAAATATTTTCAGACCCCTTGACCTTTTCCACATTTTCTTTCATTACAGCCTTATTCTAAAATAAATTACAGATTTCTTTCCTTCATCAATATACATATATTACCCCATAATGACAAAGCAAAAAGGTTTTTTTTTACATTAAAAAAAAAACTGAAATATCACATTTACATAAGTATTCAGACCCTTTACTCAGTACTTTGTTGAAGCACCTTTGGCAGCGATCACAGCCTCGAATCTTCTTGGGTATGACACTACAAGCTTGGCACACCTGTATTTGGGGAGTTTCTCCCATTTCTTCTCTGCAGATCCTCTCATGCTCTGTCGGGTTGGATGGGGAGTGTCTCTCCACAGCTATTTTCAGGTCTCTCCAGAGATGTTTGATCAGGTTCAAATCTGAGCTCTGGCTGGGCCACTCAAAGACATTCAGAGACTTGTCCCGAAACCAGGCCTGCATTGTCTTGGCTGTGTGCTTAGGGTCGTCCTGTCGGAAGGTGAACCTTCGCCCCCAGTCTGAGGTCCTGAGTGCTCTGGAGCAAGTTTTCATCAAGGATATCTCTACTTTGCTCCGTTCATCTTTCCCTCGATCCTGACTAGTCTCCCAGTCCCTGCCACTGAAAAAAACATACCCACAGCATGATGCTGCCACCACCATGCTTCACCGTAGGGATGGTGCCATGTTTCCTCCAGACGTGACGCTTGGCATTCAGGTCAAAGAGTTCAATCTTGGTTTCATCAGACCAGAGAATCATGTTTCTCATGGTCTAAGTCCTTTAAGTGCCTTTCGACAAACTCCAAGCGGGCTGTCATGTGCTTTTTACTGAGGAGTGGTTTCCATCTGGCCACTCTATCATAAAGGCCTCATTGGTGGAGGGCTGCAGAGATGGTTGTCCTTCTGGAAGGTTCTCCCATCTCCACAGAGGAACTCTGGAGCTCTGTCAGAGTGACCATCGGGTTCTTGGTCACCTCCCTGACCAAGGTTCTTCTCCCCTGATTGCTCAGTTTGGCAGGGCGGCCAGGTCTAGGAAGAGTCTTGGTGGTTCCAAACTTCTTCCATTTAAGAATGATGGAGGCCACTGTGTTCTTGGGGACCTTCAAAGCTGCAGAATTTTTTTGGTACCATTCCCCATATATATGCACAATTCCTTTGACCTCATGGCTTGGTTTTTGCTCTGACATTCACTGTCAACTGTGGGACCTTATATAGACAGGTGTGTGCCTTTCCAAATCATGTCCAATCAATTGAATTTACCACATGTGGACTCCAATCAAGTTGTAGAAACATCTCAAGGATGATCAATGGAAACAGGATGCACCTGAGCTCAATTTTGAGTCTCATAGCAAAGGTTCTGAATACTTATGTAAATAAGGTATTATTTATTTTTTGTAATAAATTTGCTAAAAATTCTAAACCTGTTTTTGCTTTGTCATTATGGTTTTTTGTGTGTAGATTTCATGGAAAATGTGTATTTAATCATTTTTAGAATAAGGCTGTAATATAACAAAATGTGGAAAATGTCAAGGGGTCTGAATACTTTCGAATGCACTGTACATGGGATGACAAGAGATGGTCATGATTTTGACATAAGAATAATATGATCCAGTGATAGAAACAGCTTGGGTTTTTAAAGGATACTGGAAATGCCCATAGTCGATTAGAATAAGGCCTGGATAGAGCAGGATACAGAGGACTGTGCAGACCTAGGCAAGAAGAGAACACAACACACATAGTGAGACGGGCAGGTAATGCCAATGTAATAGAGTATTTGTTTTTGTAATTCTCAAAACTGAGACTGCACTTATTTTTAGTTACTAGCACATCAAATAGAGGGAATGTAAATGTCAGAATTCTGACAAACCTTCTTTTTGTTTGATCCTTCACTGATGTAAAAACTGTAAAGAACAACAGCAGGAATGTATATCAGCAGATCTGCAACAAGAACTGAGCAAAGATACATATATTCAGTCCCACAAATGAATGACCATGCTCTTCGTTGGTGTTTCACTCCTATGTGATGCTCATCACTCAACCAACAGATAGTGCGGGGGGGTTCTTTAACCTGTACTATTCTTTAAACTGGCTGTCAGTAGTGTGGATGTGTACTGTTATTTAACCTGTCTGTGAGCAGCGTTGATATGTACTGTTCTTTAACCTGTCTGTCAGTTGTGTTGATGTGTACTGTTCTTAAACCTGTATTTCAGTAGTGTTGATGTGTACTGTTCTTTAACCTGTCTGTCAGCAGTCTTACCTGTGGCTCTCATAAACAACTTATGTCCATAGCTTTCATGACCTCGAGACGCATGCAACTCCACCCAGTCTGGGTTTATCAGCTTGGCCCTGCATGAAAGCACAACATAGTAATATAATAATGATAATAACATTCATAATATATATTGCAGTACTGTGTGCATAGATTTTCATACGGGTGGCCCCAGCAGGAATCAAACCCATGATCCTGATGTTTGTGTGTGTGTCCTCAGACTTACACATGTGCACAGAGCAGGCTGTGGTAGGCTGTGAGAGGGGGATAGTCCAAACCCCAGTAGTTTAGGTTGTTGTCTGTTGTGTTGAAGTACCTGAAGGATGAAAACAACATTAAGTTATCCTAACTATTGCTTAGAAACTATATAAAAACACACAAAGATGCAAGACAGGACCATAGGCTATTAGACAGCAGGCATAGACCAACCATTCATGAACAGGCAGATTGTATGTCACTTCTTGCCAGTGCCTTTGAGCTTCGTAGTCCCCGAACATGGGTGGTTTGCCTGCCCCTGAAAATAAGAGAAATGGGTGAAAATGCTGCTGAATAATAATAGTTAGCTAGCTATAGAAAATATGCAGAGGAAGAGATTACAGTCCTGCTGTTGTACAGTGGCTAGTTAGAAAGCGGACTCGTGTTTGTCTGTCTAGCAAGCTAATGTACATAATCATTTCACCAAATTACCGGTTGCATTTTACCACTCAAAATCAACAATTTGACAAGTTTGCAATGCAAGCTGGCTAGGATTTCTAGCTAACTATGTAGCTATAAAACAGAGGGCTGTCAGTGAGCCCTGCAGGTGCAACATTAGCATAAAGCTAGCTAGCTATGGTCCACTTCCTACCTGAATAAGAGTTCAAGGATACAGCCCATCTTGCCGTAAGACCGAGCAAAACACAAATGGACACAAGGCTCCAGTTCTCCATGACCGATACTATAAAACAGCTTTATTATTGGCAACGAAATGCTATAATTCTCGATGCATGTTGCAGCTTCCGTGCAGGATTGTTGTTTACACTTCCTGAAAAACACGTCAGCGCAGGCGCCGGCTGATGACGTGTCGTGGTAACTCTCGGTTCTTTTTTGGTCAGAGATGGATGATGCTGACGATAGAGAATATTCGATTTCAATCAAAAGCGGAATAAACCGACATTATCACATTATATGTCAATAGGCACAAATAGTGACGGAAAGAAGATTGATAGTGAAGGATTTAGCTACTTTGGCTATTTGTTCAAATATGTGATTTGTACATTGAGGGAACCAGTTTTTCCACAAGTAGGCTAGCCTATACACTCTTAGAAAAAGGTGCTATCTAGAACCTAAAAGGTTTCTTCAGCTGTCCCCATAGAGGACCCATTGAAGAACCCTTTTTGGTTCAGGTAGAACCATTTTGGATCTAGGTGGAACCCTTTTGGGTTCCATGTAAAAACCCTTTCCATCGAGGGTTCTACCTGTAACCCAAAAGGTTTCTACCTGGAACCAAAAAGGGTTCCACTATGGGGACAGCTGAAGAACCTTTTTGGAACACTTTTTTTTCTAAGGGGCTCCCAAGTGGCTTAGCAATCTAAGGCACTGCATCTCAGTGCAAGAGGTGTCACTACAGTCCCTGGTTCGAATCCAGGCTGTATCACATCCGGCCGGGATTGGGAGTCCCATAGGGCGGCGCACAGTTGGCCCAGCATCATCAGGGTTTAGCCAGGGTAGGCCGTCATTGTAAATAAGAATTTGTTCTTAACTGACTTGCCTAGTTAAATAAAAGTAATTGGCCACATGGGCTTAGGCAGTTGGTTTGAGGTTACATTAACAAGTAGACAGTGATTTTAGCCATTATTTTGACCCACATGATAAAATAATGCCTATAGTCTGAGACTTCAGTGAGTGCTATGATAAGGCATGATTCTCTATGAAGGATTGACAAACAAGAGAGGTAACAATATGTGACAGCAATTGGAGGTAGTTTATGAATATGTAAATGCTGTAGCACAATATCATGTATCACCAAGGTGCTTGTTGTCACCCCCAGTATACTGTCTATCTGCCCAGAGGCACATCCTGTATGACCTTTCAGTCCGGTGACATCTGTTTCCATTCCGAGGGGTGAGAAGTTGTTGGATGAAACACGCCACTTCTTTGTGGTTCATGCATCAATTATTTATAAATAATAATAACCTTGGACAACTGCTGATTTGCAATGACACTTTCATTACAATGAGAAGCCTATAACTCATTGGTGGCCATTAGTTATTAATACCCTGGTGTGCCAGCTTTACTTTGTCATTTATTGCTTAATCTCTGCGCCTTTTAAATATTCAATAACTGCTGTATCTACATTTACTGTCTATGATCTGGCCTGGCTTGTCGCCCCTGCTATAATGCTATAATGAAGGCTTTCCACATCTTGCTTGTCCAAACTGGCACCCTATTCACTAGTGCACTATATAGGGAATAGGACGTCATTTCAGTCACAGACCCAGGCTTTGGTTGTTTCTTTACCTTCATGTTTGGAATGATACATGAAGGTAGATAGATAGATAGATAGATGGATAAAGAAATGGATAGCTAGATAGAGAAATTGATAGATGGATGGATAGATAGATACAGTTGAAGTCGGAAGTTTACATACACTTAGGTTGGAGACATTAAAACTCGTTTTTCAACAACTCCACAAATTTCTTGTTAACAAACTATAGTTTTGGCAAGTCGGTTAGGACATATACTTTGTGCATGACACAAGTAATTTTTCCAACAATTGTTTACAGACAGATTATTTCACTTATAATTCACTGTATAACAATTCCAGTGGGTCAGAAGTTTACATACACTAAGTAGACTGTGCCTTTAAACAGCTTGGAAAATTCCAGAAAATGATGTTATGGCTTTAGAAGCTTCTGATAGGCTAATTGACATCATTTGAGTCAATTGGAGGTTTACCTGTGGATGTATTTCAAGGCCTACCTTCAAACTCAGTGCCTCTTTGCTTGACATCATGGGAAAATCAAAAGAAATCAGCCAAGCCCTCAGAAAAAAAATTGTAGACCTCCACAAGTCTGGTTCATCCTTGGGAGTAATTTCCAAATGCCTGAAGGTACCACGTTCATCTGTACAGACAATAGTACGCAAGTATAAACACCATGGGACCACGCAGCCGT
Source organism: Salmo salar (assembly GCF_965601325.2). NCBI lineage: Eukaryota > Metazoa > Chordata > Actinopteri > Salmoniformes > Salmonidae > Salmo > Salmo salar. The sequence goes on from NC_138300.1 coordinate 46,792,828, forward strand.
CATACCGCTCAGGAAGGAGACACGTTCCTTCTCCTAGAGATTAACGTATTTTGGTGCGAGAAGTGCAAATCAATCCCAGAACAACAGCAAAGGACCTTGTGAAGATGCTGGAGGAAACAGGTACAAAAGTATCAATATCCACAGTAAACGAGTCCTATATCGACAATACCTGAAAGGCCACTTAGCAAGGAAGAAGCCACTGCTCCAAAACCGCCATAAAAACGCCAGACTACGGTTTGAAACTGCACATGGGGACAAAGATCGTACTTTTTGGAGAAATGTCCTCTGGTCTGATGAAACAAAAATAGAACTGTTTGGCCATAATGACCATCGTTATGTTTGGAGGAAAAAGTGGGAGGCTTGCAAGCCCGAAGAACACCATCCAACGGGGGTGGCAGCATCATGTTGTGGGGGTGCTTTGCTGCAGGAGGGACTGGTGCACTTCACAAAATAGATGGCATCCTGAGGTAGGAAAATGATGTGGATATATTGAAGCAACATCTCAAGACATCAGTCAGGAAGTTAAAGCTTGGTCGCAAATGGGTCTTCCAAATGGACAATGACCCCAAGCATACTTCCAAAGTTGTGGCAAAATGGCTTAAGGTCAACAAAGTCAAGGTATTGGAGTGGCCATCGCAAACCCCTAACCTCAACCCTATAGAAAATGTGTGGGTAGAACTGAAAAAGTGTGTGCGAGCAAGGAGGCCTACAAACCTGACTCACTTACACCTGACTCACTTACACGCTCTGTCAGGATTAATGGGCCAAAATTCACCCAACTTAGTGTGGGAAGCTTGTGGAAGGCTACCCAGAACGTTTGACCCAAGTTAAACAATTTAAAGGCAATGCTACCAAATACTAATTGAGTGTATGTAAACTTCTGACCCACTGTCAATGTGATGAAAGTAATTAAAGCTTAAATAAATCATTCTCTCTACTATTTTTCTGACATTTCACATTCTTAAAATAAAGTGGTGATCCTAACTGACCTAAAACAATGAATTTTTGCTTGGATTAAATATTAGGAATTGTGAAAAACTGAGTTTAAATGTATTTGGCTAAGGTGTATGTAAACGTCTGACTTCAGCTTAAGATGGATGGATGGATGGATGGTTGGATAATCATTTTATTTACACCAACACATGTGTCGCAATGGAATAGAGAGGGCCATGGTTGTGGAGAAGGTGATGAACCAATGCATCCTTGTGCTTTGCGTGCGAATGCCACTGGAGTCTATGGTTCTTACTTTACCTATGTTTTCTACCAGTCCAATACAGTGGGGAAAGGATGTGGAGAAGGACAAGAAGATGACAGAATACAGCCTTGTGCCTTAGTTGTCAATGCACCGTAAGCCTTGTCCGTATGGTTATTTCTTTACCCATGTTTTCTACCAATCCTATATAGAGTGGGGAACGGTTGTGGAGAAGGAGATAAAGGAATGAAGTACCCTCATTATCATCATCATCATCCTCACCATCAGGCTGACCAAGGACTGATAATGCTTCTGGACTTTACTGGATGAAGAGATGAATTACGTTTTATAGCTAACAAAGATTATAGGCAGTAGAAAATAGAGCGGGAATGTGTCATATCATCTGCAATAGTTGAGATATTTGAGCTCCATATTAGAGAATTACTTTTATTGGGAGAATCAATGTGTTTGCTGTCAACCAGATGACGAAGGCCTGTAAAGCCCCTCTTTCTTTGTGTACTTATCCTAATTGTCTTGTGTTCTTTGTTTTATGTATTGTAGGCCTAGTAGATGTGAAAAACAAACATTTAGGACATATTTATACACATGACACAACTGTGCATAAACATCCATTTACAAAAAAACGTGTCTAACAAAATTAAGAATAGACTACTGTGTTAATATTATTCGATTTTTCACAAAAAATGCCTTGCAATACTCTGCTGCAAGACCAGCATCAGTAAAGATTTCGTTTACAGCCCAAATGTACGTTCTGTAGTAATTCAAAACTATTTATGTTATGTCAAGTAGATTATGAGAACCTCAGTGGTGGTCCATGCTGTTTGTGCTGTCAGTGTTGAGTGTGTTTCGGGGGTTGTGGGAACCGCTTGTTCTCACTACCCATACAACCCACCTGTGCAGCGCTCGAGAGCAGGTGCAGCTACAAAGGTCAGCGTTGTGTGTGAGTGTGAGCCCGCGCTATCTACAAAGCCCAGAAACTTTCAACAAAGCTCTATACAGCCCCCCGCATCTCTCGGATTCAGTGGGCTTGGGTTAAATGTGGAAGACACATTTCAGTTGAAGGCATTCAGTTGTACAACTGACTAGGTATCCCGCTTTCCATTTCCCTATGCTGTAGGCTTTTAGGCCTTCCTAAAACGGAAATGCATCCAAACATTTGAGCGCAGATCATCATCCTTCGCTTGTTGTAAGCCATTTCGTTGGAGAAGATGTAGCGTAGTCTACTAGCCTGTATCTATCTATATGCCTAAATTAAAATCTTAAAACCTTCAAATGGCTGAACCAGGCTTGTGATGTATGCGTCATTTTCATCCAACACTGTATTTGATCGAGGCCTATAGCCTATATAACAAAATGAAATACCAATTAGAATGTTATTAATACAATGTTCTCGTTATTCTTTTTCATAAATGGGCTATGCTTGTTTGTTTTTTGTATTGTTTCAAGTCAAAATAGCCTACCTTCATATGGGCTCCCATTTCGTTCCATTTCAAATAATGTATTATGGGAAAGGCAATTCTGTCTTTGGGCACAATATGAGACGACTTACAAATCCTACACAGCAGTCCGTCCAAGCAACTTGAGACTGTACAAGAATACAATGTAAAGGTATCAACTTTGTCCTAATATTTAGGCTTACATTATGCAGCCAATTACTTTGAGGATTGTGATATGTCAAAATGAGTTTGCAGCCCCATCAGTGTGTCTCTGTGAATATGCAGAACTTGATAGGCTGCCTAGGTAATAGCTCGAGAAGCTCCGGATGTCCACAGTTGCAATACCCATCGAAGGTTATTACTTGACGTCAGGTATATAAAAAGCAGGGATCTATTATAACCTTGCACTTGTTAAAGAGTCAACTCTTTCCCACCAGCTGCCCCTAAAATAGACACACAATTAAAACCCGTTGAATCTAAACAATTTCACAGTGTCCTTACTTCAAGATAAATAACATCGACCCAAACCACTCAGTATTAGCCCACTTACGCCAACAGATGTCTGATAGTCACCCATGTAATGCTCCTGGAAGGATATGTAGGCCTTATGTTTCTGTGTTTAAATCGCTTTGCACAAGAATAAAGGTGTCAATAAACGCCACCTAGCGATTTTTACAAGTCATTGCTCTTACACGGTTATGTGTGTGTTATTGTGGGCTACATTACATTGTTTGAACAGTAACTTAACAGAATGTTTGAACAGAATGTCTCCATTGAATAAAGCTATATTCTTAACAAACTAATACCGTAATTGCATGGCAATATAGACTATATGTAGGCATATATTTTCTCAGATGTTTTTGTTTTGCTAGAGAGCAAATGTTATAATGTCTACTTAATTATCATGTATTGCTTTTACCTAAGACATAAAAGAGATTACGGTAGTAATTATGAAACACATATAGACACATTTGTTAGTCATAGTTTTGTTGGAAAATAACCAGCTTGGCAATTAAAAATGATGTAAACATTTTAATGAACAACCGTCGGTTGATAAGCAGCATTTATTGACATTTCGATCAGACATCGCATTAAGATATTATGGGATGAACAGCCTATCGAAGTGAACGTAGGCCTAGCTCCCTTTACAAATCTCCCCTCACAAAAAAGCCCGAAGGTCTACATTTCAATATATTATTTGTCCTCGTACGCCGGTAGGCCTGGCTATAAATGCTTATATGCCATCATATTAGATCTATGTCTGGGCTTTATTTAAAAGAGAAGCCCCTGCATCGCTACGTCCTGTAAATCACCAGCGGTATGTGATATCAAACTGTGCTTTGACGCGAGGCATCGGAGCAATGCGCATAAAAATGTAGTCTCATCGGAAGGAATAAGGAGCCAGTCGTAGAATGGGCGCCCCGTTATCCAGTGTCATTGAGAAGCACTGCCTCAGCAGCTTCTTCAGACTGAAAGTGAATTCAAGAAGAGAGTCCTTTCTCTGTTCCCATGAGTATCAGTTAAAAATAGCCCCTAGCCCCTGTGCATCGCCACCGGCCACACACACCATCGACCATTTGCTGTTTGTGTAAAACTGATTAGCCAGACACAACTGTGAAACTAAGTGTTACTTTTATAGTAGCAACATGCAAACATATTTTATATCTCCTCGGTTTCTCTTGTAATACGATACCATAATGTCTCGGCATTTACCAGTTAGGCTAAAGATCATCTGCACTGCATCTAACATTTCTCATGAGTGAATCCACTCTCATTTTCATGTTAGTAATGTTAGTGAAAACATTAGTAACAGCTTATTGATAATAAAATATTTTACTATTTTGATCCACCAAAATCATTTTCATACCAGTTGTAATGATTTAATGTTTGTTTTGAAGTTTTGTCTGTAATATAATAACGAGTTAGAATCCTCCATTCTGTGGTCTTATAAGTAGCCTAATTCCTGATTAGTATTTAGGCCTGTATGGTATTCAAAATAAAATCTATTTCATTGTTTTGACATCTGTAAATAAGCCATCATAAGGTACTAGCAGAAAAAGGCTATAATGGTGTAGCCTAGTTATTGTCATGCCAAATGACAACAAGATTATATCATAATAAAAAACAAAATAACTTCAAAAACAGTTGAATGTAACTGTAAATTGAAATGTATAATGAATTGATATTAAACTAAAGTAAACATTTCCTAATTTGTAATATCAATAGCCATATTTTATTTTGAGAGATATTACATTTGAACTAGGCCTATGGGAAATGGCCTGTGTTTCAGTTGATTCATTCATTACTTGCTCGCGGTAATAAACACGTCATTACACTCTCACTTAATTGTCGTAGCAATAAAAATATTCGAGTTTCAGAGGCCTAACTTTATTATTGACCTTAAATTAAATGCACCTGGTTTGTAATCTTGTTTTGATTGTTTATTGTGGTAACATTTATACCTATTTCTTTACAAAACCTGTACTGATATTTTGTCATGTCCGATTATTTCCTACTATTAAAATGGTTTCAATTAGAGACGTTTCAATAAATATCACAAAGCAGATCTATCAGACATTTCAAAAACGACATAAAGAAAATGAATAGTGCTAATGCTTCTTTCTTTAGATTTATTAACAAATTATTCCACTTTACAACACAATAGAGATACATAGAATACATATATTTCAGTTTATAAACAGACCATTTGTCCAGACTTAGAATAAGAACATGTTGTATCATGTATGAAAAATCAAAGCAAAAGTGTTGATTATTTTAAACTAACAGCTACCAGTTACAAAATCAAATAGAAAATAATATCAGGAAAGCTCGTCTATAACTACAATTGTTGTACAGTTCAAACAACGAAATAAAATAAGTAAAAGTCAAACAAGTAAAAGTATTTATTTTTACAAATATGTACAAATATTACCTGTACAGATAGCATTCCTTTGCTGTTGTCTCTTTGTTTAGTCTTTACATGGCTACAGATTGGTGGACATCTTCCAGTGCTGCATGCCTATTTCGTGCTGTACAGTCTTCCCCCCCCAAGTCTCTAGAAAAGTAAGTATTTTATTGAGACTATTGAGGCCATTTGGACACTGCCGTTACTGAGGGTAAAAACTGTCCCGACATGATATTAGATGGCATGCTAAGAATTGGTGCAATAGCTGCTGTTGTCCTGGTTAGGGCATGTGCGCTCAACAACGCCGACTGAACAGTCACCGGAGGCCGCATAAAAGTCTGTGCACTCGAGGAAGTGGATACCCCGATGATGTTTTCTATACTGAAAGACGGTCTACTGGAGGGCTCGGACTTTATCATAGACGCGGTGCTCAGACTGTTTAGCTGCATCTGTAGGCTAGGGCTGAGCTGAGAGTTGAAGGCTTTTCTGTTCAGCTCAGCGGAGGACAAGAGAGGGACAGTCGGGGGAAGCATAGGACCTACTGGGTGCATGTAAGGGTACATCCCCGCTGGATGGGTGTAGGCTGGGTGAATTCCATAGTGACGTCCGTAAGGATTCCCAATACTGTAAGCCCCAAAACTTTGCATCATGAGGGCTGTCTGGTCCCTGAGAATGTCTGGCTGGTGCCTCTTGAATCGTTTCCTTCTCCTGAGGAAGCTGCCGTTGTCAAACATATCTTCCGACTGGGGGTCCAAGGTCCAGTAGTTGCCCTTACCAGGGTTGCCCGGCTCCCGGGGGATTTTCACGAAGCAGTCGTTCAGCGACAGGTTGTGGCGGATGGAGTTCTGCCAGGCTGGAAACTTCTCTCGGTAGTACGGGAACCGGCTGCTGATAAACTCGCAGATCCCGCTGAGTGTGAGTTTCTTCTGCGGGCTCTGGAGTATCGACATGGTGATGAGCGCGATGTAGGAGTAGGGGGGCTTCACTAGACTGTTTTTCGGCTTGCTGCTCATGGCACCCGACGCGCTCTCAGTGCCGTCCGTTTTGGTCTCTCCCTCCCCGGCACTCTCGCAGGGACTCCCGGACCTGTCCTTCACTTCTATCTCCTCCACCTCCTCCGAGCGGTCGTGCATGCCCCCCTGGCTGTCGCAGTCGCTGTCTCGCTCCATTCCCTCATCGCCTTCGCCGACCACGTCGATATCCACATCCTCGGCAGTGAGCACCGTCTGACCGGACATGTCGTTGGCACTGTTGCCACCAGACAGGGTCATCACAGCTTACTTTACCGAAGAACAACCAGGGATCTAGGTGAGGGTGCGCGCGCGGCCCGTCCGTTGCCGTCAGATCGGATGTCGCCGGATTCTAAATGCAGGTCAGACCGGCCTGCCAGAGAAACTTAAACTTCAGAAAATATTTCTCCAGTCAAGTAGCCTAGTAGTCTTCTTAAGGGTTTTGGTGTGTGCGCTTCACGCCTCGATGTCCTTCGACCGCTATTTCCTAGTAAGAGTGGTTTAAGAGTGCGAAGTCAAAATGACACATGCTTTTAAAGCCGGTTTTAAGGACTGTCTGATAGATTACTTTTCCACTTTAAGATATACTATCAGTGCCGCCACGTGATTGGGTGACGTCAGACGTCCCCCTGCTAAACCATGCAAACTGAAGTTGTTTCATGGATTTGTCAACAAAGGGACAACAGTAATGCTGCTTTCCACTACTTTCTGTCTGTGTTCGTCCGTCATAGACCATTTAACTGTAGGAGGGGGGGGGGCTACATGATTGAAAGATCTGATGCGCATCCCGGCTGCACTAAAACCAAATCTTAACTTTGCTTAAACAAATTGCTTGTGTTGAAAGCGGCTGAATGAAAACGTCGACAGCTAAGTTAATTGAATATCTTCTAGTTATTATTGTGTGCTCGTCTTTATGTTGCACGGGATATAATCCTTTTTTATTAAATTGGAAAATAGAGTCTATAATTCTTAGTTGCCTTCTCCACACCCAAATGACTTGACGTGTAATTCTTACTTTAGGCATAAGACCTTTTGGTGAAAGACAGAGCCTACTTAGTATTATTATTTTTACTATTATACTAACAAAAATCTAGTTTAAATTTCACGATGGATTGTGCAAGTTTCACCATGGAATGTAAGGCTATATTCAGACGATTAATTCCGTGGATTTGTCGAAGGTGAGAAGGATACTGAAAACAACCATGGAAAAGAATAAATAAATAATTGTCAACGGGTTTTGCCAGAGGTGTTAACGACCTAATCATTGCATGTGTTAGCATATGAACAAGTAGGAAATGCGGGACCGGGTGAATGCAAAGGCCCCATTCACAACCATGAAGGTGCGCGGTGTATGTGGGCTGTTCACAAGAAAGGATGTAGAAACGAATACAGAAGTCTAAACGTTTCCTGCGTTGTGTGAGAAATGTTGTCCGATGTCATTGTAGTGGAGTGGAGTGGAGGGGGTCAGGAACAGTATCATTAGCATCCCTGCTCTGATAATAGCCTGCCAATAGGCTGATGATGGTTGGGCAGACACATAGCACTGTTTATCTATTTAAAATAGGACATGTTCATTGCTAATTTACAAAAGCTGCCGTTGCTTTGTTGTGAATAAATAAAACAGGAGTATCTTCCTATCTTAGATTCTCTATATATGTGCCACAAAGCAATATAACTTCCTATTGATTCCGTCTGAAACACCTCCTGTCGTAATGAAAATATATTTTAATTGACAACAGAAGCAATTATTCTTACCACCCCTCTATTAGAACTAACAAAAATGTGTAAATGACTTTACAATGGGAACGGAGTAGCAGTTAACCATGACAAGTTCTATTTTGCTCAGTTCAAAGCTCCTCTTCTGGCCTCCATTGAAAAGCTAAACACCAATCTGTGCACATTGGCATTGTACTGTGAGGATTTCGCTACCACGAACCACAACTCCCTCAGACACCACCACAAATACTTAGATTAGTTTCTTATGAACACTATTATGTAGATCACATCATCTTTATTTAGGTCAACAAATATAACTATTATAATAACTCAATTAGGCCTAAATTAATACAAATATTATGATTATTTTAATTTGATAATTGTTCAATATTATTTCAATATTATAACCATTATATTTTAAATATTTTACATTGCTAGAAATAGTCCAGATTATAGCTCTGTTGTTTATAACATTTTCCTCGGATAATATAGGCTATGTACATCGAAAATGGGCCTTTACTAATACATATTTTACAATTTGAGTATCTAATATTATATAAATTCTGATATCATTCAATTCCTCATTCCCGAGCCTGTATTTTGTTATTGAGGGTTTGGATTTAATCTAAAAACAAGCGCCTCGCGGCAGCGGCGATCATCTTCCTTCTCTATCCTTTAATTCTACCTGGCATAGGGGGCTCGTGCCTGGTGCGGCACCTTTGACGTGGCTGCTCCTTTTGTTTGAATAAAAGTCGGCTTAATTAAATCATATCGTTAATAATGTGTCGCAGTGAAAAGGGACAAGGCCCCCGATTAGACATGCATTGTGCTAATCTCTTGCTCAGGCATGCACCCGGTGACCTGTGTGATGTGGAGTCTATCAATACCGGGCTACTTAGCAGATGAAATCACAGCTCACCCATTCAGTCCTATATCTAGCTCACACTGACACTACACAACTGTTTGCGTAACATGTTTGTTTCATTTTTCACGGTATTGTTTATATATACATCATATTGTTTGTTTGGGGGAGTAATTTTACATTTACATTTACATTTACGTCATTTAGCAGATGCTCTTATCCAGAGCCACTTACAAATTGGTAATACTACGTTATGTTATTTTGATTTGGGCATCTCAGAAACGTTTAGAAACAGGTGTAGGCTATCCTAAAAGGCTCCTTCGTCTTTAAATCCGAGATGCAGCGTGTTGTGAAAGACAGACAATGTAACTAGGTGATAGGAGATCGAACCCGTCCTCCCTGTGATCTTTTGAAGCCTCACAAATCCGCTTTTATATCTTTGCAGTTTGTTAATGAAATGTACATTTAAGCACACATGCACGGCTTAGCCCGACAAAACCTTTTAGAATAATAAGCTAACTCTCTCCACCATGAACCATTAGAGGACGCGGTAGCGGTAGCAGATAGCAGGTGACAGAGCGGATACAGTCACCGCGTCGCCGCGTTGCAATGTGATTACCACAGGAAGGTCAGAAACAAATACCTCCCAGATAGCAAAACGGTATAGAATTTCTGCCTAATTAAATGTCTTAAATAAAAAGAGACGAGGATGAAATTGAAAGGTGTGGCGGAAAGGGAGAGCGAGAGAATGTGTGCTCTGAAGGAAAACAGATTCCTAGAATGGGAACGGGACGCGATGGAAAGACGCGGCTGCACTTGAAACCAATAATAGGGCGTATAATTACGCATGGCCATATATTAATTACGCACGAACATATATTAATCCTCGGTACTTGTATAAGACATAATGTTGCATTATTTCCACTCTTACTGAATAAAAACACCAAAATAAAACAGCATAAACGCCCTAGACATCGAAGAATGTGTTATTGTCCACAGAGGAACGCGAATCATTGATAGAAGACTCAGTGCGTTCTTCTTGGTCAACGGACTCATCATCGCTTTAGTGGTGGCTGCAGAATCAAAGGATGCTTTCTCATTATTTTAAACCATTTCCTTCCAGTAAATAAGTGAAGTAAAACTTGGAGCTGTTGCGGATTAAGAGCTAAGGATCCTGGCATCATCAGCCCTATGCCTGTGTCTGTTTGGCGCTCGCCACAGCTCGTTTCGGAATGTATTTGGTGATTTTTTTTTAATGTAATGTCGAGATGAGTTTAACTACCCTAATCAAGATGGTTTAAACAAAAGCCTAAGGTGAAAACTACTTGTTTGATAACAGATTTTTGAAAGGCAACTCGTTTAATTAATTATGGGAGAGTAGTTGGGTCAGAAAGTTAGTAAAACGGTATGATAAATTAATGGCATTGTTAGCGCGCTTTTAATTACGCTATTATGTTAATTATTTTACGTCACCGAATGATCAGCACGCCACATTTAATAAAAATTAGCCATTTTCTGTAAAACTGTTCTTTTCATCTAGGAAGAGGGAAGTGTCCACGTCATACTTGAGTTAAAAAAATGACTTTTCATTTAAATGCGAGCTCTAATTAGATTTTTCACGGTCGACACGGTGATTCCCTCAAGGCTATACCCACCAGAAGGCAGGATCTCAGCCGTTTTTTGGGAATTCGCCATTTTCACCCCCTTGAAGAATCCACTCTATCAACCTGCAACTTTCTGTCAAACAATATGATGTAGCTCATTTTTAACCGTCCCTTTTGTAGAATCATCCTGGAGCCTCGTGCAGTCACAACAATGCACAAAGGGGCCAAACAGAGAATGTGAGTCGCGCTCTGCAGATGCGCCAGAATAACGACATAATTGCTTTGGTATCCAAAATCCAAAATGACAGGAAGATACGGTTAAAAGCCAAGAGGAAACAACATGGACAATATCACTGCCTGGTGGCTATAGGTCTATAGATGATTTATCGAATGGACACCTGAGTTTGAACACCTGAGATGTGGAGCTGGCGCTGGTGATGGATATGAAAGGGATTGGCAATGAATAAATTATCAATTCATTTTCTTCATATTGCTCCTCTTCAGTATATTTCGATAATGTCCTTCCTAAAAAATAAGCGGCCAATCTGTTATTTATTAAATAAAGTATTTTTTTTCCCCACAGAAATGTTAGTGAAGTAAAATTGGAAAAGCAATGTTTTGGTTTTTCGTGTTATGCAAAAAAATTGACAAGGCCATTGCTAGATTTTTGTAACGATTTTTTAAAAACCTTTTCGACCGTACAGTGATGCGATTATCAACACCTAACCCATACATTCAAGACAACTGAGAGTTGTGTAGACCTAATCAACAGACAGTTTACTGTAGGTCTTGGCTATAGATTATAGAAGTTGCCCTCAAATGCAGTATCTAAATGTCACCTTTTCACCTAAATGCTGAACAAGGTCCAATAGGTGATATAGACTCCAACACGGTGAGAGACTGGTGAGATATGTTAGTATCCTACACTTCATAATTACTGGTGTACAACGATTAGGCCTATACTCTTATCATCTTGAGGGAATAACAGTCTGTATGTGAAGCGTTTTGGCGAATATTGTTTTAACGTTATTTATCCAATTATTTTATTCTATTCAATAATTAGGCCTATTTCTCAAAAGCACATGAAATACATATTTCAGGGACATTTGTTATGGGCTTTTTAGTGAGATTGTCATTCATTACTTTGCCTACATATTTAGATAAAAATACTAGGCCTATGTTTAACCCACACGCATTATATCCATTACACATATACTTACAGTTGCATTTAAATGGTTCACATTTATAGGCACATTAAAACTTCATGTGTAGAGATCGTGTTTTCAACATTGAATAATTGCTTAATTGATTATCCGGGCAACGTATTAACATGCAACAACATGGAGATCTTGTTGACATTGATTGAAATGTTGTTGGTTTGTTTTCATAATGCATCTGCTATCGTCCCACATTTCCAAGATAGTAGCCTGTCGAGTAAAACCAACGGAATGGTTGCAGTCTCTCTGCTCTCTAAAGACTCATCATTAGCTTGAATTCTCAAGTGTTCGATGCTTGGAGTTCCCCATGAAGGTTCGCGATGTGGAATGGTGCAAGGGTGGGAAAGTGACACCTCCTGCTAAATGTAAGCTGGATTAACATGCCAATGTGTCTTGTTAAGTATGTGCAATGTCACCCGTTTTGTAGATTTTATTGTCATTTAGATGAGGGCTCAAGTTGCACATTAGCACAACCAGAAAGTGTTATTTGAGTACAGTAGGTTGTAAACAGCACAAATTACACGTAACACGCAATGTCCCTCATCGTAACACCTTGGATAAAAATGCTGCTAACTAGAACAGGCCTGTAGACGGATAAAAAATAATACATTGAAATCTAATACACTTAACAGAAAATTATTTTAATAAAAATGTAAGAGAGACAGTACAGTATCTAATATTGAAATGCAGGCATGCTGTTTTGGATTGTCATCTTTGGGAGACAATTATTCATTGAAAATGAACAAAGACATGTATTTACCATGTAATATAAATAATTCCCAAGTACAAGAGAGGTTCATGTTGAGGTTTGTTAGTTATTGGGTTAGTGGTGCCGTTTTGCTATTTATTCCGTTGCAGTTTGCCTCCTGTGAATATTGGGCTATATTAATCTGATGATATTTATAAATGGGGTGATTGAAACATGAGAAATGGAATCTACCAACACTAATCCATAGAGCCACTTGGATTTTATATCGAATGAGAGACTCTGCTAAACTCCTACTGCATGTTGTCTATGTCCAGGCCATTTTAATGGTTACATTTGAGACAGTGCCTCTTTAAAGCCTTTACAAGGTAGCCAAAGATAAAACGACAACTCCCATTACCTGTAATTTATGTTAAAGGAAACTGTCATTCTTTAGCTTGGTAATGTAGTGTATTCCGCATGGCACTTGTACTGACCCTTGAACTCAATCTCGTCTTGCGTATTGATGCACACATATATCTATAACAGTAAATTACCTTCTCCAAGAGGTGGCTGCTTCTAATAATCTATCAGATTCTCTGCAGAGCCATGTTTTAACCGGATTTACCTTGCTAGCTCCAAAACCCAATTACCTGGATTGGGGATGATGAGGGGAAATCTTTGTATGTGAAAGCACGTGCTGTGATCGACTATTGCGGGGTGTCACTGGGGGCCTGTAACGATAGATCCATGGTGCCACTGAGGAGCAGATTCCCCTGTGATTGTGAGAATAGACTGCTGATGTTGTTTCCATTATGAGATCAAACCAACAACATTTAAATCACTTTCAATAAGATTTCCATACTGTAGGCTTTTTGCCTACATATTTCCCGTTGTTGTTGCTTGTTGTTTTATAAAATATAATTCGCCTAGTATTCCTTACCTGGGAAATCCTAAAACGGAAATGCCATGTTTAGTTTTGTTTTAGGTGCATGGCAGAGGAGGCTGGTGCGAGGAGCTATAGGAGGACGGTCTCATTGTAATGGCTGGAATTGAATCATAGGAAGGTATGAAACACATGGAAACCACACGTTTGATTCCATTCCATTGATTCCATTCCATCCATTGCAATGAGCCCCTCCTCCACAGGTAGCTCCTCCTCTGGTGCATGGTGACGTCAGATCTCTATTGCTTCGATAAACTAATGTAGTTAATTATAATGAGTGTAGAGGCTTAGTATGGTAAAATGTCATGTTGGTTCAAGAGTTTAATGATTATTGGTCAAGTCAGACAAGGCTAAACTTTTCATTTTCAAGGCTGTTGAAGAGTTTCATCAAGGTAAATCAAATTAACATAATTGTCATTGTTTTGCTGAACTTTAGATCTTGTTCTGCAGTTCGGCAAAAATATAAATGAACATCAGGGTGAAAACATAAATATAAATGAACATCAGGGTGAAAACATAAATATAAATGAACATCAGGGTGAAAACATAAATATAAATGAACATCAGGGTGAAACATAAATATAAATGAACATCAAGGTGAAACATAAATATAAATGAACATCAGGGTGAAACATAAATATAAATGAACATCAGGGTGAAAACATAAATATAAATGAACATCAGGGTGAAAACATAAATATAAATGAACATCAGGGTGAAACATAAATATAAATGAACATCAGGGTGAAACATAAATATAAATGAACATCAGGGTGAAAACATAAATATAAATGAACATCAGGGTGAAACATAAATATAAATGAACATCAGGGTGAAAACATAAATATAAATGAACATCAGGGTGAAACATAAATATAAATGAACATCAGGGTGAAAACATAAATATAAATGAACATCAGGGTGAAACATAAATATAAATGAACATCAAGGTGAAAACATAAATATAAATGAACATCAGGGTGAAAACATAAATATAAATGAACATCAGGGTGAAACATAAATATAAATGAACATCAGGGTGAAAACATAAATATAAATGAACATCAGGGTGAAACATAAATATAAATGAACATCAGGGTGAAAACATAAATATAAATGAACATCAGGGTGAAACATAAATATAAATGAACATCAGGGTGAAACATAAATATAAATGAACATCAGGGTGAAACATAAATATAAATGAACATCAGGGTGAAACATAAATATAAATGAACATCAGGGTGAAACATAAATATAAATGAACATCAGGGTGAAAACATAAATATAAATGAACATCAGGGTGAAACATAAATATAAATGAACATCAGGCGGAAAACATAAACAGCCTAATAATGCATGATTCAAAATACGTCAAAGAAAGACTGACAAATGCCCACTGTCCCAATGCGTGTTTGTTTAATATTGATTCAGAGATTTTGTAGATGTATTTATGGAATGTTTATCTATATGTACATGCATGTACTTATCCATATTGCATATACATATCAATAACAATATAAATATTTGAGTCCAAAGTCACGCACAAGAACATCAATATTTTACACATCCCTCCATATTTCTCTTTAAAGATGCAATCAATGGCTTCAATTCATTACCCATGTGTGTGTCTTAGGTATGGGCTTTGCGATAAACAATAATTCTCCTCTCTTCAGTCTCACATAACTTCACTGGCTCTGTACTTTTACAAATGCCTCTAGGCTATAAATACTAATGGAATCTCTTTGCTTAATTTGATTTTGCTGATACACTTGCAGTTATGGCTGAACTTTCCCACGAGAGCGGCTGATTGAACGGCTCTCCAGTCCGTATGGAAGCGCGAAAACATTTCGCAGAGCCGGGGAGATCATTTCCATAATTACCCCGGTCTATCTACAGCCTTAACGACCTTCTGCAACAATAAAACGATCCCTTGTTAATTCCATCTCCGTCGCTGACATTCAAGAGATTTCTATCTTTTATATGTTTGAGGGGTTCACAAGATAACAAGTGTACTTCTTTTTCTTTTTTCTACGCCATTTTCAGCCCCAAAGAGAGCAGTCGATTTAATTAGCCCCAACACTTCACAGCCAGGACCGGGGCTGGGGCTACTGATGGCGGATATAGGCTATGAAAGACATCCGCTTGTGTCTCCACATCCACGCCTTGTCCCCTCTTTGCCCCAAAATTGGATAATTTATGGGCCTGGGAGAGATTATAAAGATGGATCTTCAAGGCAATCAATTTTCATGTTGCGTTTTGAATGGTGGGATAGAAATGAAGTACAGAATAATTAAAAAGATCACAAGTCCCCCCGTGCATGTAATTATGTGTAAGTCCCATATGGCACCTTATTCCCTATTTAGTGCACTACTTTTGCCCGTAGCCCTCTGGTCAAATGTGATGCACTATGTAGGGAATATGGTGCCATTTGGTATGCGCTCTAGCTGTTCGACCATTCAGTGTGCCGCTGGAGGATTGCCTTTTGATTTGATGGTGAGGGAGATCACCCTCGGTCCAGTCCAGTCTCACACCAACACAATAGGGAGTTTCAGCACTAAGGATGCATTTAAAAAGGGTCTCTCACTGCGAATGTGATTTATGGGACTATAGTGGACTGTGTTCTTGTCCACCACAAGATCATAGCAGATAGCCTGTTGTCTGTTCAGTAGAGGAGGCTACATGGATGGCTACATTTCAATGAGTCAGTTGGCACAAACGTGAGAGGCGTTGGTTGTTTAGAATTTTGAATATGTTATTTAGTGTGACTACAATGTTTGGTGTGTTTGAGCTTTGGGACCAAAATAAAATGCCTCATTTTTGCATATGAATGGCTGTCAAGATGTACTGTTAGTCTACTGCATGGGTATGTCTATGGCCTTTATTGTTTTTCACAATCTTTTCTAATAGGGTTCTAGTCATTGCCTTGTTCTACCTCAAGCAGTATGACAGTGTGAACGTATACATCTTATGCTTCAGATTTTCCAGAACACATGCAGTTTTACAAAAGTCAATGTTCTTTTCTCCTCTCTTTAGATTTAAAGCCATGCTATAAAAGACAAGAAACACTGTTTTTATTCTGATATGATACATGAACTACCTTTCTAATACTTGCTGGTTGTTTTAGATATTCTTTTTTAATATTGTATATGCAGTATTTGTTATGTATAAGTTATTAAAAACATCCTAAACACATTGCAGCCTCTCAGCCTGTGCATTGTGAAGGCATCAAGGCATATGGCCACATACAGTGCATTCGGAAAGTATTCAAACCCCTTGACTTTTTCCACATTTTGTTACGTTACAGCCAAATTCTAAAATTGCTAAAATATTTTTTTTTACTCATCAATCTACACACAATACCCCATAATGACAAAGCGAAAACAGGTTTTTAGATATGTGTGAAATCGAGATCATGTGCATCCTGTTTCCATTGATCATCCTTGAGATGTTTCTACAACTTGATTGGAGTCCACCTGTGGTAAATTCAAATGATTAGACATGACTTGGAAAGGCACACATGGCCTTTATGGTAGAATGGCCAGACGGAAGCCACTCCTCAGTAAAAGGCACATGACAGCCCGCTTGGAGTTTGCTTAAAGGCACCTAAAGACTATCAGACCACGAGAAACATGATTCTCTGGTCTGATGAAACCAAGATTGAACTCTTTGGCCTGAATGCCAAGCTTCACGTCTGGAGGAAACCTGGCACCATCCCTACGGTGAAGCATGGTGGTGGCAGTATCATGCTGTGGGTATGTTTTTCAGGGGCAGGGACTGGGAGACTAGTCAGGAATGAGGGGAAAATGAACGGAGCAAAGTACAGAGAGATCCTTGATGAAAATCTGTTCCAGAGCACTCAGGACCTCAGACTGGGGTGAAGGTTCACCTTCCAACAGGACAATGACCCTAAGCACACAGCCAAGACAACCCAGGAGTGGCTTTGGGACAAGTCTCTGAATGTCCTTGAGTGGCCCAGCCAGAGCCCGGACTTGAACACAATCGAACATCAAAATAGCTGTGCAGCAACGCTCTCCATCCAACCTGACAGAGCTTGAGAGGATCTGCACAAAAAGAATGGGAGAAACTCCCCAAATACAGGTGTGCCAAGCTTGTAGTGTCATACCCAAGAAGACTCGAGGCTGTAATCGCTGCCAAAGGTGCTTCAACAAAGTACTGAGTAAAGGGTCTGAATACTTATGTAAATGTGATATTTAAGTAGTTTTTTTTGTATAGTTTTGTAAAAATGTCTATATACCTGTTTCTGCTTTGTCATTATGGGGTATTGTGTGTAGATTGATGAGGGAAAAAAAATATTTAATCAATTTTAGAATTTGGCTGTAACGTAACAAAATGTGGAAAAAGTCAAGGGGTCTGAATACTTTCCGAATGCACTGTACACAGTGTGACTGCTCTGCTCTCTGTGCTTGAAGGGTAACGTTATCTGGCAGTGTCTCACATTGGATATCATTCTGCCAGTCACTTACTGTAGCTAACTTAACATCAGTAGCAATGCAGAACGAGAGAGAAAGGAGAGAGAGAATAAAGAAAGAGATACAGATTAAATACCACTCACAGCTTTACATCATTCGCCAGCTAGGACAGTGCCGTTAGCAGTCGCTAATTTAGTGTAGATTCCCTTTTAAAGATATTGACATTTGGTAATTGGTAGCCTGAGATTGATTTCTACAGCAGAGCAGCAGTCTCTCTCTCTCTCTTTTCTCTCTCTCTCTCTAGACATTATCAGTGGGATGAGATCGCTGGCTTTTTTACAAGGAGAGAAGGCAGAGAAAGAAGTGTATTATATTGTCAAAAATAAAATATGTAAAATATGTATATATTGTATATACAGTATAAGTCCATCCTCCTAGATGAATTGTTTTATGATATAGTCACCATAGTAAACAGACATATTATCTAAATGGTTCGATTACTAAGGATCCACACAAAATATAATCAATAAGACTGTTGAATGAACTACCTGCCAATATGGTAAAATGTAATTATTATACAGGTTGAATAAACTAACTTGCAAAAAAGGCGTACAGGAAAATTCAATTAACACGTTCCAATAGTCCTAAAAGAAAATATTGGTATAGCCTTCAGTGGGGCTGAAAGCAAGGACTGTTTTATCTCAGATGCTGTGAGAGGTTAGTAAATTGGAAGGACTATGTAGTGTTTCCCTGTATAAATGTCAGAGCTACGGTTCGTTTGCACAGAGTTTACTGCGATTCGCCATCTGTTGGTTTTTAATTATTATAATGTTTTAAAATGTAACCTTTATTTAACTAGGCAAGTCAGTTACATATACATATAAACACACTGACAACACAGAGGATGTCCACGGAATGTCCAGCAATAAGGAGGATCTCTTTAGATGAAGGCGTGGTGATGTATGATTATCATAGTGTATCTTTGAAAGTTGTTGAGGTCAGATGGCTAGTTATCAGATGGCATAAGGTAAAGCCATGCTATCAGATTGCATTGGACTCATACATACCGTATGTAGCCTATAGTTCCAAGCCCATACACGTCATACGTGTAATATGAAAATCTCTTGAATCTCCGTCTCAAATCAAATCAAATGAAATTGTATTTGTCACATGCGCCGAATACAACCTTACAGTGAAATAAATGCTTACTTACAAGCCCTTAACCAACAATGCTTTAAGAAGTGAAGAAAAAAAAAAAAAAAGTGTTAAGTAAAAAAATAGAAAATAAAAGTAACAAATAATTAAACAGCAGCAGTAAAATAACAAGCGAGGCTATATACAGGGGGTACTGGTACGGAGGCAATGTGCGGGGGCACCGGTTAGTCGGGCTAAATGAAGTAATATGTACATGTAGGTAGAGTTAAAGTGACTATGCATAGATTATAAACAGAGAGTAGCAGCAGCGTAAAAGAGGGGTCTGGGTAGCCCTTTGATTAGCTGTTCAGGAGTCTAATGGTTTGGGGGTAGAAGCTGTTAAGGAGCCTTTTGCACCTAGACTTGGTGCTCCGGTACCGCTTGCCGTGCGGTAGCAGAGAGAACAGTCTATGACTTGGGTGTCCGTGGACTTGGGTTGTTCAGTGCAACTTTGTGAATGATGACTGTCTGTGGGTGTTGTTGGTTAGTCGTGCTGTTTTCACTGAGTGAGTGGCCTCTGGTTAAACTGCAGAATCAGACTATTTGTATTATTTCAACACATAATAAAATCATCAAAGTGCGGTGGCAAATTGCAAATTGGCCGTCTCTTCCTCTTAGACCCTGTAATCTCCTACAAATCTCTTACAATGAACCAGAGTGAACCAAGGACCTGCTAACCAACTAATGTGTCCATGTGACTGGACTTCAGGGAGTGGAGCTCAGAACAGAAAACTCAATTATCATGTTAGAATTCTGCATGAAAACAATCTATTCTAGAAATTAGAGGTATTCCTATCAGATGACTTGCGTTACAGGGGTAATCTAATTTGGAACAACCACCCCCCTTCTTTGAATGTTATCAAATGTTTACAAAGTGCTTAATGTGTCTAAATGTAATCAGAGAAACCATTTGTAATTGTGTGTCCGCCCGGCGTCATGCAGCACCCAGTGCTTTACCGTCGGTTGCCTTGATGTTACTGGGGATCAGAGACTATATGTGCCTTAACAAACCTTAGCTCCACTTCGGAATGTGTTTGTGTGAAAGACCAGGGTTCGAATCCACAAGACTGGGTAACCTAATGAGCTAAATCCCAGGCATTAGTTTGGGGAGTTTCCTTTCCACATAAACTCCACATATGACATCTTTCTAGTTTTGTGTCTGTGTCTCCTTAGCAGTAACTGCTGTTGTTTCTTACCATGCCCTACAGTGGCACGTCTATTAGGACCCTGTTTTGCTACATCCTGCAAGGGGCCTTCAAACTTTAGGAAGCTCACAAAGGCTCCTTTCTCCTCTGTGTTGCTCTTCTTCATCCTCAGCCCCAGGGCACAGCAGAGCCCTCAAACCCCAGTATTGTCTGAGCAAAACCACATATTACATTTGCTCTGCATAACCCATTTCATTGAGCTGTGCTGCAGGAATTCCTTCCTGGGTCATTCATCTATGTACATGGTTTAGATGCAAAGAAAGCCAGTGAAGGATAATATTAAGGAAGTTAGATATATTTCAAGTTTGCCATTCATTTCTCTTCTGTATGCCTTGGTGTCGTGTTGGGGATGTTGACAGGGATTCTTGCAGAGAGAGAAATGGGGATGTTTGGGACATTTGCTCCGAGCGATCTCTGGATTTCTGCCTGTATCTGTAATGTTTTGAAGCTCATTAGGAATTCTGGGCTTTCCCATCAGGAATGTCAATAGAATGGAGCTGAATGGAAACCAAGAGGCTTTTATTTCCACTCCAACAATTAACAATGAATAAGAAAAGCCATTTTTAAGAACTCTCCACAAGCCTAGCGATTCACTGATCACACTATTTGGTGATCTACTGTCTCCAAATGCTAACTTATTAATGCTAACTTATTATTAAAATGAAAGCATTTGGATACAGGGGCCAGGTAAACAAAACCAAAGCGTGGATTATGTCTTACCTTGTCCATAGACTGCGTACAGGGTAAGGAAACTAATTTATCACTTTGTAATTTGGGTGAACTACTCCTTTAATTTGGACCTATTTCCAAAATGATGGAATAGTTATTTGACTTCTCACAACAATTCTACAGTATGCCTAGCTGTTATGCAGTTATTTCTTATTTCCATACACAGTTATCATCCCCCATTTAACCCGTTAGGCGCTCTGTAAATATTTGATTCATTTCAAAGAAGGTCCAGTTGTCTCAAATTGCATTTACTGAAACCAGAGTCATCTGGTAGGAATTCATTCGGCTAATCTCCCAGACAGGATAGAGTGTTGTCCAAGCGAAATTTTTCTGATACAATCAAATTAAGCCTTTGCATCCCCATTCTGATGGGCAGACAGCTGCTGAGAGATAAGTTGTTGTTCTGTATTTTCACCATGCCAAATCTCTTCTGATAATCGCAGCATGTGGTCAACTGACTGTTGTTTAGATGTAGGCCTAACAGGTCACTGCCATTTCTCCTGACTGATAGGCCTATTCATGTGACGTGAGACCCTTCTTCAATTTTTAAGCCCACCAATCCTACTCAATGGGAAAAAAGTGGTTGAATCAACATTGTTTCCACGTAATTTCAACCCCAAAAATCAATGTGATGATGTTGAATCAATGTGGAAAACTGATTGGAATTACAAAAAGTAATTTCATTTCGTTTTAACCTAAATCCAATGACATAGTGATTTTTTTTTAAATTTCACGTTGAATTCACGTTAGTTGACAACTCAACAAAATGTAAATCAAACTAGATGTTGAACTGACGTCTGTGCCCAGTGGGTAACTTGATTACATTTGACTGAGGTTAGTTCTGTGTAACTCAATGGAGTTTATCAGAAGAGACCTCTACAGTGACATTTACCTAAGTAATCCCAATTAGAAAACCTTACTCGAAGTTTACGTAGGTTTAGGAGCCAGTTTGTGAGCAAATTTTCCACGCTACAGTAAATCTCGAACCGCACAGCAAGGTCATGGCAACAGAGATGCAATATATATCTAATGCAGTCATCAAAAGTCATGATAGTGTCAATAAATCATGAAGGGGACACATCTCTCGTTCCAAGTCTGTGTGTCAAATGGCACCCTACTTCCTTTATAGTGCTCTACTTTGGACCATGGCCTGGTAGTGCACGATGTAGGGAATAGGGATGCATTTTGAGACAGTCGTACAGTCTCTGAGCATAACCGTCCGACCCTCTGCTGTGTCCATTTCCTGGCTCGTCTGTCCAGCCTCCGTGTCCCAGTGGCCTGGCATCTGTTTGGCAGTCACCCAGAGTCACCCAGAGTCACCCAGAGTCACCCAGAGTCACCCAGAGTCTAAAGTTCACCCTGCCTTTTGAGT
This sequence comes from Salmo salar, assembly GCF_965601325.2. Classification (NCBI taxonomy): domain Eukaryota; kingdom Metazoa; phylum Chordata; class Actinopteri; order Salmoniformes; family Salmonidae; genus Salmo; species Salmo salar. Next base: position 46,815,355 of record NC_138300.1, read on the forward strand.
GGTTTACTGTGTCTGCTAGGCTGGATAGCTGTCTGTCCGTATGCTTGGTGTCATTGCCTGCTCTACCAGTGTATAGGGTATAGTGTATAGTGTGTGTGTGTGTGTGTGTGTGTGTGTGTGTGTGTGTGTGTGGGTATGGGACAGCGGGACACCATAAACGCTGTCATTATACACTGTGTGTGTAGCTTGCCCCAAACTCTGCCTGCAACACTGTCTGTCTGTCTGTCTGTCTGTCTGTCTGTCTGTCTGTCTGTCTGTCTGTCTGTCTGTCTGTCTGTCTGTCTGTCTGTCTGTCTGTCTGTCTGTCTGTCTGTCTGTCTGTCTGTCTGTCTGTCTGTCTGTCTGTCTGTCTGTCTGTCTGTCTGTCTGTCTGTCTGTCTGTCTGTCTGTCTGTCTGTCTGTCTGTCTGTCTGTCTGTCTGTCTGTCTGTCTGTCGCATGCATTTCTTTCTCTCATCCAAACAGCACTTCCCTGCTGTGTGTCAATGGGTTCTGTACTGTACCGTATGTGTCCAGGGGTGTGCATTCATATGTGTAGTTTGTGTGTGACTCCATTCACCATGCTCCAGGGACAGAAGCAGCTACACAGACAGGCAGGACATACAGGACAGGACAGAACAGACGGGACAAGACAGGACAGGCAGGTTGCCAGTGTATTCTAGGCTCCTTACTCACCCCTCACATGAGGAGGATGGCAGGCTTCTGGTTTCATAGTAAAATTAGGATGACATCAGGGGAGTCACACAGGTCACTGCACGACACCCCACTGTCCACACTTCCCCTACTGTACCCACTGTCCCCACTGTCCCCACGGTCCCTACGGTTCCTACTGTCCCCACTGTCCTCACTGTCCCCACAATACACACTGTCCCCACTGTCCCTACTGTTCCCAGAATACACACCACACTCCACCCTACTGTCCCCACTGTCTCCACAATACACATACTTCAGCATGTCCCTAATGTGTTATAACGGGACATCTGGACCGCATTAATAAAGTGTGTCAGAGTAAGAGTGCTGATCTAGGATCACTCTCCATGTAATCTGATTTATTATGATCTAAAAGGCAAAACTGATTCTAGATCAGTGCTCCTGCTCTGAGACACTTTATGAATACGAGCCCTGATAATGATCAAGATGATGCATAATTGATGCTGTGATATTTTCTAGCAGAAGGCAATTCAGAGCAACCATTACTGAATCAAACCTGTTATACCAATGAAACACACAGGAGTTAGAGGAGAACAGAACAGAGTGTGGCTTCCAAGAAGTGGTTGTGTTGTGTAGCTTTGGAAACGGTTGGCACTAGCGCTGAGTTGTGGCCACTCCCTGGTAGGATCATTTGTTTCTGATGGTGAACGTCTCTTGTTTCCCGGTCTCTGGCAGGACCAAATTAAGAGCTGCACTCAGGATGGATGAGTGTTGGGTGAATGAGGGATTGGAGGACAGGCCAGATTTGTCCAGTTTTTGTTTCTTCTTTTTTCTTTCCCTCCTTTCTTCAACTGCAGGCTGTCAGACAGATGAGCCCGGAGGAAAACAGGATTTGTTTTTCTTCAGTGTTTGTTTAGTGTTTTCCTCCTTGGTGTTGCTATCTCAATTTCCCTTGACACAACAAATCTAGAAAGAAACAACAAGGCTACTGATAGTGAAATACTTGGAAATGCCAGGAAACTGTGCTTGGAATTCAGAATATCTCCATAATGTAAACATACTTGATTTAGAATTGTGAATGGGGTAAAGCAGAGGGGAATAGCTGGCCTACGATCTAGGACACAGCAAGAGTCAACTAAACCATTTATGAGTGTGTGAGAGAGAGAAAAGAAGACATAGAGACAGAGAGAAAAATCAACCAGGCTGGAAAGAGAGAGACAAAGAAGAAGAGAGGTAGGTGTCAGTTGTCACCAACATTGTGACAAGTGGGGAACAACTTCCTGTCTGTGTTTACTGGCTGTGATGGAGCTGGATGCCCTGAGGAGCCTATAGGACTGCTAGCTGGGGCCCGAGCAGTGGACAGGTCAGAAGTCACAGGTCAGGGTCGGCCCAGATGAAATACTTCATACGCTGCTAGATTTCCTGCCTGGCCAGACGGGTTAGGTCACCAAATAGATATTGATTGTGTCTAACAATGTCTAACACGTCCAATGGAGGGGCTTGTGTGGTGTTGCTGTTATGGTGAGGTCGGAGGAGGGGGATTGTCTCAAAACCACCACAGGGCCACGGGTGATAGAGAGAGAGAGAGAGAGAGAGAGAGAGAGAGAGAGAGAGAGAGAGAGAGAGATAGAGAGAGAGAGAGAGAGAGAGAGAGAGAGAGAGAGAGAGAGAGAGAGAGAGAGAGAGAGAGAGAGAGAGAGAGAGAGAGAGAGAGAGAGAGAGAGAGAGAGAGAGAGAGAGAGAGAGAGAGAGAGAGAGAGAGAGAGAGAGAGAGAGAGAGAGAGAGAGAGAAAAGGCGAGAGAAAGAGAGGAGAGAGCGAGAAGGAGAAGGAGAGGAGAGAGAGAGAGAGAGAGAGAGAGAGAGAGAGAGAGAGAGAGAGAAAAGGAGAGAGAGGAGAGAGCGAGAAGGAGAGGAGAGAGAGAGAGAGAGCAGGAGAGAGAAAGAGAGAGAGACAGACACCATATCTTAGAGAGCATTTTGCGCTTGCTATGACCAGTCCACATTTCATTTGATAATCAATCAGCTGTGAAACTAGATGTAAGTGTACACATATACTGTACATCTAAATATCCACATGGTGCTTCTCCATATAACACATAATGCCATTTCTATTGAACAGAGTCAAATTAGGGGATATGTTCCTTATTTTACAACGGCAATCATCTAGTTTCCCGTGAAGCTATGTTTTGGTGGAAAAAGTGTCCTGTTTTGTTCAGCTGACTGTATTAGTGTTGTTCCCAGAAGTCTCAGTAACAGTGGTCAGAAGTTTCATGTGACAGACTTGTTGTTGCGGTGCAGGGTGACTAAGTCACGGACCTATGAGGTCATCATGCTATAGAATTATAGCAGAGAGCAACTCCCCCACATGCCACACAGAGAGGAGGTAGCCATCATCCTCACCACCACCACCACCCTCATCTCTCCCTATCTCCATCAGAGAGGTCACCACCACCCTCGTCTCTCCCTATCTCCATCAGAGAGGAGGTCACCACCACCACCACCCTCGTCTCTCCCTATCTCCGTCAGAGAGGAGGTCACCACCACCACCACCCTCGTCTCTCCCTATCTCCGTCAGAGAGGAGGTCACCACCACCACCTTCGTCTCTCCCTATCTCCATCAGAGAGGAGGTCACCCTCACCACCCTCGTCTCTCCCTATCTCCATCAGAGAGGTCACCACCACCACCACCCTCGTCTCTCCCTATCTCCATCAGAGAGGAGGACACCACCACCACCACCCTCGTCTCTCCCTATCTCCATCAGAGAGGAGGTCACCACCACCACCACCCTCGTCTCTCCCTATCTCCATCAGAGAGGAGGTCACCACCACCACCCTCGTCTCTCCCTATCTCCATCAGAGAGGTCACCACCACCACCACCTTCGTCTCTCCCTATCTCCATCAGAGAGGAGGTCACCACCACCACCCTCGTCTCTCCCTATCTCCATCAGAGAGTAGGTATCCATCATCTTCACCACCCTCGTCTCTCCCTATCTCCATCAGAGAGGAGGTCACCACCACCACCCTCGTCTCTCCCTATCTCCATCAGAGAGGTCACCACCACCACCACCCTCGTCTCTCCCTATCTCCATCAGAGAGGAGGTCACCACCACCACCACCCTCGTCTCTCCCTATCTCCGTCAGAGAGGAGGTCACCCTCACCACCCTCGTCTCTCCCTATCTCCATCAGAGAGGAGGTCACCACCACCACCACCCTCGTCTCTCCCTATCTCCATCAGAGAGGAGGTCACCACCACCACCACCCTCGTCTCTCCCTATCTCCATCAGAGAGGAGGTCACCACCACCACCCTCGTCTCTCCCTATCTCCATCAGAGAGGAGGTCACCACCACCCTCGTCTCTCCCTATCTCCATCAGAGAGGAGGTCACCACCACCACCACCCTCGTCTCTCCCTATCTCCATCAGAGAGGAGGTCACCACCACCACCCTCGTCTCTCCCTATCTCCATCAGATAATAGCCAATTAAATTACTTTGATTTGAGCCAAAATGGCACATAATGGAGTTTCTGCACGCGTCATATCAGTCTCTATCGGGTTATTTATCCGTGAATGGCGGATCCTTAGCATTTGGTGGCATTTGGTGGTATTTGGTGGTATCTGTATCATGGGTTAAGTGCAGGTCATTTGTATGTTAATAGCCGTTGGCATGTAGTTAAAGTAAGTGTGTCTGAACGCCTCAGTGGCGCTGCAGCAGAGCTGTCGACGGAGGCTGACAGCAGCGTGATGTCAGACACGGTCATAGAAATAGACTGGATAGAACAACAAGTAACAGTGTTTTAACGCTATACCAGGGGATTTGTAAGTGATCACTGATCTAAGCGTTTGTTCACATATTGTTGCCACCACAAACACTTTAGTATTCTGTGTTTTTCCAGTGTTCCAGTGTTCTAGCTATTAGGTATAAGATTTACCATGATGTTGGAACATTGCTACATGATTACCTAACACAATGAAAACATAAAATACAACAATAAATATGCCCTTGTTTTTTATCTAAACATTTCCCCAATGTAATTAAACAGAATGTTGTCCCATCACAATAAACATACAGAATCTCTCATCCCTTATAGGCCTATAGCTCTTCCTATAAAGAGATGCAGGAAGTTGTATATCTTATGTTCTATGCAAATGTTTAGGGTATTAGCATACACAGCTGTAATTAAAGCATAATTACAGAGACAAATGGTTCTGTGATGCTCTGAGACTCGCTGCCTTGGCACCTCTACTCTACTCTGTTTATCAGCCTCTCCTTGTTTAGCCGGCTAAAACAGGTTTATGAAACAAGCATCGGAGCCGAGTGGAGCATCAATTGTTATCATTGCCTTGGAAAGCAAATAGGTACCTATGCTGCAGCCGCTGTGGTCTGTCTGCGTCTCAATTGGCACCCTATTCCCTATTTAGTGTACTACTTTTGACAACAACGTAGTGCACTTCATAGGGAATAGGGTACCATTTGAGATGCAGCCCCTGTGTTAGAGGAGAGGAGAGAAAGCCAGAGAGGGACCGGGACAAATGAGTGGTGAAAATGAGAGTGTGGAAATTGGAGAGGGATTAGCGTGGACGATAATGAAGCAATTAAAGAGAAGCGCTGAGCACTCAGGTGCCTTTACCCAGGCAGTCGCTCCTTCTCCAGCTGCTTTCAGAGCTCTACAACGCAAATATATCCCCACCGGTGAGGGGAGGCAACACTAATATGTCATTCATGCAGGGAGGGAGGAGAAGAGACAACACAACACAACACAAAACAACGCAAATATATCTCCACCGGTGAGGGGAGGAGAGTAAACAATGTATCACTCATAAAAGGAGGAGGAGGAGGCAACACAACACGACGCAACAGAAAGTGGTAGAAAGTGGAAAGCATTTCAGACAAATGTATTCCTACTCCATAAGGAGGACAAGATGTCGATATTGCTCCCTTAACATTTTGTCTGAAAGAGGAGTTGCTGAGATCTGTGTTACTTTACATTTATTGTTATTTTTAATATTGATGAATGTACTACATTTTTGAGGAAGCTAGCACATAAGCATTTCGCTGCACCTTTTATACCTGCTGTAAACTATGTGATTAATACAATTTTATTTGACCAATAAAGTATTTTTTTATGTACACTTATGCAGAGCAACTTACAGGAGCAATTAGGTTGAAGTGTCTTGCTCAAGATGTTTTACCTAGTCAGCACAGGGATTCAAACCAGCGACCTTTCGGTTGTTGGCCCAACCGCTAGGCTACCTGCCATTCCATCCTCTGTGCCTACCCGGAGAGGCGGAGAGAGGAATCAGAGTACGGAAGAGGAGAGAGGCAGGGTTGATCAGAAGAGAAGAGGAGAGAGGCAGGGTTGATCAGAAGAGAAGAGGAGAGAAGAGGAGAGAGGCAGGGTTGATCAGAAGAGAAGGGGAGAGAGGCAGGGTTGATCAGAAGAGAAGAGGAGAGAGGCAGGGTTGATCAGAAGAGAAGAGGAGAGAGGCAGGGTTGATCAGAAGAGAAGAGGAGAGAGGCAGGGTTGATCAGAAGAGAAGAGGAGAGAGGCAGAGTTGATCAGAAGAGAAGAGGAGAGAGACAGGGTTGATCAGAAGAGAAGAGGAGAGAGGCAGGGTTGATCAGAAGAGAAGGGGAGAGAGGCAGGGTTGATCAGAAGAGAAGAGGAGAGAGGCAGGGTTGATCAGAAGAGAAGGAGAGAGGCAGGGTTGATCAGAAGAGAAGAGGAGAGAGGCAGGGTTGATCAGAAGAGAAGAGGAGAGAGGCAGGGTTGATCAGAAGAGAAGAGGAGAGAGGCAGAGTTGATCAGAAGAGAAGAGGAGAGAGGCAGAGTTGATCAGAAGAGAAGAGGAGAGAGGCAGGGTTGATCAGAAGAGAAGAGGAGAGAGGCAGGGTTGATCAGAAGAGAAGAGGAGAGAGGCAGGGTTGATCAGAAGAGAAGAGAAGAGGAGAAAGGCAGGGTTGATCAGAAGAGAAGAGAAGAGGAGAGAGGCAGGGTTGATCAGAAGAGAAGAGGAGAGAGGCAGGGTTGATAAGAAGAGAAGAGGAGAGAAGAGGAGAGAGGCAGGGTTGATCAGAAGAGAAGGGGAGAGAGTCAGGGTTGATCAGAAGAGAAGAGGAGAGAGGCAGGGTTGATCAGAAGAGAAGAGGAGAGAGGCAGGGTTGATAAGAAGAGAAGAGGAGAGAGGCAGAGTTGATCAGAAGAGAAGAGGAGAGAGGCAGGGTTGATAAGAAGAGAAGAGGAGAGAGGCAGGGTTGATCAGAAGAGAAGAGGAGAGAGGCAGGGTTGATCAGAAGAGAAGGAGAGAGGCAGGGTTGATCAGAAGAGAAGAGGAGAGAGGCAGGGTTGATCAGAAGAGAAGAGGAGAGAGGCAGGGTTGATAAGAAGAGAAGAGAAGAGGAGAAAGGCAGGGTTGATCAGAAGAGAAGAGAAGAGGAGAGAGGCAGGGTTGATCAGAAGAGAAGAGGAGAGAGGCAGGGTTGATAAGAAGAGAAGAGGAGAGAGGCAGGGTTGATCAGAAGAGAAGAGGAGAGAGGCAGGGTTGATCAGAAGAGAAGGAGAGAGGCAGGGTTGATCAGAAGAGAAGAGGAGAGAGGCAGGGTTGATCAGAAGAGAAGAGGAGAGAGGCAGGGTTGATCAGAAGAGAAGGAGAGAGATGCAGAGTTGATCAGAAGAGGAGAGAGCCAGGGGATGAGGCAGGGGAGAGAAAAGGAGGACAGAGAGAGGGGAGGGTAGAAAGTCCCTGTCTACTCTCCAGTGACTTGAGACATCATGGTTTGGGTAAGAAAGACCCTCTCAAAGTCAACAGTTCAGAAAGTCCTTTGTCCTCCTAAAAGAGTGTTTAATTTTTAACACAAACTTGCACTTAGGTATGCATGAACTTTGGTACAATCCAGAGATGTGTATAGGGGTAATGAATGACGGTCATGTGTTCAGTAATGATGTCAGCTCTCTGCTTGAGCTCAGCACCGCCTAGTCCTCTGATAGAGGAGGGCCTAATGTACATTTAGTTTGGACTGATGTATGATGGGGATGTGAGAGGGGGATAGGGGCGGGGGGTTGAGCTACTCCTGTTGGAGGAGCTGAGGGGTTTGGGGGACAGGGGAGGGGGTAGAGGGGAATGGAGGGAGGGAGGTAGAGAGGGAGGACGGGAAGGACGGGGGTAGAGGGGGGAACAGGGGGTAGGTAGAGGGGGTCTCTGTGAAGTGTCTCCACGGGGGGAGCAGCTGGATTGGGGCTCTGCCACTCTGCCAACACTGTCTGCTTAACCAGGATTAATGACACAAACTCACGCACACACATGCACACTCTCACACACACACACACACACACACACAGACACACACACACACACACACACACACACACACACACACACACACACACACACACACACACACACACACACACACACACACACACACACACACACACACACACACACACACACACACACATACACCCCACAGTCCCGCCATGCCACATTTACCCCTGACAATGTTGAGGGGAGGGATGGTTGCTTTTGGTTTTCAATGAGAGGGCAAAAACCTGAATGGGGAGGCTAAACACCCCTCTCTGCCTTTTCACAGACCCCCCCCCCCCCCCCCCCCCTTCAAATGAAGTGGATGAATGCTAAATCAATGTTTTTAGTGGTGCTCATCACCCTCTTTATCCCCCCTCTCATTGTTTTGTGGCAGATTGAGAGGATATTGATAGCCATGACTGTGGCTATCAGGGGTCTTAATACCGCTGGGACTCTGTCCAGGCAAGAGATTGATAAGGGGATATGTTAGGGGAATATGTTACAGATTCAAAAATATGTTGTGGACACATTATTGAGCCATTCCACAGATACAATGTATTAATGTTTTGAACAGAAATCCACTCTGAATCTCTCCTTTCATGTTGCTCTTTATCCTTTCATCTCACTTATGATCTTTACACTATCTCTCCTATCTCCTTATCTCTCTTATCTCCTTATCTCTCCTAACTCTACTATTTACTTATCTCTCCTATCTCCTGATATCTCCTATCTCCTGATCTCTCCTATTTATACTTATCTCTCCTATCTTGCCTATCTTCTGATCTCTCCTATCTCATTATCTCTTATTATCTCACCTATGTCTCCTAATCTCTCCTTATCTCTCCTTATCGCTCCTTATCTTGCCTATCTCTCCAATCTCTCCATATCTCTCCTTATCTCTCCTATCTCCCCTCCCTCTCCAATGTCCATCATAGTTATTGTAGACTTACACCAACCCTGGAGGCATGACACACAGCTTTTCAACCCCTCAACCAAGACTACAGTTTCATTTTATTATCCTTAAAAAAAAACGAAGCATCGAATGAACACTGAGCTAATTACAAACTCCTTCTGTCATCATCACCATCATCATCATCACCACCATAGGCTCCTGCTCATCTCAGAGTTCATAATAAATGGGTCTGGGGAAGATGAGTGCAGGGCGAATGAATAGTGAATGGTATTCATCAGGCAGGCAAGGAGGGGGAAGCGCTGCGGCCAAGATCCAATTATATATATTCATTAAGTGATAATGATATCATGGTCTTTTAAATGGGAAGAAAAGAGCGTAATTGAATAATAACAGTTGTACAATCCCAGAGGAGGGGGCCTGGGGGCCGGGAGGGGGGCCACTCCATCCCCGACACAGTGACCCCTGGGGGGGAGAGAGAGAGAAGGTGGGAGGATTGATGCTATTCTATTAGTCCCTGATAGATGTATTATGAAGGCCTGAGTGGACTCGGCGCGCCACTTTGTCACTCACACTAATCAGCAGGCTAAGGCTACATGTGAGGGAGGATGCTGTGAATGTCTAACCACCCTTTTGTATGTGGTGTGTGTGGGGGTGGAGGGTGTAGGGGGGTGTGGGTCTCCCCCTTTCTTTGACTGTCTCCCCCCGTGTCGCTCTCTCTCTTCCCCCCCACCCCTCCACAAAGACAAGGTTAGGGGTGTTTGACATGACGGCAGACGTGACGGCCCTGTCGAGCCCAGAGTCGTGGCCCGACACAAATGGGCCAGCTGAGCACCCTGACCTGCGGGTTGAGCCCTCATTTGTTTATTAATGGCGGGCATTTGCAACACCATAAGGGTGTGTGTCACTGGGATCAACAGCCCCAGCCCTGGGAAAACAATTAGTAAATATTTAGGAAGAGGAGATGAGAGGAGATCTCGTTCCCCTTCGGTTGACATTATGTGTGTTGGGTTGATGGGCTGCCAGGAGGCAGGTACACTGATGGACAGACACGCACTAACAGGGTCAGGGACAAACACTTAGGCCAATGTGCACACACAGGACATTAGCAAGTGAAAACATATGCATACACAATTGATTACTTCTAGTTTAGTGTAGATTTCATGTGTGGATAAGATATTGATGCAGTATGAAAAATGGACTTTCAGCCACTTAAAGCAGTATGGAATGTATCAAACTGCTTGAGTGAGGTTTAAATTGAGATATTTCCATGCACCCATGCACACAAAAGCAAAACAATTGCTGAAATTAGAATTTTTCAAACGTAACAGTGTTGATAAATGAACCCTCGTGTCAAACCCTATTTCTGTATCAACATCAGTATCGATCATTACACAATGATATATACCTGCAGTCTGTGTGTGTGTGGTGTGTGTGTGTGTGTGTGTGTGTGTGTGTGTGTGTGTGTGTGTGTGTGTGTGTGTGTGTGTGTGTGTGTTTGTCTGTGTGGGTATGTGTGTGTGTGTGTCTGTGTGTGCGTGTGTGTATGTGGCAGTATGTCAGTTTCTGTATGTGTGTGTGTGTGTCCTGGGAGAAGGGAGTCTGCATGGGTTTGATCTCTGGCGTTAGCCTGGATTAGTGGGACAGACTGGAGAAAGCTAATTATCACGACACTCCTCCCCAAAGACCAGCCTCTCTGTTGTCTGTTGTCTGTTAACTTATCGCTTGACCCACACGTTCACTTGAAGGGTACAAGATAACATTACCACCTCCCAGCCCCCCTCCACACACCACACACTCTCTGGTACAGGAGACATACATACTAACAGGTACTTAAGCCCTGAGTGAGGGTGTGTGTGTTGTGTGTGTGTGTTGTGTGTGTTGTGTGTGTGTGTGTGTGTGTGTGTGTGTGTGTGTGTGTGTGTGTGTGTGTGTGTGTGTGTGTGTGTGTGTGTGTGTGTGTGTGTGTGTGTATGTAGTCTCCACTGGCTCCCTTATCTCTCAGTGTATCACAATTTATAATCTCTTATTGGTGACAAGATGGTGACATAATCATTCCGGACAAATCATCATCATCACTGTTGATCTCTGATCTCTCTAGCCCCTCTGCAATGGAAAGCCTCTCTAGCCCCTCTGCAATGGGAAGCCTTTCTAGCTCCTGTGCAATGGGAAGCCTCTCTAGCTCCCCTACAATGGGAAGCCTCTCTAGCTCCTCTGCAATGGGAAGCCTCTCTAGCTCCTGTGCAATGGGAAGCCTCTCTAGCTCCCCTACAATAGGAAGCCTCTCTAGCTCCCCTGCAATGGGAAGCCTCTCTAGCTCCTGTGCAATGGGAAGCCTCTCTAGCTCCCCTGCAATGGGAAGCCTCTCTAGCTCCTCTGCAATGGGAAGCCTCTCTAGCTCCCCTGCAATGGAAAGCCTCTCTAGCTCCCCTACAATAGGAAGCCTCTCTAGCTCCTCTGCAATGGGAAGCCTCTCTAGCTCCTGTGCAATGGGAAGCCTCTCTAGCTCCCCTACAATGGGAAGCCTCTCTATCTCCCCTGCAATGGGAAGCCTCTCTAGCTCCTGTGCAATGGGAAGCCTCTCTAGCTCCTCTGCAATGGGAAAACTCTCTAGCTCCTGTGCAATGGGAAGCCTCTCTAGCTCCCCTGCAATGGGAAGCCTCTCTAGCTCCCCTGCAATGCGAAGCCTTTCTAGCTCCCCTGCAATGGGAAGCCTCTCTAGCTCCTCTGCAATGGGAAGCCTCTCTAGCTCCCCTGCAATAGGAAGCCTCTCTAGCTCCTCTGCAATGGGAAGCCTCTCTAGCTCCTGTGCAATGGGAAGCCTCTCTAGCTCCCCTACAATGGGAAGCCTCTCTAGCTCCCCTACAATGGGAAGCCTCTCTAGCTCCCCTGCAATGGGAAGCCTCTCTAGCTCCTGTGCAATGGGAAGCCTCTCTAGCTCCCCTGCAATGGGAATCATCTCTAGCTCCCCTGCAATGGGAAGCCTCTCTAGCTCCCCTGCAATGGAAAGCCTCTCTAGCTCCCCTGCAATGGGAATCATCTCTAGCTCCCCTGCAATGGGAAGCCTCTCTAGCTCCCGTGCAATGGGAAGCCTCTCCAGCTCCAGTGCAATGGGAAGCCTCTCTAGCTCCCCTACAATGGGAAGCCTCTCCAGCTCCCCTACAATAGGAAGCCTCTCTAGCTCCTCTGCAATGGGAAGCCTCTCTAGCTCCTGTGCAATGGGAAGCCTCTCTAGCTCCCCTACAATAGGAAGCCTCTCTAGCTCCCCTGCAATGGGAAGCCTCTCTAGCTCCCCTGCAATGGGAAGCCTCTCTAGCTCCTCTGCAATGGGAAGCCTCTCTAGCTCCCCTGCAATGGAAAGCCTCTCTAGCTCCCCTACAATAGGAAGCCTCTCTAGCTCCTCTGCAATGGGAAGCCTCTCTAGCTCCTGTGCAATGGGAAGCCTCTCTAGCTCCCCTACAATGGGAAGCCTCTCTATCTCCCCTGCAATGGGAAGCCTCTCTAGCTCCTGTGCAATGGGAAGCCTCTCTAGCTCCTCTGCAATGGGAAGCCTCTCTAGCTCCCCTGCAATGCGAAGCCTTTCTAGCTCCCCTGCAATGGGAAGCCTCTCTAGCTCCCCTGCAATGGGATGCCTCTCTAGCTCCCCTGCAATAGGAAGACTCTCTAGCTCCTCTGCAATGGGAAGCCTCTCTAGCTCCTGTGCAATGGGAAGCCTCTCTAGCTCCCCTACAATGGGAAGCCTCTCTAGCTCCCCTGCAATGGGAAAACTCTCTAGCTCCTGTGCAATGGGAAGCCTCTCTAGCTCCCCTGCAATGGGAAGCCTCTCTAGCTCCCCTGCATGCGAAGCCTTTCTAGCTCCCCTGCAATGGGAAGCCTCTCTAGCTCCTCTGCAATGGGAAGCCTCTCTAGCTCCCCTGCAATAGGAAGCCTCTCTAGCTCCTCTGCAATGGGAAGCCTCTCTAGCTCCTCTGCAATGGGAAGCCTCTCTAGCTCCCTTACAATGGGAAGCCTCTCTAGCTCCCCTACAATGGGAAGCCTCTCTAGCTCCCCTGCAATGGGAAGCCTCTCTAGCTCCTGTGCAATGGGAAGCCTCTCTAGCTCCCCTGCAATGGGAAGCCTCTCTAGCTCCCCTGCAATGGGAAGCCTCTCTAGCTCCCCTGCAATGCGAAGCCTTTCTAGCTCCCCTGCAATGGGAAGCCTCTCTAGCTCCCCTGCAATGGGAAGCCTCTCTAGCTCCCCTACAATAGGAAGACTCTCTAGCTCCTCCGCAATGGGAAGCCTCTCTAGCTCCTGTGCAATGGGAAGCCTCTCTAGCTCCCCTACAATGGGAAGCCTCTCTAGCTCCCCTGCAATGGGAAGCCTCTCTAGTTCCTGTGCAATGGGAAGCCTCTCTAGCTCCCCTGCAATGGGAAGCCTCTCTAGCTCCCCTGCAATGCGAAGCCTTTCTAGCTCCCCTGCAATGCGAAGCCTTTCTAGCTCCCCTGCAATGGGAAGCCTCTCTAGCTCCCCTGCAATGGGAAGCCTCTCTAGCTCCCCTACAATAGGAAGACTCTCTAGCTCCTCTGCAATGGGAAGCCTCTCTAGCTCCTGTGCAATGGGAAGCCTCTCTAGCTCCCCTACAATGGGAAGCCTCTCTAGCTCCCCTGCAATGGGAAGCCTCTCTAGTTCCTGTGCAATGGGAAGCCTCTCTAGCTCCCCTGCAATGGGAAGCCTCTCTAGCTCCCCTGCAATGCAAAGCCTTTCTAGCTCCCCTGCAATGGAAAGCCTCTCTAGCTCCTCTGCAATGGGAAGCCTCTCTAGCTCCCCTGCAATAGGAAGCCTCTCTAGCTCCTCTGCAATGGGAAGCCTCTCTAGCTCCCCTGCAATAGGAAGCCTCTCTAGCTCCTCTGCAATGGGAAGCCTCTCCAGCTCCTGTGCAATGGGAAGCCTATCTAGCTCCCCTACAATGGGAAGCCTCTCTAGCTCCCCTACAATGGGAAGCCTCTCTAGCTCCCCTGCAATGGGAAGCCTCTCTAGCTCCTGTGCAATGGGAAGCCTCTCTAGCTCCCCTGCAATGGGAAGCCTCTCTAGCTCCCCTGCAATGGGAAGCCTCTCTAGCTCCCCTGCAATGGGAAGCCTCTCTAGCTCCCCTGCAATGGGAAGCCTCTCAAGCTCCCCTGCAATAGGAAGCCTCTCTAGCTCCTCTGCAATGGGAAGCCTCTCTAGCTCCCCTGCAATGACAAGCCTCTCTAGCTCCTCTGCAATAGGAAGCCTCTCTAGCTCCTCGGCAATGGAAGCCTCTCTAGCTCCCCTGCAATGGGAAGCCTCTCTAGCTCCTCTGCAATGGGAAGCCTTCTTAGCTTCTCTGCAATAGGAAGCCTCTCTAGCTCTTCTGCAATGGGAATCATCTCTAGCTCCCCTGCAATAGGAAGTCTCTCTGCATCAGGAAGCATCTATAGCTCCTCTGCAATAGGAAGCCTCTAGCTACTCTGCAATGGGAAGTCTCTCTAAACCCTCTGAAATGGGAAGCCTCTCTAGCTCCTCTGCAATGGGAAGCCTCTTTAGCTCCCCTGCAATGGGAAGCCTCCAACTCCTCTGCAATGGGAAGCCTCCCTAGCTCCCCTGAAGTAGGAATCCTCTCTTGCTCCTCGGCAATAGGAAGCATCTCTAGCTCTTCTGCAATGGGAAGCCTCTCTAGCTCCTCTGCAGTAGGAAGCCTCTCTTGCTCCTCTGCAATAGGAAGCCTCTCTAGCTCCTCTGCAGTAGGAAGCCTCTCTAGCTCCGCTGCTATTGGGAAGCCTTTTTATCTCCTCTGCAATGGAAGCCCCTAGCTCCTCTGCAATAGGAAGCCTCTCTAGCTCCCCTGCAATGGGAAGCCTCTCTAGCTCCTCTGCAGTAGGAAGCCTCTCTAGCTCCACTGCTATTGGGAAGCCTTTTTAGCTCTTCTGCAATGGAAGCCCCTAGCTCCTCTGCAATAGGAAGCCTCTCTAGCTCCCCTGCAATGGGAAGCCTCATTAGCTCCCCTGCAATGGGAAGCCTTTCTATCTCCTCTGCAATGGGAAGCCTCTCTAGCTCCGCTGCTATTGGGAAGCCTTTTTAGCTCCTCTGCAATGGAAGCCCCTAGCTCCTCTGCAATAGGAAGCCTCTCTAGCTCCCCTGCAATAGGAAGCCTCTCTAGCTCCTCTGCAATAGGAAGCCTCTCTAGCTCCTCTGCAATGTGAAGCCTCTCTAGCTCCTCTGCAATGGTAAGCCTTTCTAGCTCCCCTGCAATGGGAAGCCTCTCTAGCTCCTCTGCAATAGGAAGCCTCTCTAGCTCCTCTGCAATAGGAAGCCTCTCTAGCTCTTCTGCAATGTGAAGCCTCTCTAGCTCCTCTGCAATGGGAAGCCTCTCTAGCTCCCCTGCAATGGGAATAGTCTCTAGCTCCTCTGCAATGCGAAGCCTCTCTAGCTCCTCTGCTATGGGAAGCCCCTCTAGGTGCTCTGCAATGGGAAGCCTCTCTATCTCCTCTGCAATGGGAAGCCTCTCTAGCTCCGCTGCTATTGGGAAGCCTTTTTTAACTCCACTGCAATGGAAGCCCCTAGCTCCTCTGCAATGGGAAGCCTCTCTAGCTCTTCTGCAATAGGAAGCCTCTCTAGCTCCTCTGCAATGTGAAGCCTCATTAGCTCCTCTGCAATGGGAAGCCTCTCTAGCTCCCCTGCAATGGGAATAGTCTCTAGCTCCTCTGCAATGCGAAGCCTCTCTAGCTCCTCTGCAATGCAAAGCCTCTTTAGCTTCCATTTAGATAGCTCTTCATGACAGTGCCTGGTGGGTATGTAAGGCATTAGCCAGTGCATT
This sequence comes from Salmo salar, assembly GCF_965601325.2. Lineage (NCBI taxonomy): Eukaryota > Metazoa > Chordata > Actinopteri > Salmoniformes > Salmonidae > Salmo > Salmo salar. The sequence continues at coordinate 46,831,033 of NC_138300.1, forward strand.
CCTTGTTGGATGTGTGCACTTTTCTACAATAAGGAAGACGCACAAGACATTCTCCAAACACTCCACAGGGCCGAAATCCCCGTTATTTGCAAGAGGAAGCGATGCAGGTACAGAGGACAAAGAGCCGGATGCCTGGTCAGGACCCGGAGAAGGCGAGTGGGAAAGCTGCCATTACAGTCAATACTACTCGCCAACGTGCAATCATTGGACAATAAATTAGATGACGTGCGATCATGAATATCCTTCCAATGGGACATCAAAAACTGTAATATCCTATGTTTCACGGAATCGTGGCTGAATGACGACATCAGCTAGCGGGATATACGCTGCACCGGCAAGATAGAACAGCACACTCCGGTAAGACGAAGGGGGGCGGTCTGTGCATATTTGTAAACAACATTATTTTACATTTACATTTTAGTCATTTAGCAGACGCTCTTATCCAGAGCGACTTACAGTAGTGAATGCATACATTTCATATCATGCATTTTTTTTTTTTGTACTGGCCCCCCGTGGGGATTGAACCCACAACCCTGGCATTGCACACACCATGCTCTACTGACTGAGCCACAGGGAACAACAGCTGGTGCACGAAATCTAAGGAAGTCTCTAGATTTTGCTTGCCTGAAGAAGAGTATATTGTGATAAATTGCAGGCCACACTACTTGCCTAGAGAGTTTTCAGCTATACTTTTCGTGGCTGTTCATTTACCACCACAGACAGATGCTGGCACTAAGACTGCACTCAGTCAGCTGTATAAGGAAATAAGCAAACAGGACACCACTCACCCAGAGGCGGCGCTCCTAGTGGTCAGAGACTTTAACGCAGGGAATCTTAAATCAGTTCTACCAAATTTCTATCAACATGTTAAATGTTAAATGTGCAACCAGAGGGATTCTAGATTCTACCTGTACTCCACACACAGAGACGCGTACAAAGCTCTCCCTCGCCCTCCATTTGGTAAATCCGACCACAACTCTATCCTCCCGAATCCTGCTTACAGGCAAAATTTAAAGCAGAAAGCACCAGTGACTCGGTCTATATAAAAGTGATCAGATGAAGCAGATGCTAAACTACAGGACTGTTTTGCTATCACAGACTGGAACATGTTCCGGGATTCTTTCGATGGTATTGAGGAGTACACCACATCAGTCACTGGCTTTATCAATAAGTGAAGAAGCCATGGATTACAGGCAACATTCGCACTGAGCTAAAGGGTAGAGCTGCCGCTTTCAAGGTGTGGGACTCTAACCCGGAAGCTTATAAGAAATCCTGCTATGCCCTGCGACGAACCATCAAACAGGCAAAGCATCAATACAGGGCTAAGATTGAATCATACTACACCGGCTCCGACGCTCGTCTTATGTGGCATGGCTTGCAAACTATTCAAATCAAATCACATTTCATTTGTCACATACACATGGTTAGCAGATGTTAATGCGAGTGTCGCGAAATGCTTGTGCTTCTAGTTCCGACAATGCAGTAATAACCAACGAGTAATCTAACCTAACAATTTCACAACAATTACCTTATACACACAAGTGTAAAGGAATGAATAAGAATATGTGAAAATATATGAATGAGTGATGGTACAGAACGGCATAGGCAAGATGCAGTGGATGGTATCGAATACAGTATATACATATGAAATGAGTAATGTAGGGTATGTAAACATATAAAAGTGGCATTGTTTAAAGTAGCTAGTGATACATGTATTACATCAAGTTGGCAAGATGCAGTAGATGGTATAGAGTACAGTATATACATATGAGATGAGTAATGTAAGGTATGTAAACATTATATGAAGTGGCATTGTTCAAAGTGGCTAGTGATACATTTTTCATCAATTTTTACATTATTAAAGTGGCTGGAGTTGAGTCAGTATGTTGGCAGCAGCCTCTCAGTGTTAGTGATGGCTGTTTAACAGTCTGATGGCCTTGAGATAGAAGCTGTTTTTCAGTCTCTCGGTCCCTGCTTTGATGCACCTGTACTGACCTGACCTTCTGGATGATAGTGGGGTGAACAGGCAGTGGCTCGGGTGGTTGTTGTCCTTGATGATCTTTATGGCCTTCCTGTGACATCGGGTGGTATAGGTGTCCTGGAGGGCAGGTAGTTTGCCCCCGGTGATGCGTTGTGCAGACCTCACTACCCTCTGGAGAGCCTTACGGTTGTGGGCGGAGCAGTTGCCGTACCAGGCGGTGATACAGCCCGACAGGATGCTCTCGATTGTGCATCTGTAAAAGTTTGTGAGTGCTTTTGGTGACAACCCAAATTTCTTCAGCCTCCTAAGGTTGAAGAGGCGCTGCTGTGCCTTCTTCGCCACGCTGTCTGTGTGGGTGGACCAATTCAGTTTGTCCGTGATGTGTACGCCGAGGAACTTAAAACTTACTACCCTCTCCACTACTGTCCCATCGATGCAGATGGGGGGTGCTTCCTCTGCTGTTTCCTGAAGTCCATGATCATCTCCTTTGTCTGTCCCTCCTTTGTTTTGTTGACGTTGAGTGTGAGGTTATTTTCCTGACACCACACGCCGAGGGCCCTCACCTCCTCCCTGTAGGCCGTCTCGTCGTTGTTGGTAGTCAAGCCTACCACTGTAGTGCCGTCTGCAAACTTGATGATTGAGTTTGAGGCGTGCATGGCCACGCAGTCGTGGGTGAACAGGGAGTACAGTAGAGGGCTCAGAACACACCCTTGTGGGGCCCCAGTGTTGAGGATCAGCGGGGTGGAGATGTTGTTACCTACCCTCACCACCTGGGGGCGGCCCATCAGGAAGTCCAGTACCCAGTTGCACAGGGCGGGGTCGAGACCCAGGGTCTCGAGCTTGATGACGAGTTTGGAGGGTACTATGGTGTTCAATGCTGAGCTGTAGTCGATGAACAGCATTCTCACATAGGTATTCCTCTTGTCCAGATGGGTTAGGGCAATGTGCAGTGTGGTTGCAATTGCGTCGCATGTGGACCTATTGGGGCGGTAAGCAAATTGGAGTGGGTCTAGGGTGTCAGGTAGGGTGGAGGTGATATGGTCCTTGACTAGTCTCTCAAAGCACTTCATGATGACGGAAGTGAGTGCTACGGGGCGGTAGTCGTTTAGCTCAGTTACCTTAGCTTTCTTGGGAACAGGAGCAATGGTGGCCCTCTTGAAGTATGTGGAAACAGCAGACTGGGATAGGGATTGATTGAATATGTCCGTAAACACACCAGCCAGCTGGTCTGCGCATGCTCTGAGGACGCGGCTGGGGATGCCGTCTGGGCCTGCAGCCTTGCGAGGGTTAACACGTTTAAATGTTTTACTCACGTCAGCTGCAGTGAAGGAGAGTCCGCAGGTTTTGGTAGCGGGCCGTGTCAGTGGCACTGTATTGTCCTCAAAGCGAGCAAAGAAGTTGTTTAGTCTGTCTGGGAGCAAGACATCCTGGTCCGCGACGGGGCTGGTTTTCTTTTTGTAATCAGTGATTGACTGTAGACCCTGCCACATACCTCTTGTGTCTGAGCCGTTAAATTGCGACTCTACTTTGTCTCTATACTGACGCTTAGATTGTTTGATTGCCTTGCAGAGGGAATAGCTACAGTGGGGGGAAAAAGTATTTGATCCCCTGCTGATTTTGTACGTTTGCCCAGTTACAAAGAAATTATCAGTCTATAATTTTAATGGTCGGTTTATTTGAACAGTGAGAGACAGAATAATAACAAAAAAATCCAGAAAAACTCATGTCAAAAATGTTATAAAAATGATTTGCATTTTAATGAGGGAAATAAGTATTTGACCCCTCTGCAAAACATGACTTAGTACTTGGTGGCAAAACCCTTGTTGGCAATCACAGATGTCAGACGTTTCTTGTAGTTGGCCACCAGGTTTACACACATCTCAGGAGGGATTTTGTCCCACTCCTCTTTGCAGATCTTCTCCAAGTCATTAAGGTGTCGAGACTGACGTTTGGCAACTCGAACTTCAGCTCCCTCCACAGATTTTCTATGGGATTAAGGTCTGGAGACTGGCTAGGCCACTCCAGGACCTTAATGTGCTTCTTCTTGAGCCACTCCTTTGTTGCCTTGGCCGTGTGTTCTGGGTCATTGTCATGCTGGAATACCCATCCACGACCCATTTTCAATGCCCTGGCTGAGGGAAGGAGGTTCTCACCCAAGATTTGACGGTACATGGCCCCGTCCATCGTCCCTTTGATGCGGTGAAGTTGTCCTGTCCCCTTAGCAGAAAAACACCCCCAAAGCATAATGTTTCCACCTCCATGTTTGACGGTGGAGATGGTGTTCTTGGGGTCATAGGCAGCATTCCTCCTCCTCCAAACACGGTGAGTTGAGTTGATGCCAAAGAGCTCAATTTTGGTCTCATCTGACCACAACACTTTCACCAGTTGTCCTCTGAATCATTCAGATGTTCATTGGCAAACTTCAGACGGGCATGTATATGTGCTTTCTTGAGCAGGGGGACCTTGCGGCTGCTGCAGGATTTCAGTCCTTCACGGCGTAGTGTGTTACCAATTGTTTTCTTGGTGACTATGGTCCCAGCTGCCTTGAGATCATTGACAAGATCCTCCCGTGTAGTTCTTGGCTGATTCCTCACTGTTCTCATGATCATTGCAACCCCACGAGGTGAGATCTTGCATGGAGCCCCAGGCCGAGGGAGATTGACAGTTCTTTTGTGTTTCTTCCATTTGCGAATAATCGCACCAAATGTTGTCACCTTCTCACCAAGCTGCTTGGCGATGGTCTTGTAGCCCATTCCAGCCTTGTGTAGGTCTACAATCTTGTCCCTGACATCCTTGGAGAGCTCTTTGGTCTTGGCCATGGTGGAGAGTTTGGAATCTGATTGATTGATTGCTTCTGTGGACAGGTGTCTTTTTTACAGGTAACAAGCTGCGGTTAGGATCACTCCCTTTAAGAGTGTGCTCCTAATCTCAGCTCGTTACCTGTATAAAAGACACCTGGGAGCCAGAAATCTTTCTGATTGAGAGGGGGTCAAATACTTATTTCCCTCATTAAAATGCAAATAAATTGATATCATTTTTTACATGCGTTTTTCTGGACATTTTTGTTGTTATTCTGTCTCTCACTGTTCACATAAACCTACCATTAAAATTATAGACGGATCCTTTCTTTATCAGTGGGCAAACGTACTAAATCAGCAGGGGATCAAATACTTTTTCCCCCACTGTAGCAATTAAACACTGGAATGGTAGATGTGCAGAAGATGAATGTGCAAGTAGAGATACTGGGGTGCAAAGGAGCAAGATAAATAAATAAATACAGTATGGGGATGAGGTAGGTAGATAGATGGGCTGTTTACAGATAGGCTATGTACAGGTGCAGTGATCTGTGAGCTGCTCTGACAGCTGGTGCTTAAAGCTAGTGAGGGAGATATGAGTCTCCACATAGAGTCAAATGAAGTTCGTTCAGGGCCATCGATGTGTCTGCTTGGGGGGGAATATATGCGGCTGTGATTATAATCGAAGAGACTTCTCTTGGTAAATAATGCGGTCGACATTTGATTGTGAGGAATTCTAAGTCAGGTGAACACAAGGACTTGAGTTCCTGTATGTTGTTATGATCACACCACGTCTCGTTAATCATAAGGCATACCCCCCCCCCCCCCCTGCCCTTCTTCTTACCAGAAAGATGCTTGTTTCTGTTGGCGCAATGTGTGAGGAAACCAGCTGGCTGTACCGACTCCGATATCGTGTCTCGAGTGAGCCATGTTTCCGTGAAGCAAAGAACGTTACAGTCTCTTATGTCTCTCTGGAATGTTACCCTTGCTCGGTTTTCATCTACCTTGTTGTCAAGAAACCGGACATTGGCGAGTAGTATGCTCGGGAGCGGTGCGCGATGTGCCCGTCTCCGGAGCCTGACCAGAAGACCGCTTCGTCTGCCCCTTTTACGGCGTTGTTGTTTTGGTTCGCCGGCTGGGATCCGATCCATTGTCCTGGGTGGTGGGCAAAACAGAGGATCTGCTTCGGGAAAGTCGTATTCCTGATCGTAATGATGGTGAGTTGACGTTGCTCTTATATCCAATAGTTCCTCCCGACGGTATGTAATAAAACCTAAGATTACCTGGGGTACCAATGTAAGGAATAACACATAAAAAAACAAAATACTGCATCGTTTCCTAGGGACGCGAAGTGAGGCGGCCATCTCTGTCGGCGCCTAACACTATTACAGACTACAAAGGGAAGCACAGCCGCGAGCTTCGCAGTGGCACGAGCCTACCAGACGAGCTAAATCACTTCTATGCTTGCTTCGAGGCAAGCAATACTGAGGCATGCATGAGAGCATCAGCTGTTCTGGATGACTGTGTGATCACGCTTTCCGTTGCCGACGTGAGTAAGACCTTTAAACAGGTCAACATACATAAGGCTGCGGGCCAGACAGATTACCAGGACGTGTGCTCCGGGCATGTGCTGACCAACTGGCAGGTGTCTTCACTGACATTTTCAACATGTCCCTGATTGAGTCTGTAATACCAACATGTTTCAAGCAGACCACCATAGTCCCTGTGCCCAAGAACACAAAGGCAACCTGCCTAAATGACTACAGACCTGTAGCACTCACGTCCGTAGCCATAAAGTGCTTTTATTTTGCACTATTGGTTAGAGCCTGTAAGTAAACATTTTACTGTAAGGTCTACTACACCTGTTGTATTCAGTGCACGTGACAAATAAACTTTGATTTGATTTGATCTTCAATCAATGACAGGCCTCTCTTTCCCACCGTACTCTAAGCACCATCACCAGAGACAGAGATAGAGAGACAGAGAGAGAGAGAGTCAGTCCTTCTGTTCAGCTTTGATACAAACTCTTATTTGTTTTCTGTCAGGCCTCCCATCCCGGATGCTATAGAGTGGATTATTATTTTGAAGCTTCATCAGAATAAATAATTGATTTCTGTTACACACCAAGCACGACAGCCAGTTCACACGGCTCGGCGGTGCTTTGATTTGGACCAGCGTACAGTAGAGAAATGTAAAGTGGAGAATAATGTTTACCTTGGTGCTATTGCAATTAGCTGGGGAAACATGCAGCGTACATGTGTCCGTTCCCTGGCAGGATTGGCGTGAATTAAAGTGCCATTGTGAACAAGCAAAACTCTGGCTTTTGTTTACTTGCCGCGGAGTGGAGCATTAAACATGCTCACTCAGTGCTGCACAGGCGGCGTTTTGATATGATCATCTGAGTCAGTCGTTAGTCAGATACTCCCCACTGCAGGCCTAATGACAAACAGACAGAGCCTCCCCACAGCCCAAATGACACACAGACAGACACACTCAGCTGGGAGACTTGATACACAATAGGGCCATGAAGGTACAGATACTGTGACTCACTCTGTCCGTCCGTCCGTCTGTCCATCTGTCCGTCTGTCTGTCCGTCCGTCCGTCCGTCCGTCCGTCCGTCTGTCTGTCCCTGTATCACATCTTTCACTCTCTCTCTGTCTCTTTCTCTCCTACACACCCCTAGTCTCACTCACCTCAACTCCCACCGCTAGTCTTACACACCTTCATTAACCAAGTCTTCTCTCATTTAGTTCCTTAATGACATTCATAGATAAATAGGCCTCCGCTGATCCTGACTGGATTACTGAAGACAGATCTCCTTTCTGTGTATGACAGACTCTTCTCTACTCTCCCCAGGTCCATCCTCCTCTCATTCTCCACAGAGCCTCAGGTTAAACCTATGGCTTCATTCTCCACAGGATCTAACCTGGGATCCCTGAGAGAGAACCCAACCTGTCCTGAGGGGAGAGACCCAGAGACCCAGGAACTCAGAGTCACAGAGTAACACAGTAACATCTCTGTTCATTCTCTCTGTGTTGAGGGCTTAATTTACCCCCATGTGTGGGGATATCCTCAGGGGTCCCCCCCGGAACATCCTTGTTAGAGCGTGTAACGCACCCCCTGGGCCTGGCCTGAGCCCCTCCAGTCTGCCCTAACTCATGATCCATCAGCCCTCCAGGCTGGAGCTGCCAGAGGCCCCCTGACCAGGGCTGGAGGGGCTTCTGGGAGAGCCACAGGATCCAAGGGGAACCTGAGGGGCTGCCTGCAGGGGCCGGGGTACACCGTCTGGAACACCCAGCGTGGCGACTGGAGGCCACTGAGACAGGGTTAGGATGAATTAGTGAACCCTATTAGGACTTTAGTAGGAGTGGCTAGGCATGCTAGGCAGCTCATCAAATCAAATACATTTTTATTTGTCACATATGCCGAATACAACAGGTGAAATCTGAGGACCCATGACAAATCTTTTCAGTCTCCTGAGGGGGAATATGCCTTGTCGTGCCCTCTTTACAACTGTCTTGGTGTGCTTGGACCATGATAGTTTGTTGGTGATGTAGACACCAGGGAACTTGAAGCTCTCAACCTGCTCCACTACAGCCCCAATGATGAGAATAGGGGTGTGCTCAGTCCTCCATTTCCTGTAGTCCACAATCATATCCTTTGTCTTATCACGTTGAAGGAGAGGTTGTTATCCTGGCACCACACTGCCAGGTCTCTGACCTCCTCCCAATAGGCTGTCTCATCGTTGTCGGTGATCAGGCCTACCACCGTTGTGTCCTCAGGAAACTTAATGATGGTGTTGGAGTCGTGCTTAGCCATGCAGTCATGGGTGAACAGGGAGCACAGGAGAGGACTGAGAATGCACCCCTGAGGGGCCCCTGTATTGAGGATCAGCGTGGCAGATGTGTTGTTACCTACACTGACCACCTGGGGGTGGCCCGACTGGAAGTCCAGGATCCAGTTGCAGAGGGAGGTGTTTAGATCCAGGGTCCTTAGCTTAGTGATGAGCTTTGAGGGCACTATGGTGTTGAAAGCTGAGCTGTAGTCAATGAATAGCATTCTCACGTAGGTGCTCCTTTTGTCCAGGTAGGAAAGGGCAGTGTGGAGTGCAATAGAGGTTGCATCATCTGTGGATCTGTTATGCAAAATGGAGTGGGTCTAGGGTTTCTGGGATAATGGTGTTGATGTGAGCCATGACCATTCTTTCAAAGCACTTCATGGCTACAGATGTGAGTGCTACGGGTCCGTAGTCATTTAGGCAGGTTACCTTTGCTTTCTTGGGCACAGGGGCTATGGTGGTCTGCTTGAACAGCTGGTGGTGGACTGCTTGAACAGCTGGAACAGCTGGTGCACTCATGCATGCTTCAGTGTTGCTTGCCTCGAAGCGAGCATAGAAGTTATTTAGCTTGTCTGGTAGGCTTGTGTCACTGGGAAGCTCACGGCTGTGATTCCTTTTCTAGTCTGTAATAGTTTGCAAGCCCTGCCACATCTGACGAGCGTCGGAGCCAGTGTAGTACGATTCAATCTTAGTCCTGTATTGACGCTTTGCCTGTTTGATGGTTCGTCGGAGGGCATAGCGGGACTTCTTATAAGCGTCCAGGTTAGAGTCCCACTGCTTGAAAGCGGCAGCTCTACCCTTTAGCTCAGTGTGGATGGTGCCTTTAATCCAAAGCTTCTGGTTGGGGTATGTATGTACGGTCACTGTGGGGACGACGTCATCGAGGCACTTATTGATGAAGCCAGTGACTGATGTAGTGTACACCTCAATGCCATCGGAAGAATCCCGGAACATATTCCAGTCTGTGCTAGCAAAACAGTCCTGTAGGTTAGCATTTGTGTCATCTGACCACTTCTGTATTAAGCGAGTCACTGGTACTTCCTGCTTAAGGTTTTGCTTGTAAGGAGAAATCAGGAGGATAGAGTTATGATCAGATTTGCCAAATGGAGGGTGAGGGAGAGCTTTGTACGCATCTCTGTGTGTGGAGTAAAGGTGGTCCAGAGTTTTTTTCCCTCTGGAATTAGGTAAAACAGATTTAAGTTTCCCTGCATTAAAGTCCCTGGCCACTAGGTGCACTGCCTCTGGATGATCATTTTCTTGTTTGCTTATGGCCTTATACAGCTCGTTGAGTGCGGTCTTAGTGTGAGCATCGGTTTGTGGTGGTAAATACACAGCTACGAAAAATATAGATGAAACCTCTTTTGGTAAACAGTATGGTCTACATCTTATCATGAGATACTCTACCTTAATATTAGATTTTGTGCATCAACTGTTATTTACAAATAGACACAGACCGCCACCCCTTGTCTTACCGGAAGCAGCTGCTCTATCTTGCCGATGGACCGAAAACCCAGGCAGCTGTATGTTATCCATGTCGTTGTTCAGCCACGACTCGGTGAAACATAAGATATTACAGTTTTTAATGTCCCGTTGGTAGGAAAGTCTTGATTGGAGCTCATCCATTTTATTATCCAATGATTGCACGTTGGCTAATAGGACTGATCCTTACACGGCACCCAGACCTACGTCCCCGATATCTCCATCTCTTCTTAATTTGAATGACGGGAATGTGGGCCTTGTCGGTTGTCTGAAGTAAACCCTTCGTGTCCGGCTCGTTACAGAAAAAGTCTTTGTCCAGTATGATGTGAGTAATCGTTGTCCTGATATGCAGAAGCTCTTTTTGGTCATAAGAGACCGTGGAAGAAACATTATGTACAAAGTAAGTTACAAATAACGTGAAAAAACACACACAATAGTACAATTGGTTAGGAGCCTGTAAAACGGCAGCCATCTCCTCCGGCGCCATTATAAAAATCTCATGCTTGGCAGCTCATGCTAGGCAGCTCATGCTAGGCAACTCATGCTAGGCAGCTCATGCTAGGCAACTCATGCTAGGCAGCTCATGCTAGGCAGCTCATGTTAGGTAGCTCATGCTAGGCAGCTTATGTTAGGTAGCTCATGCTAGGCAGCTCATGCTAGGCAACTCATGCTAGGCAACTCATGCTAGGCAGCTCATGTTAGGTAGCTCATGCTAGGCAGCTCATGCTAGGCAAGTTAGCTCATGCTAGGCAGCTCATGTTAGGTAGCTACAGGACTTAATGACATGCAGGGACTACTACAATGTGTAGCACCCACCTGCAAGGAAGCAATGCCACTGATTGAGTCTTGTGTACTGTACTTGCAATGTAAATAACATTTATTTAGTGCAGGTTTCAGTATCTCAGACATATTTCATAATTGGATTTTAACAGGGGTGTCTGACAGGTCTGTCCATCCATCCATCCCTCCGTCTACGGTTAGGTAATATACCCCCCCCCCATGTGCCCTGGGCTGTGGGCTCCCTGGCTGGCCTGGCTCCAGTGACTAGTGGGTCTGCTCCCTGCTTTCAGCTCCACCACTCATCTCCCTATCTCTTTAATGTCATTTAGCTGCAGGGTGGCGGGCGCCTCGCTCAGCCATTAATCCCTTTCCAAATGCCATAACATTTCCACAAAAACCCCTGCTTCTTAAAACTGATAATTAGAATGTCTATTTAAAGTTCAACACTCCCTGGCCATTATCAATTAAAAGACGTTTAAAGGTGATCGGTAGCAATTGTCAACAAATTCAATTTATTCCCTTCCTCTTCTCTGTTAAAGTGGGAAAATTTGAGGGAATGAGTGCTTTTGCATATTTGAGAGGTGGTAGAGGTGGTCTGAGCTTCAAATACCACACTGGAATGAAGAAACCGATTAGGAATGATTGGTACTTCATTTCTCTCTGAGTTTCTCCTCTGTAAGACTTAAATGCTGGCTAATTTGTTACCTCTTTTTTACTCTGTGTAACAGACATAGTAGTCTTGATGGTGGAAGAGATGAAAGCCATTGTTGGCCGTCAACATAAGTTCACATCTAAATTGAAACATTGTGAGACTGATTGTCAGAGCATTTCATCTGAATAAGGTAAAATACGATAAAAGGATATAACAGAGAAAGGAAATATCATATTTGTGATAACATTATTTGGGTTCTGATTCTATTATATAATACAGACGCAGTACGGAGTTGATGATGATGCATTAGTGTCATACAGGAGATGTGTATTTTTCCAAAGGAAGCCTACACCTTATTGTTGGGAACGTACCATCTGGCTCTCTTAGGGGTTCTCAGACATCCATCTCCCTGCCTTGAACAACACTGAAGGAGCCTCTCTCAGAGAGAGAACCAACCGTGGCTGGCTGACAAGACTGATTGCCAATAAATTATGGATAGCATTAGTACATCATTATATTTGTTTGACGATGTGATTCTGAATGTTATACGTCCGGTTCGGTCGTAATCTTTTAGATATTTTAATAGATTTGATGTATTTGTAAAATAAGCATGGGCCTGGATAAACTGCTATGTTTGATCATGATCCTTCAAATGTAAACGTTTTTAAACAGATGTGTGTGTTTTCATGTGTGTATACTGTATTTGTGGATTTATCTGTGTGTGTACATCAGTGTTCCCAGTATCCCCATGATTTCCCAGTCTCTCTCTATCTCTCCCAGCAGCAGTCTGCCTGAGGAGGTGTTCCCCTAATAAACCATTTGTATCCAGGGGAAAGCTGTGTACAGCTCCAGCAACAAGACTACTCTGACACCAGGAGCTCTTTTGAAGTTACCAGCAGAGTCAGGCTCCCTCTGAGGGGGGCCATTGTCCTACAGAACCCCCCCTCCTCCACATTCCCTCCCACTCCATGGGTGTCCTCCTCAGTGCTAAAGTCTCACAGTGGTAACAGCTAGCAGCGACTTCAAAAGCCTGCCTATGAAAGGACTAGTTTGACCACTGTTCACTAAGCAGCAGCTAAATCGGGTAGATAGACCATCAGGATAATTTGTATCAACTCAATAAGTTACTATGCCGCTAAACCGGAAGGTCATGACTTTACGCCGTGGCCACGGACCCATTCCCATGGCAACAGGACATCAATGTACCATCCGTTTCCCCCAAAACACCGGCTCTGAGTCTGGCTGTAAACGCTGTGTGGTAAACAAGGGTACGATTGTAGCCGAGATGACAGCACAAATTATATCAGCGCTGATTGTGGCGGCATAGTCGGCGAGGACAACAGAGGGACAGGAAGTGAGTGTTTCGGGTTGGGAGGGTGTATGAGGGTGGGGGGGTTCCACGCTGTCATGGCACGGAAGAATCTGCATGCATGAATGTCCTGGGAGAGAGGAGGATGATGATGATGGGGTAATGATTGCTGGGTTGAAGATGACTAGAGTTGATTGAATCAGGGCTGAGACCAAAGGTCGGAGGTCAGGGGTTTGGGAGGCTACTGGCTACTGTCAGGGGAGGGATGACCCCCCCACCCCCCTCCCTCCTTCATCGTCCAGTTTTTACAGCTCAACCAAAATTCTCAGCACGGCTAAAATCAATGTTGCCATTGTTGGGCCAAACAGTGCGTTCTTACCATGGCCAATGCAAAGAATGTCTGAAAGTCGGGGCCACTGGTCCGTTGGGACATACAGATTTGATTATGAGAAGGGCTAGAGTTGTTTTTCACCCCTCAGAAGAAAGGGGGTTTTGTTCCAGTTAGGGACAATGGGGCTTCTAAGTGGCATGTGAAACTGGGAGAACTCTGTGCAATAATTCAAGCCTTTGATTTGACAAATGTTTTTGCGCCTTCCTCCACATCTGCAAATACCTCCACTCTTTTTCTCTCTCTTCTCTTCTTTTTCTTTCTCCCTCCCGCTCAATTTTTTTCTCTGTCTCTCTTTCTACATCTCTTCTCTTCCTCTACCAAGCACTGTGCCTTATTGCCTGCCTCTACCAATGCAAACTACTCACTGTTCTGTTTTACACACAGAACAAAGACAACATTGAAAAGAGAATGAAAAAAAAACATTTTTGAGGAAAGAGTTGGGCACGTACATAGCCTAAGTTTTGCTATTTGGTCTTTTGTTGTTTGAATTAAAATAAAGGTTTCCTTCTCCGCTGTCACTTCTAGTTAGTGTGTTAGGGAGCTGCTATCAGCGCTGCTCCTGTGTGTGGAGTGAAGCTGACGGAGTGTGGAAGCTAACACAGCCACTGTGCTGTGACCGTGTCGCCTGCAATCAACCACAGCAGCCGCCCAGATTAATCATGACAGTAGGCAATATTTCCAACATTATTAGAAGAGAAACCTAATATTTTGGGACATCAGGGAGCCTGGTGCTGGTGTCCATCAAAGTGAGGGCCTTCATCTAATACTCCTTGGATGGGTAACCCAGGCACTTAACCCCTTTTAGATATTCCATCTCTTTCCCGTTTCCTCACCACACACACGTACAGAGAGAAACAGACGGACACAGGCAGGCTCGTGTGGGGTCATGATGAGGGATTTCTCATAGCAGAGATGTAATGCATTTATTTCCAACACAATTCCACACCTATTATGCCATGTTTTCAGAAAGCAAAACACTCACGTCACACATCGGGTCTGTTTGCTGTAGCATCAAGGTAAAGGCTTGGAGTTATTGAAAACAAAATAGACCTTCCACATTGCAATATCTGTGTTTGTGTGTATGTGTGTGCGTAGCTAGGATGTGGAGATTTGAAAGAGCTTGCAGTGCGGACATGCACCCTTGTGTGTGTGATCTGATTTTGTCTCTGTGTGTATTTTCTATGTCTCTTGTGTCCTTTTGTGTGTGTGTGTGTGTGATATTGAGAGTGTGATTGGATGTGATTGTGTCTGGCATAGAGTGTGTGCAGGTGCTGTGAATCGTATAAAGGCCCTGGGCCGTGTGACTCATCTTCTCCTGCTCCCAGGACGTTTCACCTCTTAGCCAGCACGTCCATGGACAATGTGTTTGCATATGGATTACCAACACTCAGAGACATGGATCCTCCCCCAGGCCATTCTGTCTCCCCCTCTTACCCCTGGTGTGTGTGTGCCTGTGTGTGTGCATGTGCGTGTTGTGTGTGTGAGGTAGATGCATGACAACACAGGCAGACAGCATGGTTGGCTGAGCCCTCTGTTCGGAGACATTGATTGGCTGTGACACCTGGAGCCCTCCCCTGTCTCCTCACCCTGTACCATGGGCACTGAGACAGGATCAATGTCACCAGTTTAACGGAGGTGGTTCAGTCAGTGAATCATCCTTGCGTGATGACTAACCTTGCCTGAGACATGAAGACTTGTGTTAGCTTCCCGAGCTAATGCCTGGGCTCAGAATGAACCACTTCCATTGTGGCAGAAACAGCGACCATAGCAGAATGATGCATCAATCAAATCGATTCAGAGAATTGGTACAGTTTATTTAATTCTCAAGACTCCACATTGGCAATTAATGTAGAGATCGTTTTCCTCTGCCCATTGATTCCCAGCCTACTCTCTCTGCCAGACAGCACTGTGTCTTTGTGCATTGAGCTCTATTTAGGGAGGGAGCAGGCAAGGGCCCTATCCTCTATATAGTGCACTACTTTTGACCAGGACCCATATTGGGAATAGGGAGCCATTTGGGACGCACTTAGGAAGACAATGTTGTCCTGCTGGTCGTGTGCCTCACCGTGCCTCTTCTGGCTGTGTGATTGTTCATCAGGGGGTTTTGGGGTGCCTAATACACCATGGCGCTCCCCCATTTGTTTAATTTGTAAGGCTCTGACATCAATTGTTGAGCTTCATTTGGCATGTCGCAGCGTCACATGTCATTGCTAATGGGGCGAGGTGTGTGTGTTTGCGGGGGGGTGTGTGTGTGTGTGTGTGGGTTTATGTGTGTACATGCATGCATGTGTGTTGGTTTGTGTGTGCGTGAATGCGCGTGTGTGTGTTGGTGGTCTGTTGCTCAATTTCATCCAGAGGGATGGGAGCCAAATTGCCTCCTGGTGCTCCTCAATGAGGTGCAGAAAGACCGAGAGGGGGCTTGGTATAATAGGATAAATCAAAGTCTCTGGAAAAAAGTCCAAAGTGTCTGTCAGGCTTCTGGCTGATGTCCACTTCCACATGTTAGGACGTACAATTACAGCATTATGGGACAGCTGGTCTGGTCCTCTCTACAATACACACAGCACTGTCCCCTAATAATCTGGTGGCCTTTATGTGTCATAGACTCATAGTGATGCTCTTTTAAAACCATGCAGATTTCAATATGGCAGCACAAAAGGATATGTGTGTGTGTGTGTGTGTGTGTGTGTGTGTGTGTGTGTGTGTGTGTGTGTGTGTGTGTGTGTGTGTGTGTGTGTGTGTGTGTGTGTGTGTGTGTGTGTGTGTGTGTGTGTGTGTGTGTGTGTGTGTGTGTGTGTTTGAGATACTAAACAGTGGTCTTCACTCTGTTGGAAAGATGACTTCACATCACAACACTGTGAAAGTCTGGGGTCTCATTCATTTTTAAGGCTCCCCTCTAACCATAGTTAAGATATGATTTAAAATGGACAAGCACAATGAGTGAAGGCCCACGCACCCCAACGATAACCCCGGGACATGAGTCACCCATTCAACATGCTCCCTCACAATTAACAACCATCAGCAAATCCCCCATCACATGTTTGTGATGTAGCCGTCTGCTGAGTGGCTGCTGTGTGTTCCACCATTCTAGAAGTCACAGGTCTCACAGTGTAATTATTCAGTGTCTCAATGACGCCCATTTATCCTGTATTTTTATGGCAATTCAGCTCTGGAAAGGATCCAAGCATAACTGCAGTCAAAAACCAGATTAATATTTGAAAAAGAAACAAATGGAGAGAGAAAGAGAAGGAGAGAGAAAGAGGAGCGAGAAGGAGAGAGAGGAGAGAGAGAGGAGAGAGAGAAGGAGAGAGAGAGAGAAGGAGAGAGAAAGAGGAGCGAGAAGGAGAGAGAGGAGAGAGAGAGGAGAGAGAGAAGGAGAGAGAGAGAAGGGGAGAGAGAGAGAAGGAGAAAGGAGAGAGAGAGAAGGAGAGAAAGAGAAGGAGAGAGAAAGAGAGAGAGAGAAGGGGTTAATTCTGTTGTGAAGGACTAATACATTCACACCCACTCAGATTGACTCACTCACCCCACAAAAGGACTATGTGTTGTCTATTCTAGAGTGCTGTGCAGGACGCAGAAACTTGGAATCCTTTGTAGGCCGCGAGGAGAAGTCATCCTTTGTGAAGTTTCATGGAGTATATTTTACCATACGCCTTTGCACGATCAGCAAGTCATTTGGAGTTGCAACAGGCTAAAGAAAGTTTGCATAGATTAGCAGTGTTATTGCAAATGTTGAGCCCACTTATGTGTTAATCAAGCTAGTTGAAATGCAGGCCTTGTCCAGTTGGGCTTTTCGTAATGTGAAATGTACACTATTCTGACACTCAGACTGTTGACAAGGGTAAACTGTACAGAACGCTAACTGGACAAGCCCTGTCAGGAATTAGATTATCTAAAAGACCAGGCGGGTGGGATTTGCACCTTTGGGATTATTCTATTGGTTCCTTTCCGCCAGGCAAGCTCAATCAAGCACAGATAATGTATTTTAAATCATTTTTAATTGCATTTGAACCCAGATCTGGGTCAGAGACTCTTGGTTGAAATGAACCAATGCTGTCAAGGAGATGGAATATTGCATCTTCTTATTTCACGACCAGTTAAAAGAGAGAAGCACAGCAGGGTATATTCACAATTACATTAACTAGGGTCCATAGGGCACTATATAGGGAATAGGGCTCTGGTCTTAAGTAGTGCACTATATAGGGAATAGGGCTCTGGTCTTAAGTAGTGCACTATATAGGGAATAGGGCTCTGGTCTAAAGTAGTGCACTATATAGGGAATAGGGCTCTGGTTTTAAGTAGTGCACTATATAGGGAATAGGGCTCAGGTCAAAAGTAGTGCACTATATAGGGAATAGGGCTCTGGTCAAAAGTAGTGCACTATATAGGGAATAGGGCTCTGGTCTAAAGTAGTGCACTATATAGGGAATAGGGCTCTGGTCAAAAGTAGTGCACTATATAGGGAATAGTCCTCTGGTCTAAAGTAGTGCACTATATAGGGAACAGGATTCCATTTGGGACGCGAACAAGGTATTTTAATCTGAACTGAAACTTGTTCATCTTAAATGAGAAGCTTTAAAGCTACTACTATTAATCAATCAGTTATGATGCCGAGCCAATCATTGGCTGCTAATTGACTTCCTGATCAACCCCCACGACCCACCTGTTAGCAACGGAACGAGTCAATAACCAATCAGGTGGCGAAAAGGGGAGGGTCTTAGCTGTCAATCAAAATAAGCCTTTTGCCCTGAGTGAGGGCGGGGCTTGTTGTTGTTGCACTGAAGCGTCAATGGATTTATTCAATAACTGTTCAGCTTAATACATATATATGACACAACATGAAATGACAGTGTATATCTGGGAGGTTTGTGTGTGTGTACGTGCCTGTGTGCACTGATAGTACAATAGAGCCAGTCATTAAAATACTGTAATTTCTGTATGTACTGGGTGCTGTATGTATTGGGTGCTGTATGTATTGGTTCCTGTATGTATTGCGTGCTGTAGTATTGGATTCTGTATGTATTGGGTGCTGTGGGTTTTGGTTCCTGTATGTATTGGGTGCTGTATGTAGTGGGTGCTGTATGTATTGGGTGCTGTATGTATTGGGTGCTGTATGTATTGGATTCTATATGTATTGGGTGCTGTATGTGTTGGTTCCTCTATGTATTGGGTGCTGTATGTAGTGGGTGCTGTATGTATTGGGTGCTGTATGTATTGGGTGCTGTATGTATTGGATTCTATATGTATTGGGTGCTGTATGTGTTGGTTCCTGTATGTATTGGGTGCTGTATGTAGTGGGTGCTGTATGTAGTGGATGCTGTATGTGTTGGTTCCTGTATGTATTGGGTGCTGAATGTAGTGGGTGCTGTATGTGTTGGTTCCTGTATGTATTGGGTTCTGTATGTAGTGGGTGCTGTATGTAGTGGATGCTGTATGTGTTGGTTCCTGTATGTATTGGGTGCTGAATGTAGTGGGTGCTGTATGTAGCGGGTGCTGTATGTATTGGATTCTGTATGTATTGGGTGCTGTATGTGTTGGTTCCTGTATGTATTGGATTCTGTATGTATTGGGTGCTGTATGTGTTGGTTCCTGTATGTATTGGGTGCTGTATGTAGTGGGTGCTGTATGTAGTGGATGCTGTATGTGTTGGTTCCTGTATGTATTGGGTGCTGTATGTATTGGATTCTGTATGTATTGGGTGCTGTATGTGTTGGTTCCTGTATGTATTGGGTGCTGTATGTATTGTATTGGGTTCGGTTCTAATTAAAAATGAAAAGCTTAAATGTCTTGAGTATTCAACCCCTTTGTTTTGGCAAGCCTAAATACGTTCAGGATAAAAAAAAATCTTAACAAGTGACGTAATACGTTGCATGAACTCACTCTGTGTGCAATAATAGTGTTTAACATGATTGTTTTGAATGACTACCTCATCTCTGTACCCTACACATACAATTATCTGTGAGGTCCCTCAGTCGAGCAGTGCATTTCAAACACAGCTAGGTATTCTAATGCCTCACAAAGAAGGCCACCTATTGGTAGATGGGTACAAATAAAAAAAGCAGACATTGAATATCACTTTGAGCATGGTGAAGTTATTATTTACAGTTTGGATGGTGTATCAGTACACCCAATCACTACAATCTGCTTAGAAATCTATGCCAAGACCTGAAAATGGTTGTCTAGCAATGATCAACAACCAATTTGACAGAGCTTGAAGAATATAGAAAAGGATAATGGGTAATTGATGCACAGTCCAGGTGTGGAAAGCTCTTAGACACTTCCCCAGAAAGACTCAAAACTGTAATCTCTGTCAATGGTAATACTAACATATATTGACTCAGGGGGTTAAATACTTATCTAATCAAGATATATTACTGTTTTAGTATTCAGGATTTTTTTTACAAATGTTTACAATTTTTCTTGCACTTTGACATTACAGATTATGTTGTGTATATCGTTGACAAAAAAAAAGACAATTCAATCCATTTTAATCCCACTTTGTAACAGAAGAAAATGTGGAAAAACTCAAGGGGTGTGAATACTTTCTGAAGGCAATGTAACTACCTCAACTATCTGCATTGCCCCTTTTCGCACTAACCTTTTTGACTCATCACGTACACTGCTGCTACTCTTTATTATCTGTCCTTATTTCTACTTATATGTACATACACTGAGTGTACAAAACATTAGAGATTCCTTTCTAATAATGAGTTGCACACCCTTTTGCCCTCAGAACAGCCTATATTCATCAGGGCATGGACTCGACAAGGTGTCAAAAGAGTTCCACAGGGATGCTGGCCCATGTTCACTCCAATGTGTCCCACAGTTGGGTTAAGTTGGCTGGATGTTCTTTGGGTGGTGGACCATACTTGAAACACACAGGAAACTGTTGAGGGTGAAAAACCCAGCAGCTTTGCAGTTCTTAACACACTCAAACTGGTGCGCCTGGCACCTACTACCATACCGCGTTCAAAGGTACTTCAATCTTTTGTCTTGCCCATTCACCCTCTGAATGGCACACATACACAATCCATGTCTCAATTGTCTCAAAGCTTAAAAATCCTTCTTTAACCTGTCTCCTCCCCTTCGTCTACACTGATTGAAATGGATTTAACAAGTGACGTCAATAAGGGATTATAACTTTCAACAAGATTCCCCTGGTCAGTCTAGAGCAGGTGTTCCTAATGTTTTGTACACTCAGTGTCTACAGTGCATTCGAGAAAAATATTCATACCCCTTGACTTTTCAACATTTTATTATGTTACAGCCTTATTCTAAAATTGATGAAATCATTTTTTCCCCTCATCAATCTACACACAATACCCCATAATGACAAAGCAAAATCAGGTTAAGAAATCTTTGCAAATGTATTAAAAATGAAAAACAGAAATACCTTATTTACATAAGTATTCAGACCCTTTGCTATGAGTCTCTAAATTGAGCTCAGATGCATCCTGTTTCCATTGATCATCCTTGAGATTTTTCTACAACTTCATTGGAGTCTACCTGTGGTAAATTCAATTGATTGGATATGATTTAGAAAGGCACATACCTGTCTATAGGAGGTCCCACAATTGACAGTGCATGTCAGAGCAAAATTTAAGAAATTGTCCGTAGAGCTCCGAGACAGGATTGTATCGAGGCACAGATCTGGGGAAGGGTACAAAAAAAATGCTGCAGCATTGAAGGTCCCCAAGAACACAATGGCCTCCATCATTCTTTCTTAAATTTATTTTTTAGTATTTAAATATATTTTATTTTTAGTATTTTTTTGTTGCCCTTTTTCTCCCCAATTGGTAGTTACAGTCTTGTCTCATCGCTACAACTCCCGTACGGACTCGGGAGAGGCCAAGGTCGAGAGCCGTGCGTCCTCCAAAACACAACCCAACCAAGCCGCACTGCTTCAAGGCACATTGGCCACTTAACCCGGAAGCCAGCCACACCAATGTGTCAGAGGAAACACCATACACCTGGCGACCATGTCAGCGTGCACTGCACCCAGCCCGCTACAGGAGTCACTAGTGCGCGATGGGACAAGTACATCCCTGCCGGCCAAACCCTCCCCTAACCCGGACAATGCTGGGCCAATTGTGCGCCACTCCATGGTTCTCCCGGTCGCGGCCAGCTGCAACAGAGCCTGGACTCGAACCCAGAATCTCTTGTGGCACAGCTAGCACTGCGATGCAGTGCCTTAGACCACTGCGCCACTCAGGAGGCCCCTCCATCATTCTTAAAAGGAAGAAGTTTGGAACCACCAAGACTCTTCCTAGAGCTGTCCACCCGGCCAAACTGAGCAATTGTGGGAGAAGGGCCTTGGTCATGGAGGTGACCAAGAACCCGATGGTCACTCTGACAGAGTTCCAGAGTTCTTCTGTGGAGATGGGAGAACCTTCCAGAAGGACAACCATCTCTGCAGCACTCCACCAATCAGGCCTTTATGGTAGAGTGGCCAGATGGAAGTCACTCCTCAGTAAAAGGCACATGACAGCCCGTTTGGAATTTGCCAAAAGGCACCCAAAGGAATCTCAGACCATAAGAAACAAGATTTTCTGATCTGATGAAACCGAGATTAAACTCTTTGGCCTTAATGCCAAGCGTCACGTCTGTAGGGAACCTGCCACCATCCCTACGGTGAAGCATGGTGGTGGCAGGATCATGCTGTGTGGAT
Source organism: Salmo salar (assembly GCF_965601325.2). Classification (NCBI taxonomy): domain Eukaryota; kingdom Metazoa; phylum Chordata; class Actinopteri; order Salmoniformes; family Salmonidae; genus Salmo; species Salmo salar. The sequence goes on from NC_138300.1 coordinate 46,852,923, forward strand.
GTTTTTCAGTGGCAGGGACTGGGAGACTAGTCAGGATTGAGGGAAAGATGAACAGAACAAAGTACAGAGAGATCCTTCATGAAAACCGTCTCCAGAGAGCTCAGGACCTCAGACTGAGGCGAATGTTCCATCCAACCTGACAGAGCTTGAGAGCATCTGCAGAGAAGAATGGAAGAAACTCCCCAAATACAGGTGTGCCAAGCTTGTAGCGTCATACCCAAGAAGACTCGAGGCTGAAATCACTGCCAAAGGTGCTTCAACAAAGTACTGAGTAAAGGGTCTGAATACTTATGCAAATTTGATATTTCATTTTTATAATTTCTTTTGCAAAAATGTCTAAAAACCTACTTTTGCTTTGTCATTATTGGGTATTGTGTGTAGATTGATGAGGGGGAAATAACTATTTCATACATTTTAGAATAAGGCTGTAATGTAACAAAATATAGAAAAAGGCAAGGTGCCTGAATACTTTCCGAATGCACTGTATACCTCAATTACCTTATACCCCTGCACATCGACTCAGTGTCTCTTGACCCCTCCTGTCTCAGCCTCCAGTATTTATGATGCAGTAGTTGATGTGTCGGGGGGCTAGGGTCAGCCTGTTATATCTGGAGTATTTCTCCTGTCTTATCCGGTGTCCTGTGTGAATTTAAGTATGCTCTCTATAATTCTTTCTTTCTTTCTTTCTTTCTTTCTTTCTTTCTTTCTTTCTTTCTTTCTTTCTTTCTTTCTTTCTTTCTTTCTTTCTTTCTTTCTTTCTTTCTTTCTTTCTTTCTTTCTTTCTTTCTTTCTTTCTCTCTGTCGGAGGACCTTAGCCGTAGGACCATGCCTCAGGACTACCTCGCATGATGACTCCTTGCTGTCCCTAGTCCACCTGGCCGTGCTGACCTGTTGCACCCTCGACAACCACTGTGATTACTATTATTTGACTATGCTGGTCATTTATGAACATTTGAACATCTTGGCCATGTTCTGTTATAATCTCCACCTGGCACAGCCAGAAGAGGACTGGCCACCCCTCATAACCTGGTTCCTCTCTTGGTTTCTTCCTTGGTTTTGGTCTTTCTAGGGAGTTTTTCCTAGCCACCGTGCTACTACACCTGCATTGCTTGCTGTTTGAGGTTTTAGGCTGGGTTTCTGTACAGTACTTTGAGGTATCAGCTGATGTAAGAAGGGCTATATAAATACATTTGATTTGAATTGACTTGGTACTGGTACCCCGTGTATATAGAAACCTTATCGTTACTCATTGTGTATTTATTATTACTTTTATTATGTGTTTTTCTTTTCTATTATTTCTCTATTTTCTTTCTCTCTGTATTGTTGGAAAGGGCCCGTAAGTAAGCATTTCCACTGTTAGTCTACACCTGTTTTTATGAAGCATGTGATGAATTCAATTTTATTTGAGAAGATCACAATGGCACTCAAAAACAAAACAGAGCGCTCCTTGTCACAACAGATTTGGCATCTCTCCTCTAATGTGAAATGTTTACATTCTCTGTCAACCCTTTCTGGCAAAGGGCCCAATCAGTATATTAATGTATAGCTCCTATGGCATCTTGGTGATTCGTTAGCCAAAGGAGTGTATAAATAAGGTATTTAGACAACATTAATCTATCGACCAACAAAAAAAAGTGTCTCTCTTGGAATCGTCAAGTGGTTCCATTCAGCCACAGCTGAGAAGCATCAACCCCACACACATAAACACACACACACACACACACACACACATACCCCCCCCCCCCCCCACACACACACACACACTCTCTTGGCACTCTTAGCTGTTGAAACATGATGATTATAATCAAATAAGAGGATGTGTGCGTGTTCGAGGGTGTGTGTGCGAGGGCACAAACTCATGGATTCAATCTAGCTTTAAAATTCTCCATCACTGTCTGTAGAATGTAATCGCTGGATAACCAACTGGTTGTATATATAGTACACCTCCATTTCAATGGACTTATTATTTAGCTATGTGATTTAGTGTTGTGTTATACAACGGGTGGGTCTGATCCTGAATGCTGATTGGTTAAAACCACATTCGAGCCGGTGTCTATTCCACAAGTTACCACCGGCTAAATCTATGACGTTGAAATGCCTATTTACTCTGTTCCATCCAATCCACTGTCTCATCAGCCCAGCCAGGCAATTTATAAACTTGATCTCCACTGTAAAAAGCATCTAGACATTGTCTCCCATTTCTTTTAGACTAGCATTTGGCTTTCAACAGCAGGGATTTGTTTAAACATTGCTGTCCGTCTCTCTGACATTTGCAACATTGTTTCAACATTACATTAGATCTCCAGCTGTCCCATAGTAATGAATTTGTCGGCAGTCGGAACAAGAACAACAGGCAGACAGCTTTTCTTTTCTGTTTGAAAATTGAGAAAAAAGCAGCAATATTATTGTTTGTCCCTCTTAAGACTCCATAGCAACAAGCCAATATACACTGAGTGTACAAAACATTAAGAACACCCGCTCTTTACATGACAGGTGAACGCTATGATCCCTTATTGATGTCAATTGTTAAATCCACTTCAATCAGTGTAGATGAAGGGAAGGAGACAGGTTAAATAAGTATTTTTAAGCCTTGAGACAATTGAGACATGGATTGTGTATGTGTGCCATTCAGAGGGCGAATGGGCAAGATTTAAGTGCCTTTGAACAGGGTATGGCAGTAGGTGCCAGGAGCACCGGTTTGTGTCAAGAACTGAAACGCTGCTGGGTTTTTTACGCTCAAGATTTTCCGTGTGTATCAAGAATGATCCACCACCCAAAGGACATCCAACCATCTGGACAAAACTGTGGGACGCGTTGGAGTCAACATGGGCCAGCATCCCTGTGGAACACTTGACACCTTGTAGAGTCCATGCCCCAACAAATTGAGGCAGTTCTGAGGGCAAAAGGAGGTGCAACTCAATATTAATCTGAGATAAATCAAGAAATATGTCATCAATTTTGACGTTTTTGCCAAGGAATTCTTAGTCGTGTAATTTTACATCAAGATGTTTGGTGGAGAATTTCTCAAGTGAAAAAATTGCATTAAAACTAGTAATCTCTCGTTGAATGACAACAAACACTTAACTGAAGATTCCCTACGGTTGACCAATCACCGCTGAAGGGGCGTAAATTTCAGCTACCGAACTTCGACTACCTTCAAGAAAAACTTTGTATGCTCGAAAAGCTCGAAAAGCCCCTTTGTGTGCTCGAAACTTCAGAATGCTGCCAAACACCAAAACGAACGAAAATGTTTACAAAATATCGTCATGATATATGCGCAAATTGTTTTGACTGGAAAGTATACGGTAAGCTTAAGCCTAACCTACAGGTAACTTCTTTGGAACACAGTTTTGCTACTTAGCAATTAACTACTGTGCGGTGTTTGGGTGGTGAATGTTATCACAATAACGCCCACACACTGTTTGTTGAATGGAATACTCTACACTTCCTGTCTGGATAGGAAGTAAAAAGAGAGGAGTGTCTGTTGTCCAGAGCAGGGTTGTAAAAGCTCTGGCATTATGGGCCTGCTGCACATCCACTCCGTCCCAATCTCATAATCACTCCCTCTAGGATTTCTCAGTATTTTTTCAAATAGATTTACAGGCAAAAATGCTTGGTTTTACTGCTGCAGTTCTTACATTTTTCATGGCAATATCCGATGAATGTGACGACTTTGTCACAAAAATGCGCTAACGAAGGAAAAAGTTTGTTGACGTGTGGCTTGATTGAACCATATTATGCAGTGCGGTGACTAGTTGAAATTGCGAGCCCTCTTTTTGTACTGCAACGATGGATCAGTTTTATATGATAATATTGCGATGATTTCACTGTTTTATGTGGAAATAGTGCAGAGATTGGTCAAATTTGATTGCAGAATCATGGCTTCCTGGAGGGATTCAAACATCTTGTTCCAAAATCATGGGCATTCATATGGAGTTGCCCCCCCCTCTGCTGCTATAACAGTCTCCATTCTTCTGGGAAGGCTTTCCACTAGATGCTGTAACATTGCTGCGGGGACTTGCTTCCATTCAGCCTCAAGACCATTAGTGAGGTCGGGCACTGATGTTGGGCGATTAGACCCACAGTCGGAGTTCCTATTCTTCCGAAAAGTGTTAGATGGAGTTGAGGTCAGGGCTCTGTGCAGGCCAGTCAAGTTCTTCCACACCGTTCTCGACAAACCATTTCTGTATGGACCTCACTTTGTGAGGGGGCATTGTCATGCTGAAACAGGAAAGGGCCTTCTCCAAACTATTGCCACAAATCTGTAAGCACAGAATCTTCATTGTATGCTGCAGGATTTAGATTTCCCTTCACTGGAACTAAGGGGCCTAGCCCAAACCATGAAAAATAGCCCCAGAGCATTATTCCTCCTCCACCAAATTTTACAGTTGGCACTATGCATTGGGGCAGGTAGCGTTCTCCTGGCATCCGCCAAACCCAGATTCATCCGTCGGACTGCCAGATGGTGAAACGTGATTCATCACTCCAGAGAACGCGTTTCTACTGCTCTAGAGTCCAATGGCGGCAAGCTTTACATCACTCCAGCCGACGCTTGGCATTGCGCATGGTGATCTTAGGCTTGTTGTGCGGCTGCTAGGCCATGGAAACCCATTTCATGAAGCTCCTGACGAACGGTTCTTATGCAGACATTGCTTCCAGAGGCAGTTTGGAACTGTTGTGAGTGTTGCTACGTGCTTCAGCACTCGGCGGTCCTGTTCTGTGAACTTGTGTGGCCTACCACTTTGCGGCTGAGCCATTGTTGCTCCTAGAAGTTTCCACTCCACAATGACAGCACTTACAGTTGACCGGGGCTGCTCTAGCAGGGCAGACATTTGACAAACTGACTTGTTGGCAAGGTGGAATCCTATGACGGTGCCACGTTGAAAGTCACTGAGCTCTTCAATAAGGCCATTCTAATGCCAATAGTTCTCTATGGAGATTGCATGGCTGTGTGCTCAATTTTATACACCTATCAGCAATGGGTGTGGCTGAAATAGCCGAATACAGTAATTTGAAGTGGTGTCCACATACTTTTGTATATACAGTGTATTGTCTCTGCCCTCATTTCCTTATATAAATCAATGTCTTGTGTCTTTTTAAACCTTTCTGTGCCTGTGTTACCTAGGCTTACAACCTTTCTGTGCCTGTGGAACCTAGGCTTACAAGTTTTAACGATGCATCTTTCCTACAACGGCCGAATATGTAACACGCGTTTCCCAAAACACCACGCAGAGAGAACGTTCACTAAGTGAGTGGTTGAGGCAGGTGTCGACACTGATAGGATGGAAAGAAAGGCAGCGCTGCTCTCAGATCAGCTTTCTCCAGTCAAATCTTACCCTAACATTACAATTATTCCACAATACTGACGACAGCTCCTAGAAAGATAATATCACCTATTGGCTGCAACTATTGAGGCGGCTTATTCACATGTTTACTCTATAATTATGCACTAACTCAAGATTTGGCACGTCTTTGCGCACGTTAGACTACACATCATGAAATATATTGAAGCAAAAATTACAGACAGTGGCCAAAAAGCTAAATAAAACTCCCTTGTATGAACATGAAATTGATTTCAATATCATTGAAGTATATAGGCCTATGTAGTCTATACTGTAGGTAGGCTATTTAACTTTTAATGCAGTCGTTCTCGGTTGTCATTTGAAGCATCTTTTTATCCTTCCCCTGTTTGTAACAGTTGCAAAAACATTGGCAACTTTGTATTTGTGGTTAACTTAATTATGAAGTTATCAGAGGTTACAGAGAGACAGATAAACATCTTGATTATATGTTTAGCAGAGATCTTCTGTGTATATAGTGACGGAGTAAGGAAAAAAACACATCTGACGACACACTTAGCTGTTCTACGAGTGGTCTGAGGCAGTCAGTAAATAACAAGCCTTTTCAAGTGCAACTTAAGTAATGATGGTTTTGGAAAACAGCTCAGAGATTTAACAATGCTCCTATGAAGGTTCTAACGATGAACTTTTGGGAAACCGGGCCCTGGACCGTTAAATACCCATCACCCATCATTCCACACACAGCGGCCCACAAAATGCTGCATTCACATCCCAGTCTTGAATGAACGTTTTAGAGTCACACTAACAACAGCAAGTTGTTTGTGATATAAAGCATGAATACCTTTTCACGTAGGAATGTGCTGGTAAATTGGATATTTTCAAAGCAGCATGCTTTAGATTACTCCTTCTCATTATCAGCTGGTATTCCATGTTATTTCCTCTTCTAATTGGCTGGAAGCATCTGCTTGCAAGGCAGCAGAGTGTCTGCTCTTAAAGTGACTGAGAGACATGGCGCTATGGGCCTCTCTAATCTACCAGCCACTGGACTGGCACTGAGCTTTGTGGGTGCCACTCTGCATTCTGAACAGATAGAGGAAGGTTTTGCTTTGGTACAGCAAGCAGACATTATCTCTTGAGAAAATCTCTAAGTCTATTAGAATTCTCCTTCTGATATAAAAAAGCAACATAGATCGAATACTCACCAATGGTAATCAAGTCTTTGTGAGAGAGAGGAAATGTTTAGAGAGGAAAAGGGAAAGGCCCAACGCCAGGTCGGGCTGCCCAGGGTTGGGTGACCGATTAGAGAGCTAAAGCCCGGCTGGGGGGACATCCAGCACTGAGCTCTGCCACAGGGGCCTGGAGGAGCCCAACATACAGAGGAAAGACTCCATATTTATCTTGATTAGTACATGAAGTCCCTGCATTGTGTGCTGATAATGATTACATTTGTGTAGCTCTCAGCAAATGTGTGTGGTTTTTACTATAATGTTTGATTAGAACCTAACGCAAGTCTAAGAGAAAAGGTGGTTGAGGGTCAAAAGTTGAGGGTCACATTAGGAGAAAACACTCTTGTCTCTGCCATACATAGTTAAAGAAGTGGTGTGACTCCAATTTTTAACAGGTCCCTTATTCAATGAACGTCTCAGAATGTGTTCCTTTGAAACCAAAACACGGTCTTCTTCTTTTCAGCTGTAGATTAAATGATAGCTGCCGAAGCTTCTCTGTAAATGTGTGTTAAACTGTTTTAGCACAGCTTAGCGGTTGATAGAGGCCCCAGACAGGGGCCTTGTTGCCCTGGACCAAGGGGATGACTCTGGACAGCTAATAGGATCAGAGAGCAACAGTAAAGTGGTTAGTTGGTGGTGTCTGAACGTTGCCACAAAGCAGCGCTTTCAAAGCAGCCTGACTCCCCATCAGAGAAGTGGGCAGAAAGGAAGTTTCACATTTTATTAGTCATATTTATGGGATACATCATAGAACGAAATGCTTACTTGCAGGTTTGTTCTCAATAAGAAATAATACACAATAAGAATACGAACATGAAGTAAATGCCTCAATAGAATAGAATAAACATTTTAGCATAAGTATAATACAGGAAGACTGTGTGGGTATGTGTGTGTGTGTACAGTATGTTTGTGTGGGTTTGTGCATGAGTTAGTGTATATGTGCGAAGGTATGGAGAAACAGAGCAGGTTGTCAGTCTAGTTCAAGTGTTCAGCAGTCTGATGGCTTGTCGATAGAAACTGTCTCTGGGACTGTTGGTATGAAAAACCAGTGTGGCTGCAGCTAACTAATACCCTGGTTTCATTTTTACTGACTGTATACTAAAGGCCTATACCTGACTTACCATATCATATACAGTGCCTTCGGAAAGTATTCAAACCCCTTTACTTTTTCCACATTTTGTTACGTTACAGCCTTATTCTAAAATGGATTAAATAAAAATAAAATACAATTCCTCAGCAATCTACACACAATACCCCATAATGACAAAGCAAAAACAGGTTTTTAGAAATGCTTGCAAATGTATTAAAAACAAAACCTGAAATACCTTATTTACATAAGTATTCAGATTCTTTGCTATGAGACTCAAAATTGAGCATCCTGTTTCCGTTGATAATACTTGAGATGTTTCTACAACTTGATTGGAGTTCACATGTGGTGAATTCAATTAATTGGACATGATTTGGAAAGGCACACAACTGTCTATATAAGGTCCGAAGTTGACAGTGCATGTCAGAGCAAAAACCAAGCCATGAGGTCGAAGGAATTGTCCGTAGAGCTCTGAGACAGGATTTTGTCGAGGCACAGATCTGGGGAAGGGTACCAAAACATTTCTGTAGCATTGAAGGTCTCCAAGAACAGTGGTCCTCCATCATTCTTAAATGGAAGAAGTTTGGAACCACCAAGACTCTTCCTAGAGCTGGCCGCCCGGCCAAACTGTGCAATCGGGGGAGAAGGGCCTTGGTCAGGGAGGTGACCAAGAACCCGATGGTCACTCTGACAGAGCTCTAGAGTTCCTCTGTGGAGTGGCCATACTGAAGCCACTCCTCAGTAAAAGGCACATGACTGCCTGCTTGGAGTTTGCCAAAAGGCACCTAAAGACTATCAGACCATGAGAAACAAGATGCTCTGGTCTGATGAAACCAAGATTGAACTCTTTGGCCTTAATGCCAAGCATCACGTCTTGAGGAAACCTGGCACCATCCCTGGTGAAGCATGGTGGTGGCAGCATCATGCTGTGGGGATGTTTTTCAGCGGCATGGACTGGGAGACTAGTCAGGATCGAGGCAAAGATGAACAGAGTAACGTACAGAGAGGTCCTTGATGAAGACCTGCTCTAGAGCGCTCAGGACCTCAGACTGGGGTGAAGGTTCACCTTCCAACAGGACAACAACCTTAAGCACACAGCCAAGACAATGCACGAGTGGCTTCGGGACAAGTCTCTGAATGTTCTTGAGTGACCCAGCCAGAGCCTGGACTTGAACTCAATCAAACATCACTGGTGAGACCTAAAAACAGCTGTGCAGCAACGCTCCCCATCCAACCTGACAGCAATTGAGAGGATTTGCAGAGAAAAAGGGAAGAAACTCCCCAAATACAAGCGTGCCAAGCTTGTAGCGTTGTACCCAAGAAGACTCGAGGCTGTAATCGCTGCCAAAGGTGCTTCAAGTACTAAGTAAAGGGTCTGAATACTTATGCAAATTTGATAAAAACCTACTTTTGCTTTGCCATTATCTGCAAAAGCTAAGGCTAGCTTTTTCAAACAGAAATTTGCATCCTGTAGTACTAACTCAAAGATTTCTGGGACACTGTAAAGTCCATGGAGAATAAGAGCACCTCCTCACAGCTGCCCACTGCTCTGAGGCTAGGAAACACTGTTACCACCGATAAATCCACTATAATTGAGAATTTCAATAAGCATTTCTCTACGGCTGGCCATGCTTTCCACCTGGCTACCCCTACCCCGGTCAACTGCCCGGTACCCTCCACAGCAACCCGCCAAAGCCCCCACCATTTCTCCTTCACCCAAATCCAGATAGCTGATGTTCTGAAAGAGCTGCAAAATCTGGACCCATACAAATCATCCGGGCTAGACAATCTGGACCCTCTCTTTCTAAAATTATCTGCCGAAATTGTTGCAACCCTATTACTGGCTTGTTCAACCTCTCTTTCGTATCGTCTGAGATTCCCAAAAATTGGAAAGCTGCCGCGGTCATCCCCCTCTTTAAAGGGGGTGACACTCTAGACCCAAATGGCTACAGACCTATATCTATCCTACCCTGTCTTTCTTAGGTCTTCGAAAGCCAAGTGAACCTGTTGGGGGTAGGGGGCAGTATTGACACGGCCGGATAAAAAACGTACCCGATTTAATCTGGTTACTACTCCTGCCCAGTAACTAGAATATGCATATAATTTGGCTTTGGATAGAAAACACCCTAAAGTTTCTAAAACTGTTTGAATGGTGTCTGTGAGTATAACAGAACTCATATGGCAGGCAAAAACCTGAGAGGATTCTGAACAGGAAGTGGCCTGTCTGACAAGTTGTTGTTCATCTTGGCTCTTTTTATTGAAGACTGAGGATCTTTGCTGTAACGTGACACTTCCTACGGCTCCCATAGGCTCTCAGAGCCCGGGAAAAAGCTAAATGATATCGAGGCAGCCCCAGGCTGAAACACATTTACGCTTTTGGCAAGTGGCTGATCAGAGGACAATGGGCTTAGGCGCGTGCCCGAGTCGACCCCATGCTTTATTTTCTTTCGTCTGTTTACCTAAATGCAGATTCCGGGTCGGAATATTATCGCTTTTTTACGAGAAAAATGGCATAAAAATGGATTTTAAACAGTGGTTGACATGCTTCGAAGTACGGCAATGGAATATTTACAATTTTTTGGTCACGAAATGCGCCATGCTCGTCACCCTTCTTTACCCTTTCGGATAGTGTCTTGAACGCACGAACAAAACGCCGCTATTTGGATATAACAATGGATTATTTGGGACCAAACCAACATTTGTTATTGAAGTAGAAGTCCTGGGAGTGCATTCTGACGAAGAACAACAAAGGTAATAACATTTTTCTTATAGTAAATCTGACTTTGGTGAGTGCTAAACTTGCTGGGTGTCTAAATAGCTAGCCCTGTGATGCCGGGCTATCTACTTAGAATATTGCAAAATGTGCTTTCACCGAAAAGCTATTTTAAAATCGGACATATCGAGTGCATAGAGGAGTTCTGTATCTATAATTCTTAAAATAATTGTTATGCTTTTTGTGAACGTTTATCGTGAGTAATTTAGTAAATTCACCGGAAGTTTGCGGGGGGTATGCTAGTTCTGAACGTCACATGCTAATGTGAAAAGCTGTTTTTTGATATAAATATGAACTTGATTGAACAAAACATGCATGTATTGTATAACATAATGTCCTAGGTGTGTCATCTGATGAAGATCATCAAAGGTTAGTGCTGCATTTAGCTGTCTTCTGGGTTTTTGTGACATTATATGCTAGCTTGAAAAATGGGTGTCTGATTATTTCTGTCTGGGTACTCTGCTGACATAATCTAATGTTTTGCTTTCGTTGTAAAGCCTTTTTGAAATCGGACAGTGTGGTTAGATTAACGAGAGTCTTGTCTTTAAAATGGTGTAAAATAGTCATATGTTTGAGAAATTGAAGTAATAGCATTTCTAAGGTATTTGAATAACACGCCACAGGATTCCACTGGCTGTTACGTAGGTGGGACGATTTCGTCCCGCCGGCCCTAGAGAAGTTAACAAACAGATTACCGACCATTTCGAATTCCACCGTACCTTCTCCGCTATGCAATCTGGTTTCAGAGCTGGTCATGGGTGCACCTCAGCCAAGCTCAAGGTCCTAATCGACATCATAACCACCATCGATAAGAGACATTACTGTGCAGCCATATTCATCGACCTGGCCAAGGCTTTCGACTCTGTCAATCACCACATTCTTATTGGCAGACTCGACAGCCTTGGTTTCTCAAATGATTGCCTCACCTGGTTTACCAACTACTTCTCTGATAGAGTTCAGTGTGTCAAACTGGAGGGCCTGTTGTCCGGACCTCCAGCAGTCTCTATGGGTATGCCACAGGGTTCAATTCTCGGGCCGACTCTCTTCTCTGTATACATCAATGATGTTGCTCTTGCTGCAGGTGATTCTCTGATCCACCTCTACGCAGACGACACCATTCTGTAAACTTCTGGCCCCTCTTTGGACATTGTGTTAACTAACCTCCAGACGAGCTTCAATGCCATACAACTCTTCTTCCGTGGCCTCCAACTGCTCTTAAACGCAAGTAAAACTAAATGCATGCTATTCAATCGATCACTGCCCGCACCTGCTCGCCCGTCCAGCATCACTACTCTGGACAGCTCTGACTTAGAATACGTGGACAACTACAAATACCTGGGTGTCTGGTTAGACTGTAAACTCTCCTTCCAGACTCACATTAAGCATCTCCAATCCGAAATTAAATCTAGAATCGGCTTCCTATATCGCAACAAAGCATCCTTCACTCATGCTGCCAAACATACCCTCGTAAAACTGACCATCCTACCGATCCTCGATTTCGGTGATGTCATCTATAAAATAACCTCCAACACTCTACTCAACAAACTGGATGCAGTCTATCACAGTGCCATCCGTTTTGTCACCAAAGCCCCATACACTACCCACCATTGCGACCTGTATGCTCTCGTTGGTTGGCCCTCGCTTCATACTCGTCGCCAAACCCACTGGCTACAGGTTATCTACAAGTCTCTGCTAGGTAAAGCCCCGCCTTATCTCAGCTCACTGGTCACCATTGCAGCACCCACTCGTAGCACGCGCTCCAGCAGGTATATCTCACTGGTCACCCCCAAAGCCAATTCCTCCTTTGGTCGTCTTTCTTTCCAGTTCTCTGCTGCCAATGACTGGAACGAACTGCCAAAATCTCTGAAGCTGGGGACTCATATCTCCCTCACTAGCTTTAAGTACCAGCTATCAGAGCAGCTCACAGATCACTGCACCTGGACATAGTCCATCTGTAAACAGCCTATCTATCGACCTACCTCATCCCCATACTGTATTTATTTATTTATCTTGCTTCTTTGCACCCCAGTATCTCTACTTGCACATTCATCTTCTGCACATCTACCATTCCAGTGTTTAATTGCTATATTGTAATTACTTCGCCACCATGGCCTATTTATTGCCTTAACTTACCTCATTTGCACTCACTGTATATAGACTTTTTGTTTTGTTTTGTTCTACTGTATTATTGACTGTATGTTTTGTTTATTCCATGTGTAACTCTGTGTTGTTGTATGTGTCGAATTTCTATGCTTTATCTTGGCCAGGTCGCAGTTGCAAATGCGAACTTGTTCTCAACTAGCCTACCTGGTTAAATAAAGGTGAAATAAAAAATAAAATAAATAAATCGATAAAAGACAGTACTGTGCAGCCGTCTTCATCGACCTGGCCAAGGCTTCCGACTCTGTCAATCACCGCATTCTTATCAGCAGACTCAACAGCCTTGGTTTGTCAAATGACTGTCTCGCCTGGTTCACCAACTACTTCTCAGATAGAGTTCAGTGTGTCAAATCGAAGGACCTGTTGTCCGGACCTCTGGCAGCCTCTATGTGGGTGCCCCAGGGTTCAATTCTTGGGCCGACTCTTTTCTCTGTATATTTCAATGATGTCCTTCTTGAGCGTGGTGATTCTCTGATCCACCTCTACGCAGACGACACACTTCTGCATACTTCTGGCCCTTCTTTGGACACTGTGTTAACAAACCTCCAGACGAGCTTCAATGCCATACAGCACTCCTTCCGTGGCCTCCAACTGCTTTTAAATGCTAGTAAAACTAAGTTCATGCTCTTCAACCGATCACTGCCAATGACTGGAACGAATTGCAAAAATCACTGAAGCTGGAGACTTGTATCTCCCTCACTAACTTTAAGCATCAGCTGTCAGAGCAGCTTACCGATCATTGTACCTGTACACAGCCCATCTGTAAATAGCCCACCCATATTGTTATTTATTTTTTGCTCTTTTGCACCCCAGTATCTCTACTTGCACATCATAATCTGCACATCTATCACTCCAGTCTTAATTCTAAATTGTAATTATTTTGCCACTATCGCCTATTTATTGCCTTAGCTCCCTAATCTTACAACATTTGCACACAGTGTATATAGATGTTTCTATTGTGTTATTGACTGTACGCTTGTTTATCCATGTGTAACTCTGTTGTTGTTCTTTTTGTCACACTGCTTTGCTTTATCTTGGCCAGGTCACAGTTGTAAATGAGAACTTGTTCTCAACTGGCATACCTGGTTAAATAAAGGTGAAATCAAAAAAACTAAAAAAGGATTTACAATATATTAAAGGATGTTGTAATGTATACGCAGGGACTCATGAAGATAATACAAAACACAAGTGTACTGAATGTAAACAAAACCAATACTGCCTGACGACTGAGGATTACTGAGGCCTATATGAAGGGAGAGTAATCAGGCTGGTGATGAAGTCCAGGTGTGCTTAACGATGGGGAGCAGGTGTGCGCAATGTGGGTTGCTAGAACCGGTGGTTAGTAGCCCAGCGACGTTGAGTGCCAGACCGGGAGTAGACATGACATACAGTTGAAGTCGGAAGTGTACATACACTTAGGTTGGAGTCATTAAAACTCGTTTTTCAACCACTCCACAAATTTCTTGTTAACAAACTATAGTTTTGGCAAGTCGATTAGGACATCTACTTTGAGCATGACACAAGTAATTTTTCAAACAATTGTTTACAGACAGATTATTTCACTTATAATTCACTGTATCACAATTCCAGTGGGTCAGAAGTTTACATACACTAAGTTGACTGTGCCTTTCAACAGCTTGGAAAATTCCAGAAAATGATGTCATGGCTTTAGAAGCTTCTCATAGGCTAATTGACATAATTTGAGTCAATTGGAGGTGTACCTGTGGATGTATTTCAAGGCCTACCTTCAAACTCAGTGCCTCTTTGCTTGACATCATGGGAAAATCAAAAGAAATCAGCCAAGACCACAGAAAACAATTGTAGGCCTCCACAAGTCTGGTTCATCCTTGGGAGCAATTTCCAAATGCCTGAAGGTACCATGTTCATCTGTACAAACAATAGCATTTACATTTACATTTAAGTCATTTAGCAGACGCTCTTATCCAGAGCGACTTACAAATTGGTGCATTCACCTTATGATATCCAGTGGAACAACCACTTTACAATAGTGCATCTAAATCTTTTAAGGGGGGGGGGGGGTTAGAAGGATTACTTTATCCTATCCTAGGTATTCCTTAAAGAGGTGGGGTTTCAGGTGTCTCCGGAAGGTGGTGATTGACCCCGCTGTCCTGGCGTCGTGAGGGAGCCAGGACAGCGGAGGACCATTGGGGTGGACCATTTTTGTGCCAGAGCAGCGAACAGTTTTGACTGGGCTGAGCGGGAACTGTGCTTCCTCAGAGGTAGGGAGGCGAGCAGGCCAGTGGTGGATGAACGCAGTGCCCTTGTTTGGGTGTAGGGCCTGATCAGAGCCTGAAGGTACGGAGGTGCCGTTCCCCTCACAGCTCCGTAGGCAAGTATAAACACCATGGGACCATGCAGCCGTCATTCCTCTCATGAAGGAGATGAGTTCTGTCTCCTAGAGATGAACGTACTTTGGTGCGAAAAGTGCAAATCAATCCCAGAACAACAGAAAAGGACCTTGTGAAGATGCTGGAGGAAACAGGCACAAAAGTATCTATATCCACAGTAAAACGACTCCTATATTGACATAATTTGATAGGCCGCTCAGCAAGGAAGAAGCCATTGCTCCAAAACCACCATAAAAAAGCCAGACTACGGTTTACAACTGCACATGGGGAAAAAGGTTGTACTTTTTGGAGAAATGTCCTCTGGTCTGATAAAACAAAAATAGAACTGTTTGGCAATAACGACCTTAGTTATGTTTGGAGGAAAAAGGGGGAGGCTTGCAAGTTAAGAACACCAGCCCAACCGTGAAGCACGGGGGTGGCAGAATCATGTTGCGGGGGTGCTTTGCTGCAGGAGGGACTGGTGCACTTCACAAAATAGATGGCATCATGAGGAGGAAAATTAGATGGATATATTGAAGCAACATCTCAAGACATCAGTCAGGAAGTTAAAGCTTGGTCACAAATGGGTCTTCCAAATGGATAAGCATACTTCCAAAGTTGTGGCAAAATGGCTTTAGGACAGCAAAGTCAAGGTATTGGAGTGGCCATCACAAAGCCCTGACCTCAATCCTATAGAAAATGTGTGGGCAGAACTGAAAAAGCGTGTGTGAGGCCTACAAGGAGGCCTACAAACCTGACTCATTTACATCAGCTCTGTCAGAAGGAATGGGCCAAAATTCACCCAACTTATTGTGGGAAGCTTGTGTGGAAGGCTACCTGAAATGTTTGACCCAAGTTAAACAATTTAAAGGCAATGCTACCAAATACTAATTGAGTGTATGCAAACTTCTGACCCACTGGGAATGTGATTAAATCAATATTATTCTGACATTTCACATTCTAACAATAAAGTGGTGATCCTAACTGACCTAAAACAGGGAATGTTTACTAGGATTAAATGTCAGGAATTGTGAAAAACTGAGTTTAAATGTATTTGGCTAAGGTGTATGTAAACAACTGTATGTTGTCTCATTACCAGACATCTTTAAATAAAAATATGTTCTATTCTTGTATAATCAGTATTTTACTACTATGGCTGTCCTTCACATTAGTGTTTTTTTTTAATCAGAAATAATTGCTTATGGGTACCTTCATGTGTGTGTAAAATATGACTGTTCTCAGATTTTTGTTAATAGATTTTAGAGGTGTATGTAAATATTTTTTTTTGCAAAACGCTGTATATTCATTGTTTAGCTGGAGTGTTTGTGTCCAGGAGATTTTACTGTAATATGTGGTTGTCCCACCTTGCTATCTTAAGATGAATGGCCTTACTGTAACTTGCTCTGGATAGCAGCATCTGCTGAGTGACAAAAATGTAAAATGTAAATATTTTACGTACAGGTCTCATATTACTGCATTGAATTCCATCCCAGTTAAAACATTATTTTTATATAGATATGATAAATCTATCATTTGTACATTTCTTTTTTTAAATGTAGTTATTTGTTACATTTGACTGTGTAAAACCTAGCAGTGCTACTTATTTCTTTGAGAGTGAGGCGGCGATCTAGCAAAAAACATGATTATTTGTCTCGCTGAAATGAAACCATCCACATTTTAAACAAATACACGTATAACAATGAACGCTGAGAGTCGGGAAGCAAGTTTAGGGAGTGAATACATTTAATACATAAACGAACACAACAAGAAACACGAACAGTGCACCAACATGAAACAATGACGACTGGGGAAGACACCACAGGGAGTGACATATAAAGGGCAGGTAATCAAGGAGGTGATGGAGTCCAGGTGAGTGTCATTATGCGCAGATGTGCGTAACGCTGGTGACAGGTGTGCGCCATAACGAGCAGCCTGGTGACCTAGAGGCCGGAGAGGGAGCACACGTGACAACACGTCTGTCACTTAACACCCCTATGCCATGATTAGACAGTGAAAAAACACACCAACGTCTTTCATAATTGTTTTAAACAATAATGGCTAATTTACCAATATTTCAGAAAATATCTATGTAGCGATTTGGAATGAAACTCTTCAGAAGCGTATTGTTGTATCAATGTTGCTCATACATCAAATTTCCCCTCTTATCAAATGATCATGCTCCTCTACAGGCATGAATCTTGTCATAATGCAGCTCCACGGTGTCTCTTGTCCAAAGCGAATATGTCTTAATAACATGAGGCATGACTTCATCTTTCATCAGAGGTGCTGCACAGGCCTTTCAACAAACAACTCTTTCAGTTGCCAATGGCCAGCTGGGGCTAAAGTTGGGGATGGGCCTGGTGCTTGGGCTAAAGGCTGGGGTTGAGGCTGGAGGGGACAGAGGACGACAGGACAGGAACCCTCGATCAATCACCACTGTCTTAGGGGTCACCCAGGCAAAACCCGATAGTCGTCCGACGCAGCCAATGGTGGAAGTGCCTCTTTCAATTTTTCCAACTTAAAAAGAAAAGAAAAAGCTGCCAAAGAGATGAGTTTGCACAAGAGGTGGTGCCCCTCTGACCTCCAGTGCTAGAGGGGTCTGTGCGCTGAGTCCACCCCAGCCAGTAGTACCCTCCCTGGGTCTTGAGAAAGCCCTTAAGGTTGTAATGTTCTAGTTATAAACCAACCTACAAACAATGAGGGCTGTGTGGCACCCTAATGCACTGTTACTACTTACCCTGCTACATCTGGATCAAAGCGAGCCTGGATGCTCTCTCTCTGTCTCTCATCTACAAACAGTTGATGTAGCATGATGAGTGATTTATAAAACAGAGAAGAAGAGAGAGAGAACGTTGTTTAGCTCTTCATAGTGTGTTGCAGGATGTTTTAATTGCAGGAAGCCTTAATGCCATCAAGGATGGCAGGGTGGAATAATCATGGCTATTTGTTTGCACAACAGACACACCGATTGCCTTTTAATGGCCAAAACCTGTGCGGTGCTTACAAGTGCTCTGGCTTAAAGAGGATTTTTATAACCTTTCAGAAAATGATTTTCCTCCTCTGTGAGACGGTATAATGTGCAGCGAAGTTACTGGATTATGTGGATGATAAGGAGGATTCTCAAGATGGCCGCCGGTGATGCCCGGTCCTCACCAGTGCTCCAGGGCAGGTACTTCTTGCTATTCTAACTGTCAACAAACAACAAAAGCTGCCTTGTCCACCAGGATGCATTATTACCACTGATTCCACACATCTGGAGGGGAGTGACGGGGCAGGGAGGGGGTCGAACAGGCGAGTCAGATCGGACAAGGGTGGTAGGACAGGGGGGTTGATGTCCCTCTAGTGATGTCCTAAACCTCGGCCCCCCATGGGGAGTCAAATTAGGTGTTACGGATCCTTTTCACCCTCCACTCCCCCTCAGTGCTTAGCAGGGCAATGATCAACGAGGAGGAGAGGAGGGAGGGGGAGCTGGACGGAAGAGAGGAGGAGAGATGGGGGGCTGGATGGAAGTGAGGAGGAGAGGAGAGAGGGGGCTGGATGGAAGAGAGGAAGAGAGGAGAGAGGGGGGCTGGATGGAAGAAAGGAGGAGAGGAGAGAGGGGGTGCTGGATGGAAGAGAGGAGGAGAGATGGGGGGCTGGATGAAAGAGAGGAGGAGAGGAGAGAGGGGGCTGCATGGAAGAAAGGAGGAGAGGAGAGGGGGGTGCTGGATGGAAGAGAGGAGGAGAGGAGAGAGGGGGAGCTGGACGGAAGAGAGGAGGAGAGAGGGGGGGCTGGATGGAAGAGAGGAGAGGAGAGAGGGGGGGCTGGATGGAAGAGAGGAGGAGAGGAGAGAGGGGGAGCTGGACGGAAGAGAGGAGGAGAGAGGGGGTGCTGGATGGAAGAGAGGAGGAGAGGAGAGAGGGGGGGCTGGATGGAAGAGAGGAGGAGAGGAGAGGGGGGTGCTGGATGGAAGAGAGGAGGAGAGGAGAGAGGGGGGGGTGGATTGATGGAGGAGAGGAGAGGAGAAGGGAGTGTTCTGGCCCTCTCTCAGCTCTGCTCTTCTCGCCCCTCAGATCTTCTACTCTTACAGGCTTCCTTCATTCTCCCCTCAAGGCTTTCTAAACTGCTCCTTTCTCACCCCATCCACTGTCTCACACACACACACACACACACACACACACACACACACACACACACACACACACACACACACACACACACACACACACACACACACACACAGTAGTGGTTGTGCAACAGATTACACCCCAGATCTGCTTTACTCAAGCTTAATTACATTAATTAGAATATCAGTCGTTAGTAGCCCGTTAATTATGAATGAAGATGTAACGACACCGCCATTAATATTTAATTAAAGGGCAATAAAGTGTTATTTGGCAGCGCTACAAAACTAGACATTAATAAAGGAATGTTCTCAGCCTTAATTAAGGAGAAGAGAGTCCTGTCCCTCTTAAATATCGACCAGACAGGCCAATAGATAGATAGATAGATAGATAGATAGATAGATAGATAGATAGATAGATAGATAGATAGATAGATAGATAGATAGATAGATAGATAGATAGATAGATAGATAGATAGATAGATAGATAGATAGATAGATAGATAGATAGATAGATAGATAGATAGATAGATAGATAGATAGATAGATAGATAGATAGATAGATAGATAGATAGATAGATAGATAGATAGATAGAGATTTATTTACACCACACAAGTGCCGCAATGGAATAGAGAGGGCCATGGTTGTGGAGAAGGTGATGAACCAATGCATCCTTGTGCTTTGCGTGCGAATGAATGCCACTGGAGTCTATGGTTCTTACTTTACCTATGTTTTCTACCAGTCCAATACAGTGGGGAAAGGATGTGGAGAAGGACAAGAAGATGACGGAATACAGCCTTGTGCCTTAGTTGTCAATGCACCGTAAGCCTTGTCCGTATGGTTATTTCTTTACCCATGTTTTCTACCAATCCTATATAGAGTGGGGAACGGTTGTGGAGAAGGAGATAAAGGAATGAAGTACCCTCATTATCATCATCATCATCCTCACCATCAGGCTGACCAAGGACTGATAATGCTTCTGGACTTTACTGGATGAAGAGATGAATTAAGTAAGTAGCTAAGTAACTCTAACATAGTATGATGACAATATCAACATTGTAATAGCACAATGGCAGTGGAAGTTAAAGCAACAACCAGGTATGCAACCATAATAATAATAATGTGTAACCATTCTGTTGTATTTGCACAGGTAATAAACATAGTTCATTATTGACCTTTTGTCATAGATCAGAGGTAATTATTGAAATGTATTTGTAGATTTCATTACACACACACACACACACACACACACACACACACACACACACACACACACACACACACACACACACACACACACACACACACACACACACACACACACACACACACACACACACACACACTACCAGTAAATTGGACTTTGGATCAACTGAAACACTTGTCCTTGGACAAGGGAAATGAATCAATAAAGTAGTCAGATTTTTTAAGAAACAGTGGGAAATAGGTCTACAAAACAGAGAGGTTATTGTGAGAATGCGTCACCTGGAATTTAAGCAATGTGTCATCTGGAAAATGGATGAAGGAAGTATTCTTCCTTGTAAAAATAAAGGCAAGATAAAATGAACATTCCCAACTCAAACACGTTTTATAGCTAACAAAGATTATAGGCAGTAGAAAATAGAGCGATCATTATGGGAATGTGTCATATCATCTGCAATCGTTGAGATATTTGAGCTCCATATTAGAGAATTACTTTTTTTGTGAGAATCCAATGTGTTAGCTGTCAACCAGATGACGAAGGCCTGTAAAGCCCCTCTTCCTTTGTGTACTTATCCTAATTGTCTTGTGTTCTTTGTTTTATGTATTGTAGGCCTAGTAGATGTGAAAAACAAACATTTAGGACATTTATACACATGACACAACTGTACATAAACATCAGAGAGGACAGGACAGGGCAGAACAGTGTGTGTGTGTGTTAACATCCGGGCCTGCTCGGACAACAATTACTCAGCTTTGTATACCCAGCTTGTCTGTACCGTGTAAGGCCTGGCTTCCCAGAAGCACCCTCAGTCACGGCCCATCCCACCAGAGCTACGTGGGATTGTATCCAAAGTTTCCCTAGCCTCATCTCGGCTATGCGAGCAGGCACAGTCCATCGACTGGAAACACCCATGTGGGGCCATTGAGATGGTAAAGCAGGCTTGTTTACACAAGTTTCCCTTTTCTTCTCTCTGTAGTCACCAGTTAACGAAACAAAAGGCCTATGTGGCCCTGGTCTGTGGGCTGGACAGTGGGCTGGGCCGACAGGGCTGTGATTCAGCCTGCACTGCGGCTGGTTGGTCTTTGAGTGCATGTTTACCACAGTGGGAGTGAGCATTGTTTTAACCCAGAAAAAAGAATGTGATCTCTGTGTACGTTTCAGCCTTTAATCTGACAGCATGAAAGAGGTAATGGAAAGCTTCAAAACATGTGTTGGGGGTAGTTGTCAGGGTCAACAACACACCCAATACACCTAACCCCCCCAAAATGCTAATAGAAGTAAAAAATAAAGAGAATATGAAGCATACAGAAGGGATACAGGAAGAATCTGACTCTCCAGGAAGGGTCTGTGAGTGACACAGGAGTCTGTGTCCGTGGTAATGTCATGTAATGAACTGGTCAGAGTGAGGAGAGGCGGACATGATCGATGTCTCCTCTGCGTTGATGTACAGCTCCAGGGAAGGACAGTGACCTACAGAGCTGTGTTGATGAAGTAGCTGACTAAATAACCGTAATAAGGCCTTTTACAGGCCTAAACAGCCTCAACATAGAACATGGATGATGTACAGTATGTAAGATGTTTTCCTTTGTAAGTAAAAGAAGATGTGCTGAGCAGTAGTCTCCATATTTTTAAGTACATGTGTATCTTAATGCAGAATGTAAGGATACCTCCTCTACCCCATGACATGGTCTAGAATCCTGTTAAAATGTTTCTTTATCATGTAAAACTTAACATGCAATTTTAGTAATCACTGCAATTTTAGTAATCACTGCAATTTTAGTAATCACTACTTAGTAATCACCACAATTTTAGTAATCACTGCAATTTTAGTAATCACTTCACTGCAATTTCAGTAATCACTGCAATTTTAGTAATCACTGCTTAGTAATCACTGCAATTGTAGTAATCACTGCTTAGTAATCACTGCAATTGTAGTAATCACTGCAATTGTAGTAATCACTGCTTAGTAATCACTGCAATTGTAGTCATCACTGCTTAGTAATCACTGCAATTGTAGTAATCACTGCTTAGTAATCACTGCAATTGTAGTAATCACTGCAATTTTAGTAATCACTGCAATTGTAGTAATCACTGCAATTGTAGTAATCACTGCTTAGTAATCACTGCAATTGTAGTAATCACTGCAATTTTAGTAATCACTGCAATTTTTGCCTCTGTATTTCTATTGCGTCTGGTTAATATTCATGCAGAATTGAAGGTTCTCTCTTTCCCTACATCTGACTTGGCTTTAGACTTGGTGATGTAGAAACCTGAGCAGGATCTGCTGCACATAATCAGCTGATGATTGTCTATCCTGCAGAATATATTTGCAAAAGATTATCACTCATCCGCAGTGACCCCGAAGGATGAGCTAGCTACGTTACTAATAGGCTTCTCTCAATGCTAATATATCCTCCCTGACATTAATGACTAAATGTTACTTCTCTCAGCCTTGTCATTATTATGATTAAAATTACTTCACTAGAATTTTCTTCCCTTTAAAAATTCAGTTCTGTCTTCCTTTTCCGACTAATATTGTGGATAAAAGATTTCTGTGCGTCAGACTTAAAGACTTCTAATTTTTCAGTTAGTTTAGTGCGGAAAGTTTCAGGCCAACTCTACTCTGAAAACACAGACATGCTTGGAGTTGTGGAGTAACTTATAGGACTTATTGTAATATTGTAACAGATTTAGATATTTCCATAACTCATACATATACGCCCTTTCTCAATTCCTCTATTCAAAGTACCAGAGGCTTTTTTTATGGAGACCAGTAAAACATTGGAGATCACGGCAGTGGGCAAGGCCCAGGGTTAGGGCTATGAACTGGGGGGATTTCTATACCCAGAAACTCTTGTAATATTACTCATGAAATATTGTACATTGCAGAGAATAGACTGCTGAGATTGGGGTATTACTGACATCATACTACTGGTTAAAGATAATATTTTAGGAGTGCTTTAAGGGACTGGGGGCACAGTTCTTTGAAGGATTAGATATCACTCTTCAGGGCTGGAAGAACAGAACATGGTTCTCTTTTCAGTTCTGGGGGGCAGCCATTTTCCCAGCTCTTTATAATGTCTCTTAACCCCCTCTCTCCCCCATCCTCCCCCTCTCTCCTCCTCTTTCACCCCTCCTCCCACGTCTCAGCTGGTCTGGAGGGCAGACGGAGGCGGGCGGCAGACAGAGAGGACGGTCTCGGAGGTGACGGTCAGGATGGTCAGCCCTGTGGAACTGATGCTCCTGATTGGCTACTGATGGGCTGGAAAGCAGAAAGAGGACTAGGAGAAGCTGAGGCAGCACTTTCCCTCCCAGGGTCTATTAAAAAACAGGCCAGGAATGCGTCCCTAATGGCACCCTATTTTCTACATAGAGCACTACTTTTGACCAGGACCAATAAGGCTATGGTGGAAAGTAATGCACTATATAGAGAATAGAGTGCCATTTGGGATGCATTCCAGATCCCTCTGCTCTCCTCTGCTCCCCCATCCATCCCATCACTCTCCCTTAACACGGGGCCTAATGGAGCCAGGGAGGCTGGGGCATCATTAGCCAGACCCAGGGAGCGAGGCATCCTTTGCCCAGATGAGCGGCACTCCGCTGGGGGGAGAGCAGGCAACGGAGCTGCCCTTCCCGGGAGCCACAGTGGGTGAGAGTATGTGGTACTGTGTGAGGTGTGTGTGTGTGTGTGTGTGTGTGTGTGTGTGTGGTGTGTGTGTGTGTGTGTGTGTGTGTGTGTGTGTGTGTGTGTGTGTGTGTGTGTGTGTGTGTGTGTGGTGTGTGTGCGTGTGTGTGTGTATGCGGGTGTGTATGTGTGTGTGTGTGTGAGTATATGAATGTGTGTGTATATGTGTGTGTGTGTGTGTGTATGCGTGGGTGTATGTGTGTGTGAGTATATGAATGTGTGCGTATGTGTGTGTGTGTTTGTGTGTGTGTGTGTGTGTGTGTGTGTGTGTGTGTGTGTGTGTGTGTGTGTGTGTGTGTGTGTGTGTGTGTGTGTGTGTGTGTGTGTGTGTGTGTGTGTGTGTGTGTGTGTGTGTGTGTGTGTGTGTGTGTGTATATGAGTGTGTTAGTAGAACCTCATTGCTCCCCTTCCACACGTCTCCTCTAATGAGCAGGTGATTAACGATAATGTCTGTCATTAGTTAAAACAGGTTTCATCATAACGATACAGCCACATTACATTCGCAAGACAAATGCTACTATCACCACTCAACTAACTGTTACTACCACTGTCAGTAACACTGTCCCCACCGGACCAGAGCATTCACAATGCTACTATCACCACTCAACAAACTGTTACTACCACTGTCAGTAACACTGTCCCCACCGGACCAGAGCATTCACAATGCTACTATCACCACTCAACTAACTGTTACTACCACTGTCAGTAACACTGTCCCCACCGGACCAGAGCATTCACAATGCTACTACCACCACTCAACTAACTGTTACTACCACTGTCAGTAACACTGTCCCCACCGGACCAGAGCATTCACAATGCTACTACCACCACTCAACAAACTGTTACTACCACTGTCAGTAACACTGTCCCCACCGGACCAGAGCATTCACAATGCTACTATCACCACTCAACTAACTGTTACTACCACTGTCAGTAACACTGTCCCCACCGGACCAGAGCATTCACAATGCTACTATCACCACTCAACAAACTGTTACTACCACTGTCAGTAACACTGTCCCCACCGGACCAGAGCATTCACAATGCTACTATCACCACTCAACAAACCGTTACTACCACTGTCAGTAACACTGTCCCCACCGGACCAGAGCATTCACAATGCTACTACCACCACTCAACTAACTGTTACTACCACTGTCAGTAACACTGTCCCCACCGGACCAGAGCATTCACAATGCTACTATCACCACTCAACTAACTGTTACTACCACTGTCGGTAACACTGTCCCCACCGGACCAGAGCTCTGTTTTTACACATTAGACTAGAGGCACCTCAGTGGATGGTGAGTGTCACCAGTGCTGACATATTGGTAAGAGCTGATGCAAGGGCCCCAGGACAACCTTTCCCTTGAGCTTCCTCCTTCTTCCTTCCCCTTCACTCCCTCATCCTGTCTTCCGTTGCGTTGGCCCTGTAAAGGACAAGGCGCTGGGGATTCTGCCAGCCTGTATGACTCTGTAATCTGGAGGAATGCTAACAGTTTGCAACCTGACTCTGCGTCCCTTCAATGTTACCTTAACAGCCCTCTCTGCTGTCCCTGCCGTCCCGAACCACCCTAAGATCCCCTAGCTCTCCCCAGCCCTCCCTGCTGTCCCTGCCCTCCCGAGCCACCCCAAGATCCCCTAGCTCTCCCCAGCCCTCCCTGCTGTCCCTGCCCTCCCGAACCACCCTAAGATCCCCTAGCTCTCCCCAGCCCTCCCTGCTGTCCCTGCCCTCCCGAGCCACCCTAAGATCCCCTAGCTCTCCCCAGCCCTCCCCGCTGTCCCTGCCGTCCCTTGCCCTGCCCTCCCCAACTCGGCGAAACCCACACCCGACGAGGCGTGAATGTTTCTGTCACTCATATTGAGATATCAGTATCTTTATAGTTAGAAATCCTCCATATTTTAGCACCCCACTCCAGCTGCATCCATAACTCATAGCTTTGGTGGATCTTGAGCAATGTGGATCTGTTTTATTTTGGGGTCTTTACACAGTGTTTCTGTTTGAAAGGCGATACGGGGGCCAGGCGCCAGTGTCAGTGTGGAGCTGCTGATCGGTGCTATTGGAGGAGCAGCAGTAGCCAGCTGCCAATCATATGACTTTCCATTTCTGACACCATTTTGTTAACAACTTGGGACTTTACTGTTAAGGCGCAAACCATTCAGACACATTTTTAGTTTGTTTTATCTCAGTGATAGACAGCCTACCAACATGAGAAAATAACCAATTTGAAATTTTATTCAAAGATATAGAAAGGGGTAGTAGGGTGTAGTGGAGAGATGTGAAGAGAGGTAGTAGGGTGGGTGGAGAGGGGTAGAGAGGGGTAGTAGGGTGGGGTGGAGAGGGGTAGAGAGGGGTAGTAGGGTGGGGTGGAGCGGGGTAGAGAGAGGTAGTAGGGTGGGGTGGAGAGGGGTAGAGAGGTGTAGTAGGGTGGGGTGGAGAGGGGTAGAGAGGGGTAGTAGGGTGGGGTGGAGAGGGGTAGAGAGGTGTAGTAGGGTGGGGTGGAGAGGGGTAGTAGGGTGGGGTGGAAAGGGGTAGAGAGGTGTAGTAGGGTGGGGTGGAGAGGGCTAGAGAGGGGTAGTAGGGTGGGGTGGAGAGGGCTAGAGAGGGGTAGTAGGGTGGGGTGCAGGGGGTGGAGAGGGGTAGTAGGGTGGGGTGGAGAGGTAGTAGTTTGAGGTGGAGAGGAGTAGAGAGGTGTGGAGAGGGGTAGTAGGTTGAGGTGGAGAGGGGTGGAGAGGGGTAGAGAGGGGTAGTAGGTTGAGGTGGAGAGGGGTAGAGAGGTGTGGAGAGGGGTAGAGAGGGGTAGTAGGTTGAGGTGGAGAGGGGTAGTAGGTGGGGTGGAGAGGGATAGTAAGGTTGGGTGGAGAAGGGTAGTAGGGTGGGGTGGAGAGGGATAGTAGGGTTGGGTGGAGAAGGGTAGTAGGGTGGGGTGGAGAAGGGTAGTAGGGTGGGGTGGAGAAGGGTAGTAGGGTGGGGTGGAGAGGGATAGTAGGGTGGGGTGGAGAAGGGTAGTGTGGGGTTGGGTGGAGGAGGGTAGTAGGGTGGGGTGGAGAGAGATAGTAGGGTGGGGTGGAGAGGGATAGTAGGGTTGGGTGGAGAAGGGTAGTAGGGTGTGGTGGAGAAGGGTAGTAGGGTGGGGTGGAGAAGGTTAGTAGGGTGGGGTGGAGGAGGGTAGTAGGGTGGGGTGGAGAGAGATAGTAGGGTGGGGTGGAGAAGGGTAGTAGGGTTGGGTGGAGAAGGGTAGTAGGGTGGGGTGGAGGAGGGTAGTAGGGTGGGGTGGAGAGAGATAGTAGGGTGGGGTGGAGAAGGGTAGTAGAATGTGGTGGAGAAGGGTAGTAGGGTGGGGTGGAGAAGGTTAGTAGGGTGGGGTGGAGGAGGGTAGTAGGGTGGGGTGGAGAGAGATAGTAGGGTGGGGTGGAGAAGGGTAGTAGGGTTGGGTGGAGAAGGGTAGTAGGGTGGGGTGGAGGAGGGTAGTAGGGTGGGGTGGAGAGAGATAGTAGGGTGGGGTGGAGAAGGGTAGTAGGGTGTGGTGGAGAGGGATAGTAGGGTGGGGTGGAGAGGGATAGTAGGGTGGGGTGGAGAGGGATAGTAGGGTTGGGTGGAGAAGGGTAGTAGGGTGTGGTGGAGAAGGGTAGTAGGGTGGGGTGGAGAAGGTTAGTAGGGTGGGGAAGGCTAGAGAGGGCTGGATTAGGGGCTCATTGTCATAACAGCAGCACTGGTAACTCTACAAGAGGCAAAAACATCCTACACCTCCCCTCCACTTCTCCTCTCAGTGTATTTAGGGGAGTCCTCATCTTGTTAGCTAGGTGGTATACAATGGAGATTTGGGGTTGGAGCATGGGGACTCTGGGGTGGGGGTGAGGGGGAATGGGGGCTGAGGAGAATTGTCAGGGAAACCTGTGGAAAGTCACAGCCCCATGCCGATGGGCGTTCATTGGGCGACTTGTAAGGCTATCACAGGAAATGGCCAGGGACCGCTGACTGTTGTTTGTCCTTTCGAGGTGTTTGTTGTCGCCCTGTGTGTGTGTGCGAGCGCATGTGTGTGTGTGCGTGCTTGTTGTCACACTGTGTCAGCGCGGGTGCGGGAGCCCACGCCAGAGGAAGCTGTTTTAGCATGTTCATAAAAAGCCACATTTAGCATTGTCACAACAGCTGTTTATAAACAGGGAGCTACTGTGAAAAGCCAATGACGCACTACAAAGTCAACCTCTTACAAAGCCACTAACCCCCGTCATTATTCACAAGTTGCTGCTTTGTGCCTTTAGTTCTGTGTACAGGCACAGGTAGAGTACAATAGCTGTACTGTGAGTTGTGAGGGATTTTTGTGTGAAGTTATGGTTTTGATTAGCAGAGTGACAGGTGCCATGATTAGAATGGGTAATAGTAATAGTGTGGCATTCATGCATTGACAACTTTGCTGTGCATGTCTTTCCCAGGAGTGATGCATGACCCCATTAGGGTAACATCACAGCCCTAGAGGAAATTCATCTGCTTTGTCACGTCCTTCCCATTCTAACTGTTAAAAGGACATGGCTGGAGTATCTCAGTGCCGGGTGCATGCTTATGAAGGGAAAAGTGTTAGTGTGTGTTTGGTGTGTGTTTGTGTGTGTGTCAATGCAAACAGATGTACTGTATGTACAGTTCCAGTCAAAAGTTTGGACACACCTACTCATTCAAGGGTTTTTCTTTATTTGTACTATTTTCTACATTGTAGAATAATAGCGAACACATCAAAACGATGAAATAACACATATTGAATCATGTAACCTAAAAAGTGTTAAACAAATCAAAATATATTTTATATTTGAGATTCTTCAAAGTAGCCACCCTTTGCTTTGATGACAGCTTTGCACACTTTTGCCATTTTCTCAACCAGCTTCACCTGGAATGCTTTTCCAACAGTCTTGAAGGATTTCCCACACCTGCTGAACACTTGTTGGCTGCTTTTCCTTCACTCTGTGGTCCAACTCATCCCAAACCATCTCAATTGGGTTGAGGTCGGGTGATTGTGGAGGACAGGTCATCTGATGCAGCACTCCATCACTCTCCTTCTCGGTCAAATAGCTTTTCCACAACCTGGAGGTGGGTTGGGTGATTGTCCTGTTGAAAAACAAAGTTAGTCCCACTAAGCGCAAACCAGATGGGATGGCGTATCACTGCAGAATGATGTGGTAGCCATGCTGGTTAAGTGTGACGTGAATTCTAAATAAATCACTGACAGTGTTACCAGCAAGCACCCCCACACCATCACTCCTCCTCCTCCATGCTTCACGGTGGGAACCACACATGCGGAGATCATCCATTCACCTACTCTGTGTCTCACCAAGACACAGCGATTAGAACCAAGAATCTCAAATTGGGACTCATCAGACAGGACAGATTTCCACAGGACTAATGTCCATTGCTCATGTTTCTTGGCCCAAGTAAGTCTCTTCTTCTTATTGGTGTCCTTTAGTAGTGGTTTCTTTGCAGCAATTCAACCATGAAGGCCTGATTCACGCAATCTCCTCTGAACAGTTTATGTTGAGATGTTTCTGTTACTTAAACTCTGTGAAGAATTTATTTGGGCTGCAATTTCTGAGGCTGGTTTAATTTTTTATTTTATTTCACCTTTATTTAACCAGGTAGACTAGTTGAGAACAAGTTCTTATTTACAACTGCGACCTGGCCAAGATAAAGCAAAGCAGTTCGACACATACAACAACACAGAGTTAAACATGGAATAAACAAACATAAGTCAATAATACAGTAGAAAAATTCTATATACAGTGTGTGCAAATGACGTAGGATAAGGGAGGTAAGGCAATAAATAGGCCATAGTGGCGAAGTAATTACAATATAGCAATTAAACACTGGAGTGATAGATGTGCAGAAGATGAATGTGCAAGTAGAGATAGGTGCAAAGGAGCAAAATATATAAATAAATACAGTATGGGGATGAGGTTGTTGGATGGGCTATTTACAGATGGGCTATGTACAGGTGCAGTGATCTGTGATCTGTGAGCTGCTCTGACAGCTGGTGCTTAAAGTTAGTGAGGGAGATATGAGTCTCCAGCTTCAGTGATTTTTGCAGTTCGTTCCAGTCATTGGAAGCAGAGTACTGGAGGAGAGGCGGCCAAAGGAGGAATTGGCTTTAGGGGTGACCAGTGAAATATACCTGCTGGAGGGCGTGCCACGGGTGGGTTCTGCTATGGTGACCAGTGAGCTGAGATAAGGCGGGGCTTTACCTAGCAAAGACTTGTAGATGACCTGGTAACTCTAATGAACTTATCCTATGCGGCAGATGGGTTTTCCTTTCCTGAGGCAGTCCTCATGAGAGCCAGTTTCATCATAGCGCTTGATCGTTTTTGCAACTGCACTTGAAGAAACTTTCAAAGTTCTTGAAATGTTCCGTATTGACTGACCTTCATGTCTTAAAGTAATGATTGACTGTTGTTTCTCTTTGCTTGTTTAAGCTGTTCTTGCCGTAATATGGACTTGGTCTTTTACCAAATAGGGCTATCTTCTGTATACCACCCCTACCTTGTTACAACACAACTGATTGGCTCAAACAAATTAAGAAGGAAAGAAATTCCACAAATTAACTTTTAACAAGGCACACCTGTTAATTGAAATGCATTTCAGGTGACTACCTCATGAAGCTGGCTTAGAGAATGCCAAGAGTGTGCAAAGCTGTCATCAAGGCAAAAGGTGGCTACTTTGAAGAATCTCAAATATAAAATATATTTGATTTGTTGAACACTTTTTTGGTTACTACATGATTCCATACAGTGGGGGAAAAAGTATTTGATCCCTTGCTGATTTTATATGTTTGCCCACTGACAAAGAAATGATCAGTCTATAATTTTAATGGTAGGTTTATTTGAACAATGAGAGACAGAATAACAATAGAAAAATCAAGAAAAACGCATGTGTCACGACCTGGCCATAGAGAGGGTTTTGTTCTCTATTTTGGTTAGGCCAGGGTGTGACTAGGATGGGCATTCTATGTCCTTTTTTCTATGTTTTGGTATTTCTTTGTTTTGGCCGGGTATGGTTCTCAATCAGGGACAGCTGTCTATCGTTGTCTCTGATTGGGAACCATACTTAGGTAGCCTTTTCCCACAGGGTTGGTGTGGGTAGTTGTTTTCTGTTTGGTGTGTTCACCTGACAGAGCTGTTGCATTTTGTTCCACTTAGTTTTTTTGTTTCAGTGTTATAATAAACATAATGAACACGTACCACGCTGCGCTTTGGTCTACTCCTTCTTCCACAGACGACCGTTACAGAACTACCCACCACCAACGGACCAAGCAGCGTGGTAAGAAGGACTCCTGGACATGGGAGGATATCCTGGATGGCAAGGGATCCTACACATTGGAGGAGATCCTGGCTGGAAGGGATAGCCTCCCATGGGAACAGGTGGAGGGAGCCAGGAGAGCAGAGGCAGCAGGAGAGGGGAGCGAACGTTATGCGGGAACACGGCTGGCAAGGAAGCCCGAGAGGCAGCCCCCAATTTTTTTTGGGGGGGGGGGGGCACACGGGGAGATTGGCGGAGTCAGGTGATAGACCTGAGCCAACTCCCCGTGCTTACCAGAAGCAGCGTGGTACTGGTCAGGCACCGTGTTATGCGGTGAAGCGCACAGTGTCTCCAGTACATGCTCATAGCCCGGTGCACTATAGGCCAGCCCCCCGCAAGTGCCATGCGAGAGTGGGCATCCAGCCAGGGCGGATTGTGCCAGCTCAGCGCATCTGGTCGCCAGTGCGCCATTTCGGCCCAGGGTATCCTGCGCCGGCTCTGCGTACTGTGTCTCCGGGGCACTGGGAGGGCTCAGTTCGTCCTATGCCTGCGCTCCGCCCGTGCCGGGCGAAAGTGGGCATTCAGCCTGCAAGAGTGGTGTCAAGCCTATGCACCAGATCTCCAGTGCTTCCCCACAGCCCGGTCTATCCTGTGCCTCCTCCACAGACCAGGCCTCCAGTAGGTCTCCCCAGCCTGGGGAGTCCTGTGCCTGCTCCCAGAGCCAGGCCTCCTGCATGTCTCCCCAGCTTGGGGAGTTCTGTGCCTGCTCCCAGAGCCAGGCCTCCTGCATGTCTCCCCAGCCTGGTGAATCCTGTGCCTGCTCCCGGAGCCAGGCCTCCTGCATGTCTCCCCAGCCTGGTGAGTCCTGTGCCTGCTCCCAGAGCCAAGCCTCCTGCATGTCTCCCCAGCCTGGTGAGTCCTGTGCCTGACCCCTGTCCGGAGCTGCCAGAGTCGCCCCACCTGTCCGGAGCTGCCAGAGTCGCCCGCCTGTCCGGAGCTGCCAGAGTCGCCGCCTGTCCGGAGCTGCCAGAGTCGCCCGCCTGTCCGGAGCTGCCAGAGTCGCCCGCCTGTCCGGAGCGGCCAGAGTCGCCCGCCTGTCCGGAGCGGCCAGAGTCGCCCGCCTGTCCGGAGCGGCCAGAGTCGCCCGCCTGTCCGGAGCGGCCAGAGTCGCCCGCCTGTCCGGGGCGGCCAGAGTCGCCCGCCTGTCCGGGGCGGCCAGAGTCGCCCGCCTGTCCGGGGCCCGCTGCGAGGGTCCCCAGTCCCGGGTCGGCGGCGAGGGTCCCCACTCCAGAGGCGCCACCTAAGTGGGCCAAGCCTAAGGTGGAGCGGGGACCACGTCCCGCACCAGAGCCGCCGCCGTAAAGAAGGCCCACCCGGACCCTCCCCTTTAGAGTCAGGTTTTGCGGCCGGAGTCCGCACCTTTGGGGGGGGGGACTGTCACGCCCTGGCCATAGAGAGGGTTTTGTTCTCTATTTTGGTTAGGCCAGGGTGTGACTAGGGTGGGCATTCTATGTACTTTTTTCTATGTTTTGGTATTTCTTTGTTTTGGCCGGGTATGGTTCTCAATCAGGGACAGCAGTCTATCGTTGTCTCTGATTGGGAACCATACTTAGGTAGCCTTTTCCCACAGGGTTGGTGTGGGTAGTTGTTTTCTGTTTGGTGTGTTCACCTGACAGAGCTGTTGCGTTTTGTTCCACTTTGTTTTTTTGTTTCAGTGTTCAAGTTATAATAAACATCATGAACACGTACCACGCTGCGCTTTGGTTTACTCCTTCTTCCACAGACGACCGTTACAGCATGTCAAAAATGTTATAAATTTATTTACATTTTAATGAGGGAAATAAGTATTTGACACCCGCACAATCAGAAGGATTTCTGGCTCCCAGGTGTCTTTTATACAGGTAATGAGCTGTGATTAGGAGCACACTCTTAAAGGGAGTGCTCCTAATCTCAGCTTGTTACCTGTATAAAAGACACCTGTCCACAGAAGCAATCAATCAATCAGATTCCAAACTCTCCACCATGGCCAAGACCAAAGAGCTCTCCAAGGATGTCAGAGACAAGATTGTAGACCTACACAAGGCTAGAATGGGCTACAAGACCATCACCAAGCAGCTTGGTGAGAATGTGACAACATTTGGTGCAATTAT
Source organism: Salmo salar (assembly GCF_965601325.2). Lineage (NCBI taxonomy): Eukaryota > Metazoa > Chordata > Actinopteri > Salmoniformes > Salmonidae > Salmo > Salmo salar. Next base: position 46,886,236 of record NC_138300.1, read on the forward strand.
TCGCAAATGGAAGAAACACAAAAGTACTGTCAATCTCCCTCGGCCTGGGGCTCCATGCAAGATCTCACCTCGTGGAGTTGCAATGATCATGGGAACGGTGAGGAATCATTTACATTTACATTTACGTCATTTAGCAGACGCTCTTTCCAGAGCAACTTACAAATTGGTGCATTCACCTTATGATATCCAGTGGAACAACAATTTTACAATAGTACATCTATATATTTGGGGGGGGGGGAGGGGGGGTGGAGGACAAAAGGATTACTTAATCCTATCCCAGGTATTCCTTAAAGAGGTGGGGTTTCAGGTGTCTCCGGAAGGTGGTGATTGACTCCGCTGTCCTGGCGTCATGAGGGAGCTTGTTCCACCATTGGGGTGCCAGAGCAGCGAACAGTTTTGACTGGGCTGAGTGGGAACTGTGCTTCCGCAGAGGTAGGGAGGCGAGCAGGCCAGAGATGGATGAACGCAGTGCCCTTCTTTGGGTGTAGGGACTGATCAGAGCCTGAAGGTACGGAGGTGCCGTTCCCCTCACAGCTCCGTAGGCAAGCACCATGGTCTTGTAGCAGATGCGAGCTTCACCTGGAAGCCAGTGGAGTGGGCGGAGGAGCGGGGTGACGAATCAGCCCAGAACTACACGGGAGGATCTTGTCAATGATATCAAGGCAGCTGGGACCATAGTCACCAAGAAAACAATTGGTAACACACTACGCCGTGAAGGACTGAAATCCTGCAGTGCCCGCAAGGTCGTCCTGCTCAAGAAAGCACATATTCATGCCCGTCTGAAGTTTGCCAATGAACATCTGAATGATTCAGAGGACAACTGGGTGAAAGTGTTGTGGTCAGATGAGACCAAAATGGAGCTCTTTGGCATCAACTCAACTCGCCGTGTTTGGAGGAGGAGGAATGCTGCCTATGACCCCAAGAACACTATCCCCACCGTCAAACATGGAGGTGAAAACATTATGCTTTGGGGGTGTTTTTCTGCTAAGGGGACAGGACAACTTCCCCGCATCAAAGGGACGATGGACGGGGCCATGTACCGTCAACTCTTGGGTGAGAACCTCCTTCCCTCAGCCAGGGCATTGAAAATGGGTCGTGGATGGGTATTCCAGCATGACAATAACCCAAAACACACGGCCAAGGCAACAAAGGAGTGGCTCAAGAAGAAGCACATTAAGGTCCTGGAGTGGCCTAGCCAGTCTCCAGACCTTAATCCCATAGAAAATCTGTGGAGGGAGCTGAAGGTTCGAGTTGCCAAACGTCAGCCTCGAAACCTTAATGACTTGGAGAAGATCTGCAAAGAGGAGTGGGACAAATCCCTCCTGAGATGTGTGTAAACCTGGTGGCCAACTACAAGAAACGTCTGACCTTTGTGATTGCCAACAAGGGTTTTGCCACCAAGTACTAAGTCATGTTTTGCAGAGGGGTCAAATACTTATTTCCCTCATTAAAATGCAAATCATTTTATAACATTTTTGACAAGCGTTCTTCTGCATTTTTTTGTTGTTATTCTGTCTCTCACTGTTCAAATAAACCTACCATTAAAATTATAGACTGATCATTTCTTTGTCAGTGTGCAAACATACAAAATCAGCAAGGGATCAAATACTTTTTTCCCTCACTGTATATGTTATTTCATAGTTTTGATGTTTCACTATTATTCTACAATACAGAAAATAGTAAAAATTAGGAAAAACCCTGGAATGAGTAGGTGTGTCCAAACTTCTGACTGGTACTGTATGTGTATCTCTGAGTGGCGTGAAATGTCGGGTTGAGTATCTGACCATTTGTGATATGGTGTGTGTGTGAGGTGTGTAAGGTCTGTGTTTAGCTCATGTTTGTGAGCTGGTGTATGAAGAGTGAGGGGATGATGTGTGTTTGTGTGTGTGCTGACGTGCATTTGTGTGTGTGTGTGTGTGGTGGCAGTGTACGGTAGCAATGGTTGTCTAGGTACGGTAAAATTCAGAGGCTGTAAACACCAGTCGGGCCTTCAGTTGTGCCGTCAGTTGGGCCGTCAGTCAGGCCGTCAGGGCGTCGCACCGCTCTGGGCAAATGTTTGTGAGAACACCTCTGTAAACATGACCATCCAAAGGGGGTCAGCCAAGAGGTGGCCGACACCTTAGCCACCCCACTAATACCGCAGTCATGTCAACGGAAGTGTAAGGCTATACCCAGTTTTCCTAACAAGTGATCTCGGTCGGAGGCACCCAGGCATCCCAAGACTCCTAACACATGTCCCCTCCACTCAAAATACACCCCTTATTTTCGGCATGCACCCTCTTAATTTGAGACGATTGGGTTCTTAAAGGTCTGGGGAGAGGTGGCAGGGAGAAGGTTTCGGGCAAGCAACAACCCCCTCCTTTCTCTTAGCTGAGCTGTCTGTGTCCCCACCACTCTCCCTTCCTCTCTCTCCCCCTCCCTCTCTCTCTCTCTGCTCCCATCCAACCAACTCCCAACCTGGCTCTGGGAGTGCTAAGAGCTCTCTCTCTCTCTCTCTCTTTGGGAGTGCTAAGATCTCTCTCTCTCTCTCTCTTTGGGATTGCTAAGATCTCTCTCTCTCTCTCTCTCTGGGAGTGCTAAGATCTCTCTCTCTCTCTCTCTGGGAGTGCTAAGATCTCTCTCTCTCTTTCTTTGGGAGTGCTAAGATCTCTCTCTCTATCTCTTTGGGAGTGCTAAGAGCTCTCTCTCTCTCTCTCTCTGGGAGTGCTAAGAGCTCTCTCTTTCTCTCTCTCTGGGAGTGCTAAGAGCTCTCTCTCTCTCTCTCTCTCTCTCTCTCTGGGAGTGCTAATAGCTCTCTCTCTCTCTCTCTCTGGGAGTGCTAAGAGCTCTCTCTCTCTCTGGGAGTGCTAAGAGCTCTCTCTCTCTCTCTCTCTGGGAGTGCTAAGAGCTCTCTCTCTCTCTCTCTCTGGGAGTGGTAAGATCTCTCTCTCTCTCTCTCTCTGGGAGTGCTAAGAGCTTTCTCTTTCTCTCTCTCTGGGAGTGCTAAGAGCTCTCTCTCTCTCTCTCTCTCTCTCTGGGAGTGCTAAGAGCTCTCTCTCTCTCTCTCTCTCTCTGGAGTGCTAAGAGCTCTCTCTCTCTCTCTCTCTCTCTGGGAGTGCTAAGAGCTCTCTCTCTCTCTCTCCTCTCTGGGAGTGGTAAGATCTCTCTCTCTCTCTCTCTCTGGGAGTGCTAAGAGCTTTCTCTTTCTCTCTCTCTGGGAGTGCTAAGAGCTCTCTCTCTCTCTCTCTCTCTCTCTCTGGGAGTGCTAAGAGCTCTCTCTCTCTCTCTCTCTCTGGGAGTGCTAAGAGCTCTCTCTCTCTCTCTCTCTCTCTGAGAGTGCTAAGAGCTCTCTCTCTCTCTCTCTCTCTCTGGGAGTGCTAAGAGCTCTCTCTCTCTCTCTCTCTATCTCTCTCTCTCTGGGAGTGCTAAGAGCTCTCTCTCTCTCTCTCTCTGGGAGTGCTAAGAGCTCTCTCTTTCTCTCTCTCTGGGAGTGCTAAGAGCTCTCTCTTTCTCTCTCTGGGAGTGCTAAGAGCTCTCTCTCTCTCTCTCTCTGGGAATGCTAAGAGCTCTCTCTCTCTCTCTCTCTCTCTGGGAGTGCTAAGAGCTCTCTCTCTCTCTCTCTCTCTCTCTCTCTCTCTCTCTCTCTCTCTCTCTCTCTCTGGGAGTGCTAAGAGCTCTCTCTCTCTCTCTCTCTCTCTCTCTGGGAGTGCTAAGAGCTCTCTCTCTCTCTCTCTCTCTCTGGGAGTGCTAAGATCTCTCTCTCTCTCTCTCTGGGAGTGCTAAGAGCTCTCTCTTTCTCTCTCTCTGGGAGTGCTAAGAGCGCTCTCTCTCTCTCTCTCTCTCTCTCTCTCTCTCTCTGGGAGTGCTAAGAGCTCTCTCTCTCTCTCTCTGGGAGTGCTAAGAGCGCTCTCTCTCTCTCTCTCTCTCTCTCTGGGAGTGCTAAGAGCTCTCTCTCTCTCTCTCTCTCTCTGGGAGTGCTAAGAGCTCTCTCTCTCTCTCTCTCTCTCTCTCTGGGAGTGCTAAGAGCTCTCTCTCTCTCTCTCTCTCTCTGGGAGTGCTAAGATCTCTCTCTCTCTCTCTCTCTGGGAGTGCTAAGATCTCTCTCTCTCTCTCTTTCGTAGTGCTAAGATCTCTCTCTCACTCTCTCAATTCAATTCAATTCAAGGAGCTTTATTGTCATGGGAAACATATGTTAACATTGCCAAAGCAAGTGAAGTAGATAATATACAAAAGTGAAATAAACAATAAAAATGAACAGTAAACATTAAACTCACAGAAGTTCCAAAATAATAAAACGTTACAGTCGTCATATTATGTATATATACAGTGTTGTAACAATGCACAAATGGTTAAAGTACAAAATTGAAAATATATAAGCATAAATATGGGTTATATTTACAATGGTGTTTGTTCTACATTGGTTGCCCTTTTCTTGTGGCAACAGGTCACAAATCTTGCTGCTGTGATGGCACACTGTGGTATTTCACCCAGTAGATATGGGAGTTTATCAAAATTGGGTTTGTTTTTGAATTCTTTGTGGATCTGTGTAATCTGAGGGAAATATGTGTCTCTAATATGGTCATACATTGGGCAGGAGGTTAGGAAGTGCAGCTCAGTTTCCACCTCATTTTGTGGGCAGTGTGCACATAGCCTGTCTTCTCTTGAGAGCCAGGTCTGCCTACGGCGGCCTTTCTCAATAGCAAGGCTATGCTCACTGAGTCTGTACATAGTCAAAGCTTTCCTTAATTTTGGGTCAGTCACAGTGGTCAGGTATTCTGCCACTGTGTACTCTCCGTTCAGGGCCAAATAGCATTCTAGTTTGCTCTGTGTTTTTGTTAATTATTTCCAATGTGTCAAGTAAATATCTTTTTGTTTTCTTATGATTTGGTTGGATCTAATTGTGTTGCTGTCCTGGGGCTCTGTGGGGTGTGTTTGTGAACAGAGCCCCAGGACCAGCTTGCTTAGGGGACTCTTCTCCAGGTTCATCTCTCTGTAGGTGATGGCTTTGTTATGGAAGGTTTGGGAATCGCTTTCCTTTTAGGTGGTTGTAGAATTTAACATCTCTTTTATGGATTTTGATAATTAGCGGGTATCAGCCTAATTCTGCTCTGCATGCATTATTTGGTGTTCTACGTTGTACACAGAGGATATTTTTGCAGAATTCTGCATGCATCTCTCTCTCTCTCTATCTCTCTGGGAGTGCTAAGATATCTCTCTCTCTCTCTATCTCTCTGGGAGTGCTAAGATCTCTCTCTCTCCCTCTCTCTCTCTCTCTCTCTCTCTCTCTCTCTCTCTCTCTCTCTCTCTCTCTCTCTCTCTCTCTCTTCTCTCTCTCTCTCTCTGGGATTGATAATATTAGAATTTGAGGTGGGGGAGGGGACACACAATTTGGACACAATAGGAACTGAATGAGAATGATAAACTTCCTCCTAAAAACCCACATTCACCTTTAAGCCCAAAGGTCAAAGAGACAGTTTGCATTCCCTTTTAAGCCCAACAGTCAAAGAGACAGTTGACATTTTCGTAGCAACTGTTGGGTGCATCACTGGTTAAATATAAACATTGGGCTGTGTCGTTGATTATTTCCCACAATCTTTGGGAGTGTAAGGAATAAGAAGAGGCGGCTGTTGAAAAGATAAATGATATCCAACTGGGTTTCATCTCAGAAAGGCCAGGCTACCTTCTCTCAGTCCACAGTAGTATTCAAGTTTTAAAGTAAGTTGTTCAAATTACCTACGGAGTTTGCAATTCCCAAATGGTAAGTCTGATATATCACGGAGGGAAACTTGAATCCTGGGCTGTTACCAGAGATTTATTGGCGGCTGTATTTTTCTAGTGTCAACTGATGTTCCGTCAGACTAAGCCAGGGTCTTACATTGCAAAGCACCCCCTCACCCCTCACCCTTCATCACCCCCCTCACCCCTCACCCCTCCTCACCCTCTTCACTCCACTCACCCTCCCTCACCCCTCCTCACCCCTCCTCACCCCTTTCCTCAACCCCCCACACCCCTCCTCACCCCTCTCCTTACCCTCCTCACCCGTCCTCACCCCTCTCCTCACCCATTCTCACCCCCCTCCTCACCCTCCTCACCCCTCTCCTCACCCTCCCTCACCCCCCACTCCTCACCCCTCTCCTCACCCTCCTCACCTCTCCTCACACCTCTCCTCACCCACCTCTCACCCCCTTCTCACCCCCTCACCTCTTTCATCACTCCTCTCCTCACCCTCCTCACCCCTCTCCTCAACCCCCCTCACCCCTGCTCACCCCTCTCCTCACCCTCCTCACACCTCTCCTCACCCTCCTTACCCACCTCTCACCCTCCTCATCCCCCTCATCACCTCTTTCCTCACTCCTCCTCACCCCCTCACATCTCCTCACACTCCTCACCCCTCCTCACACCTCTCCTCACCCTCCTCACCCCCTCTCACCCCTCACCTCTTTCCTCACCCCTCTCCTAACCCTCCTCACCCCTCGTCACCCCTCTCCTCACCCACTCTCAAGACCTCACCTCTCTCCTCACTCCTCCTTACCCCCCTCCCAGCCCTTACTGGGCTCCCGAGTGGTGCAGCGGTATAAGGCACTGCATTTCAGTGCTAGAGGAATCACTACAGACCCTGGTTTGATCCCGGGCTGTATCACAACCGGCCATGATTGGGAGTCCCATAGGGCGGAGCCCAATTGGCCCAGCATCGTCCAGGTTAAAGGAAGGTTTGGTTACACACACACATCCCCCCAACCCCAACACACATGGTTGGCTGGGGAACTGGCTTGGGAACTGTCCCTGAGGTAACACACATGGTTGGCTCGGTGACCTGTCCCTGAGGTAACACACATGGTTGGCTCGGTGACCTGTCCCTGAGGTAACACACATGATTGGCTTGGTGACCTGTCCCTGAGGTAACACACATGGTTGGCTGGGTACCTGTCCCTGAAGTAACACACATGGTTGGCTTGGTAACCTGTCCCTGAGGTAACACACATGGTTGGCTGGATACCTGTCCCTGAGGTAACACACATGGTTGGCTTGGGAACTGTCCCTGAGGTAACACACATGGTTAGCTTGGGACCTGTCCCTGAGGTAACACACATGGTTGGCTTGTGAACCTGTCCCTGCGCTAAAACACATGGTTGGCTTGGTAACCTGTCCCTGAGGTAACAGAGCCTTCGCTTGGTCACCTGTCCCTGAGGTAACACACATGGTTGGCTTGTGACGTGCCTAGTTAAATAAAGGTTAAATACATTTTTTTTAAATAAATTACCCATCTCCTCACCCATCCTCCTCACCTCTCCTCACCCTTCTATACTACCCTTCTTCAACCCAACCCTTCCATCAACAGCCGGAGAGCATTTCCATCTGAGCTATTCCTGTGAGAGTGTTAAACACAACAGATTAAGATGCATTGCAAACATCCAAGGCTAGCATTAGCCCACTTATCTGATTAGTGTGGCCGTGCTAACACACACGATACCCCCCGAGCAGCCTGCAGCAGTGGTGCTGGGTAAGGGTCTGTGTAAGGGCCTAGGTAACCGCAGTATGAGCATCAAAGGACACTAACATGGAGGATTAGTTTCCTTCAGTTAAACCGTGTTCAGGCTGGAGTTCAGAGCTGAACGGAAGACAGAGAACCCCCCCCAAACACACACACACACACACAAGATATCAGACCACTTGGTAGAGGCGTTCGGGCAGGGGACTGACATATGGAGGGAAAGGACAGCAACGCCAGTGCTGATATTTCGATGCTTGTTTTTCACAATTTATTTCCCTACTGAGGTGTAAAATGAGAACCGTTAGAGAGTGAAATGGTGTCTCAGAGGTTGTGGTTGATTGACAGATAGCTTGTGTAATGCTAATGTTACAGTTTAAGGGTGTTTCAGCATGTTACTGTAAGTAGCAACACATAAGTCTAACCTTTAGCTCTCCACTGAAATCTGATCCCCCCCCCCCCCCCCCCCCCCCCCCCACACACACACACACACACACACACACACACACACACACACACACACACACACACACACACGTACACACACACGTACACACACACACATCTCCTCCAACCCTGCCCCACACACACCTAACTAAATCCTGTTTTTGCAAATGCTGGTGTAAGATATACCACACCTTGGACTGTGGCTGGCTCTGTCTCCCCACCCACCTCAGTAACAGGAAACAGTAAGCATGATCCATCTTAGATCCTTCCTGTTGTGGGAGGGTCACAGAGTCAGGGCTGGTCACACAATCCTCCCCATCACCACCCCAGTACAAATTGCTTACTGGGACTAATGTCATTCCTTAAAGTGGCCTGTGTACACGCTCAGTGGGGTATATTCTCAAGTTAGTTTGTGTCCTGTCAGCTCCATTCACGAGCACACACATGATTGGCTTGGTGACCTGTCCCTGAGGTAACACACATAGTTGGCTCGGTGACCTGTCCCTGAGGTAACACACATCATTGGCTTGGTGACCTGTCCCTGAGGTAACACACATGGTTGGCTCGGTGACCTGTCCCTGAGGTAACACACATGGTTGGCTCGGTGACCTGTCCCTGAGGTAACACACATGGTTGGCTCGGTGACCTGTCCCTGAGGTAACACACATGGTTGGCTCGGTGACCTGTCCCTGAGGTAACACACATGGTTGGCTGGGTACCTGTCCCTGAAGTAACACACATGGTTGGCTTGGTCACCTGTCCCTGAGGTAACACACATGGTTGGCTGGATACCTGTCCCTGAGGTAACACACATGGTTGGCTTGGGAACTGTAACACACATGGTTGGCTTGGGAACCTGTCCCTGCGGTAACACACATGGTTGGCTTGGTAACCTGTCCCTGAGGTAACAGAGCCTTTGCTTGGTCTCGTGTCCCTGAGGTAACACACATGGTTGGCTTGGGAACCTGTCCCTGAGGTAATACACATGGTTAGCTTGGTAACCTGTCCCTGAGGTAACAGAGCCTTCGCTTGATCACCTGCCCCTGAGGTAACAAACATGGTTGGCTTGGTGGCCTGTCCCTGAGGTAACACACATGGTTGGCTTGGTCAACTGTCTCTGAGGTAACACACATGGTTGGCTTGGTCACCTGTCTCTGCGGTAACACACATGTTTGGCTTGGTCACCTGTTCCTGAGGTAACACACACACACACACTTTCTCCCTCTGACTTTCTTTTCTCTGATATACACATATACTCACACACACACAGGTGTGCACACACACACACAAACAAGCATGCACGCATACACACACGCATGCAAGCGCACACACATACACACTGACACACATGTCATTTTAAAAGAGCCTAGCTTGGCAGGTTGTGTGGCAGCAGCCAGTCTCTTTCTACCATATATGAGCTGAGAAGGTCTTCCTCAGCTGTTCGCCACAATTAACCTACTCTCTCTCTCATACGCACGCACGCACATACACACACACACGCACACGCACACGCACACACACACACACACACACACACACACACACACACACACACACACACACACACACACACACACACACACACACACACACACACACACACACACACGATGACTCTTCACTCTCTCCACTACTGCCCTTTCAGTGAAAGCTTACACACTGTAACCTAATATGTGTGTGGTGCAAGGTCACACGCACAGTTAAGTGCCACTGAGTGTGTGCAGCAGTTGTCTGTGATAGCTTATGTATTTGTGGATTTCAACAAACAGGCTTTTCAAATGAACATCCAAAATGAACAAATGAATCGTCATTTAGATTGTGGATGGACATTTTCCTTAACATTATATTGTGCTTTACTTAAACATTCACATTTCCAATCTCAGCATCAGTTACTGAAAATGATTCTAATAAAACAAGGAATCACAGACAGGCTTCTAGAGAGACAGAGCAGTTTCCCCCCATTTAAACTGATGGCCAGACAGAGAAGAGCCTCTCTCTCTCCTCTCTCAGGAGGTTACCCTTTGTAATAGGACATCTCAACCTTGGCTCTACGTCTGGGGCCTCCACATAAAACACTCAGGCGGCGGGAGAAAAACTCTGATGGAGAAAGAAAAATCAGTCAGCTCCCAGCTCGCTTGCCCAAATGAAAAAAGTTTGCTGTGAAGATTGAACTCCATGAGACAAGGTGTACCATTAAATCAATCTAAGCGGCATCTTCCCATCCCATTAGGGAAACTATTGGTCTCTGAGCTGCTTGGAGTTGGGCTACAGTAGTCCCTATCGGTCCCTAGACATAGCAGTCGGCTGCCTCTACTCCCTCACTCAGCTCCCCTCCCCACGGTGGGCTTGTTGGAAAAAATGAATTTATTCTCAGTGATTTACCTGACTAAATAAAGGTTAAGGAAATAAATAGAACCGAGAGTTGGATTAAAAATGACTGATGTGTTTTACTATAAATTGTATTCGGAAAGTATTCAGATCCCTTGACTTTTTCCACATTTTGTTACTTTACAGCCTTATTCTAAAATGTATTAAATTGTTTTTTCCTCATCAATCTAGACACATCTTTCCCTCGATCCTGACTAGACTTCCAGTCCCTACAGCTGCAAAACATCCCCACAACATGATGCTGCCACCACCATGCTTCACCAGAGGGTTGGTGCCAGGTTTCCTTCAGAACTGACATTCCGGCCAATGAGTTCCATCTTGGTTTCTTCAGACCAGAGAAACTTGTTTCTCATGGTCTGAGAGTCCTTTAGGTGCCTTTTTGGCAAACTCCAAGCGTGCTGTCGTGCCTTTTCCTGAGGAGTGTCTTCCATCTGGCCACTCTACCATAAATGCTTGATTGATGGAGTTCTGCAGAGATAGTTGTCCTTCTGGAAGGTTCTCCCATATCCACAGAGGAACTCTGGAGCAAGGCCCTTCTCCCCCGATTGCTCAGTTTGGCCGGGAAACGAGCTCTAGGACGAGTCTTGGTGGTTCCAAACATCTTCCATTTAGAATGATGGAGGCCACTGTGTTCTTGGAAACCTTCAATGCTGCAGAAATGTTTTGGTACCCTTCCCCAGATCTGTGCCTTGACACAATCCTGTCTCAGAGCTCTATGGACAATTCCTTCAACCTCATGGCTTGGTTTTTGGTCTGACATGCACCGTCAACTGTGGGACCTTATATAGACAGGTGTGTGCCTTTCCAAATCATGTCCAATCAATTTAATTTTCCACAGGTGGACTCCAATCAAGTTGTAGAAATCTCAAGAATGATCAATGGAAACAGGATGCGTCTCATAGCAAAGAGTGAATGCTTATGTAAATAAGGTATTTATGTTTTTGTTTTAAATACATTTGCAAAAATTTCGAAAAACCTGTTTTCGCTTTGTCATTATGGGGCATTGTGAGTAGATTGATGTGTGAAAAAAATTATTTAATCCGTTTTAGAATAAGGCTGTAACATAACAAAATATGGAAAATTCAAGGGGTCTGAATACTTTACGAATATTTATACTCAACACACACTCACTCACTCACTCATTCACTCACTCACACACACATTGATGTGCACGCATAGTAGTGTAACACAAAGCTTTAACAATCCCAAACTCACTCAATCACCATTTCCAAAGTGATCTGATAGAGATATTACCTAAATGGCTGTACAAACTGGGGCTGCTAAGTAAATGCTAATATGTGTCAGAGCCTGGTGTTGGATTTATGAGTACCATCTGGTTCCTACAGCATACAGTACAATATTAGCTTACAATGTTAGCTTTGATCAGGAACCTCCCTGTTCATTCTCCCCAATCACTCATCACCCTACCCAGGGAGGAATTAGCTGTGAGTTCACTTTAGCCTAATCATGTTTTTCACTGTAGCTCTACAGCCATTTGAATAGAAATGTAATTAATTTACATTCCAGCAGTACTGAATATTTATGTTTTTAAAGCATACATGATTGTGCAATTAGACACAACAGTCGTTATTAGAATTCATACATGTTGCCCGGAAATTCGATGCTTAAAAATTCCAGGACTGAATATTTATGAATATTTATGTTAATGTCATATTGTTTTATTAAAATATATGGTTTGTAATAATAATGCAATGCTTAGTCACACTTAACATGATGTAAAACATTTGGCCAGTGGATAACTAATAATAATAATAATAATGCTTAACATCCTTATCATTTATCGCCCTCCAGGTTCCCTTGGAGAGTTCATCAATGAGCTTGACGCCTTGATAAGTTCCTTTCCTGAGGATGGCTCACCTCTCACAGTTCTGGGTGACTTTAACCTCCCCACGTCTACCTTTGACTCATTCCTCTCTGCCTCCTTCTTTCCACTCCTCTCCTCTTTTGACCTCACCCTCTCACCTTCCCCCCCTACTCACAAGGCAGGCAATACGCTTGACCTCATTTTTACTAGATGCTGTTCTTCCACTAATCTCATTGCAACTCCCCTCCAAATCTCCGACCACTACCTTGTATCCTTTTCCCTCTCGCTCTCATCCAACACTTCTCACTCTGCCCCTACTCGGATGGTATTGCGCCGTCCCAACCTTCGCTCTCTCTCTCCCGCTACTCTCTCCTCTTCCATCCTATCATCTCTTCCCTCTGCTCAAACCTTCTCCAACCTATCTCCTGATTCTGCCTCCTCAACCCTCCTCTCCTCCCTTTCTGCATCCTTTGATTTTCTCTGTCCCCTATCCTCCAGGCCGGCTCGGTCCTCCCCTCCTGCTCCGTGGCTCGACGACTCACTACGAGCTCACAGAACAGGGCTCCGGGCAGCCGAGCGGAAATGGAGGAAAACTCGCCTCCCTGCGGACCTGGCATCCTTTCACTCCCTCCTCTCTACATTCTCCTCTTCTGTCTCTGCTGCTAAAGCCACTTTCTACCACTCTAAATTCCAAGCATCTGCCTCTAACCCTAGGAAGCTCTTTGCTACCTTCTCCTCCCTCCTGAATCCTCCTCCCCCTCCCCCCCCCCTCCTCCCTCTCTGCGGATGACTTCGTCAACCATTTTGAAAAGAAGGTTGACGATATCCGATCCTCGTTTGCTGAGTCAAACGACATCGCTGGTCCTGCTCACACTGCCCTACCCTGTGCTTTGACCTCTTTCTCCCCTCTCTCTCCAGATGAAATCTCGCGTCTTGTGACGGCCGGCCGCCCAACAACCTGCCCACTTGACCCTATCCCCTCCTCTCTCCTCCAGACCATTTCCGGAGACCTTCTCCCCTTCCTCACCTCGCTCATCAACTCATCCTTGACCGCTGGCTACGTCCCTTCCGTCTTCAAGAGAGCGAGAGTTGCACCCCTTCTGAAAAAACCTACACTCGATCCCTCCGATGTCAACAACTACAGACCAGTATCCCTTCTTTCTTTTCTCTCCAAAACTCTTGAACGTGCCGTCCTTGGCCAGCTCTCCTGCTATCTCTCTCAGAATGACCTTCTTGATCCTAATCAGTCAGGTTTCAAGACTGGGCATTCAACTGAGACTGCTCTTCTCTGTGTCACGGAGGCTCTCCGCACTGCTAAAGCTAACTCTCTCTCCTCTGCTCTCATCCTTCTAGACCTATCGGCTGCCTTTGATACTGTGAACCATCAGATCCTCCTCTCCACCCTCTCCGAGTTGGGCATCTCCGGCGCGGCCCACGCTTGGATTGCGTCCTACCTGACAGGTCGCTCCTACCAGGTGGCGTGGCGAGAATCTGTCTCCGCACCATGCGCTCTCACCACTGGTGTCCCCCAGGGCTCTGTTCTAGGCCCTCTCCTATTCTCGCTATACACCAAGTCACTTGGCTCTGTCATATCCTCACATGGTCTCTCCTATCATTGCTATGCAGACGACACACAATTAATCTTCTCCTTTCCCCCTTCTGATAACCAGGCGGCGAATCGCATCTCTGCATGTCTGTCAGACATATCAGTGTGGATGACGGATCACCAGCTCAAGCTGAACCTCGGCAAGACGGAGCTGCTCTTCCTCCCGGGGAAGGACTGCCCGTTCCATGATCTCGCCATCACGGTTGACAACTCCCTTGTCCCCTCCTCCCAGAGTGCTAAGAACCTTGGCGTGATCCTGGACAACACCCTGTCGTTCTCCACTAACATCAAGGCGGTGACCCGATCCTGTAGGTTCATGCTCTACAACATTCGCAGAGTACGACCCTGCCTCACACAGGAAGCGGCGCAGGTCCTAATCCAGGCACTTGTCATCTCCCGTCTGGATTACTGCAACTCGCTGTTGGCTGGGCTCCCTGCCTGTGCCATTAAACCCCTACAACTCATCCAGAACGCCGCAGCCCGTCTGGTGTTCAACCTTCCCAAGTTCTCTCACGTCACCCCGCTCCTCCGCTCTCTCCACTGGCTTCCAGTTGAAGCTCGCATCCGCTACAAGACCATGGTGATTGCCTACGGAGCTGTGAAGGGAACGGCACCTCCATACCTTCAGGCTCTGATCAGGCCCTACACCCAAACAAGGGCACTGCGTTCATCCACCTCTGGCCTTCTGGCCCCCCTACCTCTGAGGAAGCACAGTTCCCGCTCAGCCCAGTCAAAACTGTTCGCTGCTCTGGCACCCCAATGGTGGAACATGCTCCCTCACGACGCCAGGACAGCGGAGTCAATCACCACCTTCCGGAGACACCTGAAACCCCACCTCTTTAAGGAATACCTAGGATAGGATAAAGTAATCCTTCTAACCCCCCCCCCCCCCCTTAAAAGATTTAGATGCACTATTGTAAAGTGGTTGTTCCACTGGATATCATAAGGTGAATGCACCAATTTGTAAGTCGCTCTGGATAAGAGCGTCTGCTAAATGACTTAAATGTAATGTAAATGTAAATAACATAATGTATTGAAGACACTGGTATTTTTAAGGCACATTTAAGGTGTCTAGGCCAAACATAATTATTTAGTAACTGTCATAAGCGTCGATGAAAGGGGACCAAAGCGCAGCTTGTTGAGTGCTCATCTTCTTTTATTAGAGTAACGTGAACACTTAAACAAAAAATAACAAACCGACAATCAAGAGTCCTGTAAGGCACACAGGCTATGCAGAAAACAACTACCCACAAGAAAAAATAGGCTGCCTAAGTATGGCTTCATTTACATTTTAGTCATTTAGCAGACGCTCTTATCCAGAGCAACTTACAGTAGTGAATGCATACATTTCATGATTTAAAAAAAAAAAAAATTGTACTGGCCCCCCATGGGAATCAAACCCACAACCCTGGCGTTGCACACACCATGCTGGCGTTGCAAACAACTAACGACACCTGCCTCTGATTGGAAACCATACTCGGCCACACAAAGAAAAACTAACATAGAAAATGAAAACTAGAACATATCCCCTGGAAACAAACAAACCCCAAAACACACAAAAACAACACCCCCTGCCACGCCCTGACCAACTACAATGACAAATTACCCTTTTTACTGGTCAGGACGTGACAGTAACATTGAAAAAAGCCACATAATTATAAAACAACCAATAATTGGTTGTACAATGGCTCAGTGAGAGAAAATAGTGAACTTTGCTAAGAATTTCCTCCAATCTATCTGTCCAAACAAGTTTATTTTAGCATCCATCTTCTTGGTCTTAGCTTCAGGTCTAACATTGATGTCTAATACCATTTGATGAAACGCTAAAGATTTCCCATTACATATCCTAAACCAGTCACTGGCTAATTGGCGTGTTAGAGTCAGATTTACAGCTTCTCTCCTTTCCTTTCTGTCTTTGTGTCTGTAGCCCCACCCGCCAGTCTCAGAACGGCTGTATGTTATGATCCCGTGTCAGCGAAATCAATCCTTATATATTTTAAGGTTCAGATTTTGATTTCATGAGTCTACAGGGAAACGGCTCTATAGCGAAAATTACTATTCTACCCTTTTTGTCTTCCATCTGCTGTCCTATTGATTGTCTCTCTCCCCCTCGCTCTCTCATTCTCTCTCTATCCCTCTCCCTCTCCCTCTCTCTCTCTTGTTTCCACGCTCCCTTGCTCCCCAGTGGTGACCCCAGGCCTGTTGTCTGCTGGCTGGCTAGCGCTGAGCACTGAAGACATAGTTGAGTCAAAAAATGCTAACTAGAGTCGGTGATCTGTCTCAATGTGTCTCCTCTCCGTTAGCGAGCTCTGATAATTGTCTTGTTGCATGTCATGGTAGTGGTGGTGGTGGTAGTAATGGTGGTAGTGTGTGATGGTGGTGGTAGTGGTTGAAATGGTGATGGTAGTATTGTTGGTAGTGGTAGTGGTAGTGGTGGTAGTGGTAGTGGTGGTGGTGGTGGTAGTGGTGGTGGTGGTAGTGGTGGTGGTGGTAGTAGGTGTGGTAGTGGTGGTGGTGGTAGCGGTAGTAGTGGTGGTGGTAGTAATGGTGGTAGTGGTAGTAATGGTGATGGTAGTATTGGTAGTGGTGGTGGTAGTGGTGGTGGTAGTGGTAGTAGTGGTGGTGGTGGTAGTGGTAGTAGTTGTTGTAGTGGTGGTAGTGGTAGTGGTGGTGGTGGTAGTAGTAGTGGTAGTAGTGGTGGTAGTGGTGGTGGCAGTGGTAGTAGTAATGGTGATGGTAGTATTGGTGGTAGTGGTGGTGGTAGTATTGGTGGTAGTGGTAGTGCTGGTGGTGGTGGTGGTAGTAGTAGTAGTAGTAGTGGTGGTGGTGGTGGTAGTAGTTGGTGTAGGGGTGGTGGTGGTGGTAGTGGTAGGGGTAGTAGTGGTGTTAGTGGTGGTGGTAGTAGTAGTGGTGGTGGTGGTAGTGCCGGTGGTAGTAGTGGTGGTAGTAGAAGTGATGGTCGTAGTGGTTGTGGTAGAGGAAGTGGTTGTGTTTGTGGTAGTGGTAGTAGTGATGGTAGTTCTGGTAGTAGTGGTGGTAGTGGTGGGGGTGGTGGTGGTATTGGTGGTGGTGGTGGTGGTGGCTGTAGTGGTGGTGGTAGTGGTAGTAGTGGTGCTGGTAGTGGTGGTAGTGGTGGTGCTGGACGTAATGGTAATAGTGGTGGTAGTGGTAGTAATGGTGGAAGTGGTAGTGGTGATGGTGGTGTTAGTGGTGCTGGTTGAGGTAGTGGTGGTGTTAGTGCTGGTTGTAGTAGTAGTGGTGGTAGTGGTGGTAGTTTTGGTGGTGGTAGTTTTGGTAGTGGTGGTGGTAGTGGTGGTGGTGGTCAAGGGTCCCGTGTGTCTCAGTTGGTAGAGCATGGTGTTTGCAACGCCAGGGTTTTGGGTTCGATTCCCACGGGGGACCAGTACGAAAAAAGAAAAATGTATGCACTCACTACTGTAAGTCGCTCTGGATAAGAGCGTCTGCTAAATGACTAAAATGTAAAAAGTGGTAGGGGTAGTAGTGGTAGTGGTAGTAATGGTGGAAGTGGTTGTTGTGATGGTTTTTGTAGTATTGCTGGTCATTGTGATGGTGGTGGTAGTAGTAGTGATGGTGGTGGTAGTAGTGGTGGTGGTAGTGGTGGTGGTGGTAGTAGTTGTTGTAGTGGTAGTAGTAGTGGTAGTAGTGGTGGTAGTAGTAGTGGTGGTGGTAGTAGTAGTGGTAGTAGTGGTGGTAGTAGTTGTTGTAGTGGTGGTGGTGGTAGTGGTGGTGGTAGTGGTAGGGGTAGTAGTGGTGTTAGTGATGGTAGGGGTTGTGGTAGGGGTAGTGCTGGTGGTAGTGGTGGTGGTAGTAGTAGTGGTAGTAGTGGTGCTGGTAGGGGTGGTGGTGGTAGTGGTAGTAGTGGCGGTGGTGGTAGTGGTGGTAGTAGTGGTGTTAGTGATGGTAGTGGTTGTGGTTGTAGTGGTGGTGGTAGGGGTGGTAGTGGTGGTAGTGGTGGAAGTTGTGGTAGTTGTGGTAGTAATGGTGGTGGTGGTGGTAGTGGTGGTGGTGGTGGTGGCAGTGGTTGTGGTGGTTGTGGTAGTGGTAGTAATGGTGGAAGTGGTTGTGGTGATGGTTTTTATAGTATTGTTGGTCGTTGTGATGGTGGTGGTGGTGGTAGTAGTAGTGATGGTGGCGGTGGTGATGGTAGTGGTGTTAGTGGTGGTGGTAGAAGTAGTGGTTGTGGTGGTGGTAGTGGTGGTGATAGTAGTGGGGGTGGTGGTAGTTGTGGTGGTAATGCTGGTTGTTGTGGTGTTAGTAGTAATGGTGGTGGTGGTAGCAGTGGTAGTAGTGGTAGTAGTGGTTGTGGTGGTGGTGGTATTAGTGTTGGTGGTGGTGGTATTAGTGTTGGTGGTGGTAGTCGTGGTGGTATTGGTGGTGGTGATAGTGGTGCTAGTAGTGGTGGTGGTAGGGGTAGTATTGGTGATGGTAGTGCTGGTGGTGGTAGGGGAAGTAGTGGCGTTATTGATGGTAGCAGTGGTGGTAGCGGTGGTGGTAGTGATAGTAGTGGTGGTAGTAATGGTTGTTGTGGGGGTAGTGGTGGTGGTTGTAGTGGTGGTGGTAGGGGTGGTGGAAGAGGTCGTTGTGGTGTTAGTGGTAGTGGTAGTTGTGGTGGTAGTATTGGTAGTGGTAGTGGAAGTTGTGGTAGTAATACTGGTAGTAGTGGTGGTGGTAGTGGTAGAGGTGGTGGTAGTAGGAGTGGTTGTAGTAGTGGTTGTAGTAGTAGTGGTGGTGGTAGTGGTGGTAGTTTTGGTGGTGGTTGTTTTGGTAGTGGTGGTGGTAGAGGGTCCCGTGTGGCTCAGTTGGTAGAGCATGGTGTTTGCAACGCCAGGGTTTTGGGTTCGATTCGCACGGGGGACCAGTACAAAAAAAGAAAAATGTATGAAATGTATGCACTCACTACTGTAAGTCGCTCTGGATAAGAGCGTCTGCTAAATGACTAAAATGTAGTGGTGGTGGTGGTGGTAGTATTGTTGGTTGTTGTGATGTGGGGGTGGTAGTGGTGGTAGTTGTTTTAGTGGTGATGGTGGTAGTGGTGGTGGTAGTGCTGGTGGTTGTGGTATTAGTAGTAATAGTGGTGATGGTAGCAGTGGTAGTAGTGGTGGTGGTAGTAGTGGTGGCGGTAGTGCTGGTGGTTGTGGTATTAGCAGTAATAGTGGGGATGGTAGCAGTGGTAGTAGTAGTAGTGCTGGTGGTTGTGGTATTAGTAGTCATCGTGGTGATGGTAGTAGTGGTAGTAGTAGTAGTAGTGGTAGTAGTAGTAGTAGTGGTGGTGGTGGTAGAGGTGGTAGTGGTGGTACTAGCGCTGGTGGTGGTAGTCGTGGTGGTATTGGTGGTGGTGATAGTGGTGGTGGTAGTGGGGGTGGTGGTGGTGGTGGTAGTAGTAGTGGTAGTAGTGGTGGTGGTGGTAATGGTAGTAGTTGTTGTAGTGGTGGTGGTGGTAGTGGTGGTGGTAGTGGTAGGGGTAGTAGTGGTGTTAGTGATGGTAGGGGTTGTGGTAGGGGTAGTGCTGGTGGTAGTGGTGGTGGTAGTAGTAGTGGTAGTAGTGGTGGTGGTAGGGGTGGTGGTGGTAGTGGTAGTAGTGGCGGTGGTGGTAGTGGTGGTAGTAGTGGTGTTAGTGATGGTAGTGGTTGTGGTTGTAGTGGTGGTGGTAGGGGTGGTAGTGGTGGTAGTGGTGGAAGTTGTGGTAGTTGTGGTAGTAATGGTGGTGGTGGTGGTAGTGGTGGTGGTGGTAGTGGTGGTGGTGGCAGTGTTGTGGTCGTTGTGGTAGTGGTAGTAATGGTGGAAGTGGTTGTGGTGATGGTTTTTATAGTATTGTTGGTCGTTGTGATGGTGGTGGTGGTGGTAGTAGTAGTGATGGTGGTGGTGGTGATGGTAGTGGTGTTAGTGGTGGTGGTAGAAGTGGTGGTTGTGGTGGTGGTAGAAGTGTTGGTTGTGGTGGTGGTGGTGGTGGTAGTTGTGGTGGTAATGCTGGTTGTTGTGGTGTTAGTAGTAATGGTGGTGGTGGTAGCAGTGGTAGTAGTGGTAGTAGTGGTTGTGGTGGTGGTGGTATTAGTGCTGGTGGTGGTAGTCGTGCTGGTATTGGTGGTGGTGATAGTGGTGCTAGTAGTAGGGGTAGTATTGGTGATGGTAGTGCTGGTGGTGGTAGGGGGAGTAGTGGCGTTAATGATGGTAGTAGTGGTGGTAGCGGTGGTGGTAGTGATAGTAGTGGTGGTAGTAGCGGTTGTTGTGGGGGTAGTGGTGGTGGTTGTAGTGGTGGTGGTAGGGGTGGTGGAAGAGGTTGTTGTGGTGTTAGTGGTAGTGGTAGTTGTGGTGGTAGTATTGGTAGTGGTAGTGGAAGTTGTGGTAGTAATATTGGTAGTGGTGGTGGTGGTAGTGGTAGAGGTGGTGGTAGTAGTAATGGTTGTAGTGGTGGTTGTAGTAGTAGTGGTGGTGGTGGTGGTGGTAGTGGTAGTAGTGTTAGTAGTGGTGGGGGGTGGTAGTGATAATAGTGGTGATAGTGGTGGTTGCAGTGCTGGTGGTTGTGGTGGTAGTGGTAGAAGTGGTAGTAGTAGTGGTGGTGGTGGTGGTATTGGTGGTCGTGGTAGTGGTAGTAGTGGTAGTGGTAGTTGTGGTGGTAGTAGTAGTGGTAATGGTGGTGTTGGTGGTGGTAGTGCTGGTGATGGTGGTAGTGATGGTGTTGGTAGTGATAGTGGTGGTGGTATTAATGGTGGCAATGGTGGTGGTGATGGTGGTGGTTGTGGTAGTTAGGGTGATGGTAGTGGTGTTAATGCTAGTGTTGTTAGTGGGGGTGGTAGTAGTGGTGGTAGTGGTGGTGATGGTAGTGGGAGTGGTGGTAGATGTAGTGGTGGTGTTAGTGGTGGTGGTAGTAGTGGTGGTGGTGGTAGTGCTGGTGGTGGTAGTGGTTGTAGCGGTGATGGTGGTATTGTTGATGGTAGAGGAAGTGGTTGTTGTAGTGCTGGTGGTTGTAGTGGTGGTGTTCATTGTGGTGTCGGTAGTGGAAATAGATTTTGTAGTGGTGGTGGTAGTAGTGGTAGTGGTGGCAGTAGTGCTGGTGGTTGTTGTAGTGCTAGTGGAAGTGGGGGTGGTTGTAAAGGTTGGTGGTGCTGATGGTGGTGGTGGTTGTGCTGGTAGTGGTGGTGGTAGGGATAACAGTGGTGGTGGTAGGGGTAGTAGTGGTGTTCGT
The DNA here is from genome assembly GCF_965601325.2 of Salmo salar. NCBI lineage: Eukaryota > Metazoa > Chordata > Actinopteri > Salmoniformes > Salmonidae > Salmo > Salmo salar. Next base: position 46,907,174 of record NC_138300.1, read on the forward strand.
AGTGCTGGTGGTTGTGGTGGTGGTAGTAATGGTGGTGGTGGTAGCGGTGGTAGTAGTGGTAGTAGTGGTGTGGTAGTGGGGGTAGTGATAGTTTTAGGAGTGGTAGTAGGTGTAGTAGTGGTAGTAATGGTGGTAGTAGCAGTGGTCGTGGTGGTGGTGCTAGTTGTAGTGGTGGTGGTAGTAATGGTGGCAGTGGTAATGGTGGTGGTGGTGGGATGTGTGGTAATGGTGGTGGTGTTGTTGGTGGTAGTGGTGGTGGTGGTGGTGGTGGTAGTAGTAGTGGTGGTAGTGGTGGTGATGGTAGTGGTGTTAGTGGTGCTGGTAGTATTCATGGTAGTGGTGGTGGTAGAGGTTGTAGTGGTGTTAGTTGTGGTGGTAGTAGTGGTGGTTGAGGAAGTAGTGGTGTTAGTGCTGGTGGTGTTAGTGGTAGTGGTAGTTGTGGTGATAGTATTTGTAGTGGTAGTGGTGGTGGTGGTTGTAGTAGTCGTGGTAGTAATATTGATGGTTGTGGTAGTGGTGGTGGTGGTTGTAGTAGTCGTGGTAGTAATATTGGTGGTAGTGGTGGTGGTAGTGGTAGAGGTGGTGCTAATGGTTGTAGTAGTAGTGGTGGTGGTGGTAGTGGTGGTAGTGGTAGTAGTGGTAGGGGTGGTGGTAGTGGTAGTGGTGTTGTTGGTGGTGATAGTGCTGGTCATAGTGGTGATGGTCGTGTTAGTGGTAGTAGTAGAGGTGGTGGTAGTTGTCATTGTTGTGATGGTGGTGGTGGTGGTAGTGATTGTGTTGGTAGTGGTAGTGGTGGTGGTATTATTGGTGGTAGTTGTAGTGGTGATGGTGGTGGTATTGGTAGTTAGTGGTGGTGGTAGTAGTGGTGGTGGTGGTAGTGCTGGTGGTGGTAGTGGTGGTAGTAGCAGTGATGGTGGTATTGTTAATGGTAGAGGAAGTGGTGGTGGTAGTGCCATTGGCTGTAGTGATGGTGGTCGTTGTGGTGGTGGTAGTGGAAGTAAAATAATTTGTGGTGGTGGTAGTAGTGTTTATAGTGGTAGTGCTGGTGGAAGTGGTGGTGGTCGTGGTAGTAGTAGTAGTAGTGGTGGTGGTAGTAGTTGTGGTGTTGGTGTTTGTGGTGGTAGTGGTGGTGGTGGTATTAATGGTGGTAGCGGTAGTAGTGATGATGGTGGTAATGGTAGTAAGGTTTGTGGTTGTATTGGTGGTAGTTGTGACGGTGGTGGTGGTGGTGGTAGTATTAGTGGTGGTAGTGGTGGAGATGGTAGTGGTGTTAGTGGTGGTGGTGGTGATAGTGTTGGGGGTAATGGTTGGGGTGGTGGTGGTGATGGTGTTAGTGGTGATGGTGGTAGTGGTGGTAGTAGTGGTAGTTGTGGTAGTTGTGGTGGAATTGGTAGTAGTGGTAGTAGTGGTGGTGGTGATACTGGTGGTGATGGTGGTGGTGGTAGTGGTAGTAGTGGTGACGGTGGTGGTGGTGGTAATGGTAGTAGTAGTGGTAGTGGTGGTGGTTGTTGTGATCGTGGTAGTGGTATTGGTGGTGGTAGTGGTAGTAGTAGTGATAGTAGTAGTAGTGGTGGTAGTGTTAGTAGTCGTGGTGGTGGTAGTTGTGGTGGTAGTAGTGGTAGTGATAGTGGTGGTGGTGGTGGTGTGTTGGTGGTGGTTGTTGTAGTGTGGTAGTGGTAGTAGTGGTGGTATCGGTGGTGGTACTGCTGGTGGTATTAGTGGTGGTGGTGGTAGTGCTGGTGGTGGTAGTTTTGTTGGTGGTGGTAGTGCTGGTGGTATTAGTAGTGGTGGTGGTGGTAGTGCTGGTGGTGGTGGTGGTAGTTTTGGTGGTGGTGGTGGTGGTAGTGCTGGTGGTATTAGTAGTGGTGGTGGTGGCGGTAGTGCTTGTGGTATTAGTAGTGGTGGTGGTGGTAGTGCTGGTGGTGGTGGTGGGTGTGGTGATGGTGGTATTGGTGGTGGTGGTGTCAATGGTAGTGTTGGTGGTGGTTGTAGTGGTGGTAGTACTGGTGGTGGTAGTGGTGGTATCGGTGGTGGTGGTGGTGTTGGGTGTGGTGGTGGAAAGGGTGGTTTTGGTGGTGGTAGTGCTGGTGGTGGTGGTGGTAGTGGTAGTGGTTGTAGTGGTAGTGGTGGTGGTGGTAGTGGTGGTGGTGGTGTTGGTGGTGCTGGTGGTGGTAGTGGTGGGGGTGGTGGTAGTGGTAGTAGTGGTGGTGGTGGTAGTGGTGGTTGTGGTGGTAGTGGCAGTGGTGGGAGTAGTGGTAATAGTGGTGGTGGTGTTAGTTGTGGTGGTGGTGGTGGTGGTGGTGGTGGTGGAGAAGAGCGACAGAAAGTTTAGCTTTTGACTGTAGAGAGAGATACTGGGAAGAGAGAGGCTGGGTCATTTTAGTCAAATAGCAGAAGCTCTTAACCAGAGCGACTTATATTTAGTGCATTCATCTTACGATAGCTAGGTTGGACCACCAAATATCACAGTCGTAGTGAATACATTTTTTCCTCAATAAAAAAGTTATCAGCAAAGTCAGTGCTAGTACCTATAGGACGATTGTAGGCTAACTTGCACTTTTAATCCAATTTGCTCATTTATTTAGACTTCATGACCAGTGATATCCATATGGTATTGTATTATTTTACAAATATTATGTTACTACTCAATGCCCACTATACCCTAAAACCGACATTAGTTTTCTCATTCAAAAAAATCTCTTGAGTTATTGTGACATTCACTACATGACAAAGGTATGTGGACACCTACTCGTCGAACATCTCATTCCAAAATCATGGGCATTAACATGGAGTTGGTCCCCTATTTGCTGCTATAACAGCCTCCACTCTTCTGGGAAAGCTTTCCACTAGATGTTGGAACATTGCTGTGGGGACTTGCTTCCATTCAGCCACAAGAGCATTAGTGAGGTCGGGCACTGGTGTTGTGCGATTAGGCCTGGTTCACAGTTGCCGTTTTAATTCATACCAAAGGTTTGAGGTCAGGGCTCTGTGCAGCTCAGTCAAGTTCTTTGACACCGATCTCGACAAACCATTTCTGTATGGACCTCGGTTTGTGCATGTGGGCATTGTCATGCTGAAACAGGAAAGGGCCTTCCCCAAACTGTTGCCACAAGGTTGGAAGCACAGAATCGTCTAGAATGTCATTGTATGCTGTAGTGTTAAGACGATTATTCCTCCTCCACCAAACTTTACAGTTGGCCCTATGTATTCGGGCAGGTAGCGTTCTCCTGGCATCCCTCGAATCCAGATTCGTCCGTCAGACTGCCAGATGGTGAAGCGTGATGTATCACTCCAGAGAACGCGTTTTCACTGCTCCAGATTCAAATGGCGGTGGGCTTTAAACCACTCCGCCGACACTTGGTATTTCGCATGGTGATCTTAGGCTTGTATGTGGCTGCTCGGCCACAGAAACCCATTTCATGAAGCTCCCAAAGAGCAGTTCTTGTGCTGACATTGCTTCCAGAGTAACGAGTGTTGCAACCGAGGACAGATGATTTTTACACGCTACGCGCTTCAGCACTCGGCGGTCCTGTTCTGTGAGCTTGTGTGGCCTACTACTTCGCGGCTGAGCCGTTGTTGTTCCTAGGCATTTCCACTTCACAATAACTGCACTTACAGTTGACCGGGGCAGCTCTTGCAGGGCAAAAATTTGATGAACTGACTTGTTGGAACGGTGGCATCATATGACGGTGCCACGTTTAAAGTCACTGAGCTCTTCATTAAGGTCATTCTACTGCCAATATTTGTCTATGGGGATTGCATGGCTGTGTGCACGATTGTAAACACTCGTCAGCAATTGGTGTGACTGAAATAGCCAAATCCACTAATTTGAAGGGTGTCCACATACTTGTATATATAGTGTAGATCATTCTGCTAGACCAATTGAGCAAACATGCTAAATACTCTGGTGTTTGTCAACACTAAAGGATTATTTATACTTGGTGTCTGTCAACAATAAAGGAGTCTTTATACTCTGGTGTCTCATCAATAAAGGATTATTTATACTTTGTGTCTGTCAACAATAAATTATTATTTATACTTTGTGTGTCAGGCGGCTCAAGGAAGCAGGAGGGGTGAAGTCAAGCGCAGGAGACACAAGTCCGTGAACACACGTTTAATAGGTATCCACTCTTGTCCAAAAACTAGGTAGGGCAGGGCGACAATACAAAAGCCCAAAATACCAGCCCGCACACAATGTAGGGACGCAGCCCACAATATACTCTGCAAAACCCACAGGCAGAGGGAAACACCTGTTCCCCAGACGAATCGTCCTGACGTAAAATAATCACACACAAAAACCAAACCTACATAGCAAGACTAAATCCCCCCCCCCACTAATGAACTAATACAAAACAGGTGCGTACCTAACCTAGACCTAACCAACAGAAAATGAAACAGAGGATCGGTGGCAGCTAGTAGGCCGGCAACGACGACCGCCGAGCGCCGCCCGGGTGAGGAGGGGCGCCACCTTCCGCGGATGTCGTGACAATGTGTCTGTCAACAATAAATTATTATTTATACTTGGTGTCCATCAACAATAAAGGATTCTTTATACTTTGTGTCTGTCAACAATAAAGGACCTCTGACCTGCAGTCTGTGTGTTATAGTGTGCCACTGTAGTGTTTGACTCAATTAGAATTCATGTAGTGGGGGAGCAGACATCTGCTGATGTAGAAAGGGTTTTATAAATACATTTGATTGATTGATTGAGCTGTAAGCAGAGATTGTTGAGATGAAGGGATAGACAGGGGGATAAAGTGATGGAGAGAGAAAGAGACAGACAGAGTGAGGGAGGGAGAGTACAAGAGACAGACAGCGTGAGGGAGGGTCAGACGGACAGCGTGAGGGAGGGACAGACAGCGTGAGGGAGGGACAGACAGACAGCGTGAGGGAGGGTCAGACAGACAGACAGACAGACAGACAGACAGACAGACAGACAGACAGACAGACAGACAGACAGACAGACAGACAGACAGACAGACAGACAGACAGACAGACAGACAGACAGATAGATAGATAGATCAAGAAGGGCATTCTATGCCATCAAAAGGAACATAAAATTCAACATACCAATCAGGATCTGGCTAAAAATACTTAAATCAGTTATAGAACCCATTGTCCTTCATGGTTGTGAGGTCTGGGGCCCGCTCACCAACCAAGAATAAACAAAATACGACAAACACCAAATTGAGACTCTGAGACTCTGCAGAATTCTGCTAAAATATCCTCCGCGTACAACGTAGAACACGAAATAATGCATGCAGAGCAGAATTAGGCCGAAACCCGCTAATTATCAAAATCCAGAAAAGAGCCGTTAAATTCTACAACCACCTAAAAGGAAGCGATTCCCAAACCTTCCATAACAAAGTCATCACCTACAGAGAGATGAACCTGGAGAAGAGTCTCCTAAGCAAGTTGGTCCTGGGGCTCTGTTCACAAACACACCCCACAGAGCCCCAGGACAGCAACACAATTAGACCCAACCAAATCATGAGAAAACAAAAAGATAATTACTTGACCCATTGGAAAGAATTAACAAAAAACTGAGCAAACTAGAATGCTATTTGTGCATAAACAGAGAGTACACAGTGGCAGAATACCTGACCACTGTGACTGACCCAAACTTAAGGAAAGTTTTGCCTATGTACAGACTCAGTGAGCATATCCTTGCTATTGAGAAAGGCTGCACACTGCCTACAAAATGAGGTGGAAACTGAGCTGCACTTCCTAACCTCCTGCCAAATGTATGACCATATTAGAGACACATATTTCCCTCAGATTACACAGATCCACAAAGAATTCAAAAACAAACCCAATTTTGATAAACTCCCATATCTACTGGGTGAAATACCAGTGTGCCATCACATCAGCAAGATTTGTGACCTGTTGCCACAAGAAAAGGTCAACCAGTGAAGAACAAACACTATTGTAAATACAACCCATATTTATGCTTATTTATTTTCCCTTTTGTACTTTAACCATTTGTACATTGTTACAACACTGTATATATACATAATATGACATTTGTGATGTCTTTATTCTTTTGGAACTTATGTGAGTGTTATTTTTACTGTTCATTATTATTGTTTATTTCACTTTTGTATATTATCTACTTCATTTGCTTTGGCAATGTTAACATATGTTTCCCATGCCAATAAAGCTCCTTGAATAGAATAGATAGATAGATAGATAGATAGATAGATAGATAGATAGATAGATAGATAGATAGATAGATAGATAGATAGATAGATAGATAGATAGATAGATAGATAGATAGATAGATAGATAGATAGATAGATAGATAGATAGATAGATAGATAGATGTGTCCATAATGATGAGTGGATTCATATGAAGAGTCTTGAAGATCTCTTCATTTGTCAGTACCTGAAGTGTCTGTGTGTGTGTGTGTGTGTGTGTGTGTGTGTGTGTGTGTGTGTGTGTGTGTGTGTGTGTGTGTGTGTGTGTGTGTGTGTGTGTGTGTGTGTGTGTGTGTGTGTGTGTGTGTGTGTGTGTGTGTGTTCTCTGATTGCCGTTCGGGATTCAGACTAGGGGAGATGTACAGAGCAGTGGGGATTCACACTGGGGGAGACGTACAGAGCAGTGGGGATTCACACTGGGGGAGATGTACAGAGCAGTGGGGATTGAGACTGGGGAAGATGTACAGAGCAGTGGGGATTGAGACTAGGGGAGATGTACAGAGCAGTGGGGATTGAGACTAGGGGAGATGTACAGAGCAGTGGGGATTGAGACTGGGGAAGATGTACAGAGCAGTGGGGATTGAGACTAGGGGAGATGTACAGAGCAGTGGGGATTGAGACTAGGGGAGATGTACAGAGCAGTGGGGATTGAGACTGGGGAAGATGTACAGAGCAGTGGGGATTGAGACTGGGGGAGAGGAGTGGTACAAAGCAGTGTCTCAATGTCCCCCAGCTTCATACATCACACACACCTCACTACAGACACAGATATAGACAGAGATAAACACAGAGATATACAGACCTCAACATTTTTGTAGTGAAACTAACACTGATAGAAAAATAACCTCAATGTTGACAATTATCTGTCATTGTAATTTAAAGCAATCATTTAAAAAATATATGCACAGATAAACATAATCTGTATTTAGCTGAGTGCACGCTTTCTTTTGTACAATAATACACTATTGTTCCATAAAACCACAAGTAACATTTAACTGTTTAGGATTAGCCCTGGAGGACTTAAGGCCAAACAGTAAACTAATGTTCTAGCTGGAACTGCCGACTAAGTGGCTGGGACAAGGATGTCCTGACCCCAGTGCCCTCCCCACCAGTCCCCCTAACAGCTTTGGCCCCTGGGTCAGCTCAATTTCCCCCACTGCTGAGTGGTCATTACCAGCCTGGGCTTTGATAAATGCTCACGGCTGCTCAGCGCGGAGTGCAGCATGGCCCAACAGACCAGCCCCATACAGAGAGTTAGGAGGGATAGAGAGAAGGGAGGAGGGAGAGAAGATGAGGGAGAGAGAGAGAGAGGGAAGGAAGGAAGGAAGGAAGGAAGGAAGGAAGGAAGGAAGGAAGGAAGGAAGGAAGGAAGGAAGGAAGGAAGGAAGGAAGGAAGGAAGGAAGGAAGGAAGGAAGGAAGGAAGGAAGGAAGGAAGGAAGGAGAGAGAGAGGGAGAGCCAGGCAGCCCCCCAACCAACCAGCCAGCAACTCAGCCACCCAGTCACCCACCCAGCCACCCAGCCACCTAGACACCAACCCACCCACCCACCCAGCCACCCAGCCAGCCAGCCAGCCAGTCAGCCAGCCAGCTGCCCAACCACCCAGCTACCCAGCCAGCCACCCAGCCAGCCACCCAAATAGCCAGGGAAGAGAAGGAAGGAAGGAAGGAAGGAAGGAAGGAAGGAAGGAAGGAAGGAGAGAGGGAGAGCCAGGCAGCCCCCCAACCAACCAGCCAGCAACTCAGCCACCCAGTCACCCACCCACCCAGCCAGCCAGCCAGCCACCCAGCCACCTAGACACCAACCCACCCACCCAGCCAGCCAGCCACCCAGCCACCTAGACACCAACCCACCCACCCAGCCAGCCAGCCAGCCAGCAAGCCGCCCAACCACCCAGCTACCCACCCAGCCAGCCACCCAGCCACCCAGTCACATACCCAGCCACTCACCCACCCACCCCACCCAGCCAGCCACCCAAACAGCCAGTCAGCCACCCAGCCACCCAGACACCAAGCCAGCCAGTCAGTCAGTCAGGTTGTCAGTCAGTCAGCTACACTACCACTAGATAAATAGGCCCCGGACCCCTGCATGCCTGCACCCGCACACGGCCCTGGCGTTACCTAGCAACAGCACCTCTTTCATTCCCACTCAGAGAGCGAGAGACCGAGGGAGAAAGAGATGGAGGAGGCAGTGTGGAGTAAAAACAAATCAGATGGGGATTGTTACAGACCCTGCCTTCTCTCTCTCTCTCTCTCTCTCTCTCTCTCTCTCTCGTTCTCTTTGTCTCGTTGCCCCTATCAGCTGCAACCTACTCCCCTGAGACAATGGTGATGAAAACCTCTGAATGCAATCATCTCACATTTTCCAAACACATTGACCGCTGAAGGGGATAGTCTGAAGATGCAGAGCACTTGGTTTTGAGAGATTCTCTTAGCTACTATATATAGGGTCTGCTTCCCAGGTCTTCTCCACTTAGTTTTACCCATAAAAATAGAATTACTAGAACATCTAGAATTTTGGAATTTATAGTCATTCAAATTCTATGGTTTTACCTCATTTTATGGTCTGCCTAGGTCTTCCCGCTAAATGTTAACCGCCAAGTTGGCGACAACGGGTAATTCAATGTCCTTAAAATACCTAAAATAGTAAACGCCTTGTAAAATAAGTAACGTTGAACCCACACTGCCCGGTTTGCATGGGCACTAATGTAAATAGATTTACTTTGATAAAATTATGGTTTAAAAAAGGCAAATGTATTTGTATGGTTGTGTGTAAACAGGCAGAATCATTGTTGGAGTTGCAGCAAGGTGCCAACAGGCAGTTTTAATGGGATTAGACTGAGATACAATAAAGTGAAGCATAGGGTGAGAGTTAGGTTGCATTAAAGGAAAGGCTGGGTAGGGTGAACTCCAGGGGAGGCTGGGTAGGGTGAACACCAGTAGGGTGAACACCAGGGGAGACTGGGTAGGGTGAACACCAGGGGAAGCTGGGTAGGGTGAACACCAGTAGGGTGAACACCAGTAGGGTGAACACCAGGGGAGACTGGGTAGGGTGAACACCAGGGGAGACTGGGTAGGGTGAACACCAGTAGGGTGAACACCAGGGGAGACTGGGTAGGGTGAACACCAGTAGGGTGAACACCAGGGGAAGCTGGGTAGGGTGAACACCAGTAGGGTGAACACCAGGGGAGACTGGGTAGGGTGAACACCAGTAGGGTGAACTCCAGGGGAGGCTGGGTAGGGTGAACACCAGTAGGGTGAACACCAGGGGAAGCTGGGTAGGGTGAACACCAGTAGGGTGAACACCAGGGGAGACTGGGTAGGGTGAACACCAGGGGAGGCTGGGTAGGGTGAACACCAGTAGGGTGAACACCAGGGGAAGCTGGGTAGGGTGAACACCAGTAGGGTGAACACCAGGGGAAGCTGGGTAGGGTGAACACCAGGGGAGGCTGGGTAGGGTGAACACCAGGGGAGGCTGGGTAGGGTGAACACCAGTAGGGTGAACACCAGGGGAAGCTGGGTAGGGTGAACTCCAGTAGGGTGAACACCAGGGGAGACTGGGTAGGGTGAACACCAGTAGGGTGAACACCAGGGGAAGCTGGGTAGGGTGAACTCCAGTAGGGTGAACACCAGGGGAGACTGGGTAGGGTGAACTCCAGTAGGGTGAACACCAGGGGAAGCTGGGTAGGGTGAACACCAGGGGAGGCTGGGTAGGGTAAACTCCAGTAGGGTGAACACCAGGGGAAGCTGGGTAGGGTGAACACCAGGGGAGGCTGGGTAGGGTGAACACCAGTAGGGTGAACACCAGGGGAAGCTGGGTAGGGTGAACACCAGGGGAGGCTGGGTAGAAAAACTCCAGTAGGGTGAACACCAGGGGAAGCTGGGTAGGGTGAACACCAGTAGGGTGAACACCAGGGGAGACTGGGTAGGGTGAACACCAGTAGGGTGAACACCAGGGGAAGCTGGGTAGGGTGAACACCAGTAGGGTGAACACCAGGGGAGACTGGGTAGGGTGAACACCAGTAGGGTGAACACCAGGGGAAGCTGGGTAGGGTGAACACCAGGGGAGGCTGGGTAGGGTAAACTCCAGGGGAGGCTGGGTAGAAAAACTCCAGGGGAGGCTGGGTAGGGTGAACACCAGGGGAGGCTGGGTAGGGTAAACTCCAGGGGAGGCTGGGTAGGGTGAACACCAGGGGAGGCTGGGTAGGGTGAACACCAGTAGGGTGAACACCAGGGGAGACTGGGTAGGGTGAACACCAGGGGAGGCTGGGTAGGGTGAACACCAGGGGAGGCTGGGTAGGGTGAACACCAGGGGAGGCTGGGTAGGGTGAACACCAGGGGAGGCTGGGTAGGGTGAACACCAGGGGAGGCTGGGTAGGGTGAACTCCAGGGGAGGCTGGGTAGGGTGAACACCAGGGGAGGCTGGGTAGGGTGAACACCAGGGGAGGCTGGGTAGGGTGAACTCCAGGGCCACAGGAGGTAGGGTGTGGTCACACAATCCAGACAGGGAGTAGGCCTCTGGGAACCTCAGAGAACCTCAGTCTAGAGTTACAGCCTGGCATTAAAGACTAGACGTAACATAATAAATGCAAATCTGTGACATTCAAATTAGTATGACGTTACGTTTGGTATGATTACATAAGGGACAACCTTAACCCCTAATCTTAACCGCTAACCCCTAGGCTAGCTAACGTTAGCCACCTAGCCACCTAGCTAACGTTAACCACCTAGCCATCATACTCATTTGAGTGTCAAAGATTGACTTTTACTATGTTACGTCTACCCCTGAGTACAGATTGAGTGTTAGGCTCCTACCCCAATGTGTGTCACTCTGGCTGGGCAGAGACGGCTGTGTGATTGGGGGAGTATGGGGCTCCAGGGGCCATCTTTCCCCCAGTGTGGGTAAACAACTCCACGCCCAATGGAAACAGAGACGATGGGAAGACGATGGGATGGGAGGCTGGTTGTGGTCTGTTTATGGGTCCCTTATGTACTGTGTTTACAGACCACACAAAGAGAAGAGTGAAACAAACAAACATGAACACACACACACACACATGCCCTGTGCCTGCGTCTTCAGGAAAATCACACACTCCTGGGGCCCCACAGATGATGACAGTCACCGTACTTAAAAAGGAAAAATAAAGACATAAACAAATGGATGATTCACCAAGTCGTCTCTGTGAAAATGTTTTGTTTAAAGCACAAAGCAGGACTAAAAATCTGTGCCACGTCAGACTCCAGGGGCACCAAGAGAGGCCCTCCAGTCTGCATGGTGCCACCATCATCCTGGTGCCACCCTCATTCTGGTGCCACCCTGGTTTTGTCCTGGTCTACTGGATTCTGATGAAGGCTGTTGGCAGTTGAAACGTCGTGTTTTTAACCAAAAAGGTTGAATGAAATCAGTAGATTTTCATTGACAGGCCCTCTGTGAGCATGTGAGCCCTCCTTCAGATACTGGGTGTGCATGCGTGCGTACGTTCGTTCCTGTTTGTTTGTGCGTGCATGTCTGTGTATGTGTGCCAGTGTGCCTGTTTTGTCTGAGTAGGTGTGTGAGAGAGTGTGTGAGAGTGACACAGAGGAGGGGATGGAGGATTGATGTGGTGCAACGAGCTAAAGTACCCCCACACCCCCCAGCTGGTGTCTCCATGACACAGGGCTGCAGGTTCACTGAGTGTGTCTAGGAGATCAAGGCACTGTGCCAGTGTACGATAACAGAGAGGTTTACACACATCTAAACGTGGCACAAGAACTGAACAGAGAAATAATTAGCTAGAGAAATAACGAAGAAGACCATGTTCTGTTTGTATCACTGATGGATAAATTGACAATGAATTGTGTGAGCAGCAAATAGTGTATGTAGGGTATGTAGTTCCTATCTTCAGGTTCTTCTCTGTAGTATAGACCTATATCATCCTCTCATGTTTCTCCTGTCTCTATTGTTGGTATCCTCTATACACTCTTAGAAAAAAAGGTGTTATCTAGAGCCTAAAAGGGTTATTCGGCTTTCCCCATTTAAGAACCCTTTTTGGTTCCAGGTAAAACCCTTTTGGTTCTAGGTAGAACCCTATTGGGTTCCATGTACAACCCTTTCCCCAGAGGGTTCTACATGGAACCCAAAAGAGTTCAACCTGGAACCAAAAACGGTTCTCGTATGGGGACAGCCGAAGAACCTTGATGGAACCCTTTTTTCTAAGAGTGTATAGAGGTGTATGGTTCTATCCCCACCTAAGGCACAGTATGAACATTGAACATCAATGCCCATAAATGGCTAATCAAACATGCAACACACGCCGTCCCTGCATTCTCATTCCCAGTTTGTCCGTAGTGAGGACCTGCAATTAGAACAGCACCACCTGTAGGACAGGAAAGATATTGCATAGAAATGCAGTACTGTGGGCTGTTGAGAACGCTACAAAAGATAGAGAGAGGGAGAGAGAGTGACAGACAGGCAGGCAGACAGAATCTGATAGAGAGAGATAGATAGAAAGTGAGAGTGCGAGGAGAGGTAGAACACACAAAGAGAGAGAGAGAGAGAGAGAGAGAGAGAGAGAGAGAGAGAGAGAGAGAGAGAGAGAGATCTTCATAGCAGATTTCAAAAAGGTGTTTAATAAAGTACAACTAGAATATACATATAAATGCCTGCACAACTTTATTTTTGGTTAATCTCTTATACAATGGGTTATGTACAGTAACCCCAGCTGTAAAATAGTAAATAATGGTTACATCTCAGAATGTATTGAGCTTTTAAGAGGAGTAAAACAAGGCTGTCCGTTGTCTCCAAATCTATTTATTATGTCCATCGAAATGCTAGCTATTCAAATTAGATCCAACAAGAACATCAAGGGCTTAGAAATCCAGGAATTAAAAACAAAAGTGTCAATGTATGCCAATGACTCAAGTTTTTTCTTAAGTCCTCAATCTGGATCCCTGCACAGTCTCATTGAAGATCTTGATCACTTTTCTAGCCTCTCTGGACTTAAACCTAGTTATGACAAGTGCACCATATTATGTATTGGATCGTTAAGACACAATGTTTACACTACCTTGTGGTTTACCAATAAAATGGGTGGGTGGTAAAGCAGACATACCTGGTATTCATATCTCAAAAAATATAAATTAACTTACCACAACCAATTTCAATAGAATGTTTGTTAAAATACACAAGATCCTGCAACCATGGAAAGGCAAATACCATGGAGAGGTAAATAAAGTCTATTTATGGAAAAATGTATTAACTCTTTGGTCCTATCAGAGTTTAGTTACTTACTAATAATGGCACTGCCCGCTCCAGACGACTCGTTTAAAAAAATAATATGAGCAAAAACATATTTCACTTTATTTGGAAAGCTAAGCAAGACAAAATTAAACATGCCTATTTATATAATGAATATGAGTTTCGGGGGATACAATTATTAAATATGAATGCATTTAACCTTTCACTAAAAGCTTCACTCATACATAAGTTATACTTCAACCCAAAATGGTTATCTAGTAGATTATTAATAAAGGCTCATCCTTTGTTAAAAAATTGCATTTTGCCTTTATACACATGCCAAGAGTGTGCAAAGCTGTCATTGAGGCAAAAGGTGACTATTTGAGGAATCTCAAATCTAAAATATATTTTGATATGTTTAACACTTTTTTGGTTACTACATGATTCCATATGTGTTATTTGATAGTTTTGATGTCTTCACTATTATTCTACAATGTAGAAAATAGTAAAAATAAAGAAAAACCCTTCAATGAGTAGGTGTTCAAAAGCTTTTGACCGGTAGTGCAGCAAAAAAATAAAATAAAAAAATAAATAGATAGATATGTGTCCTCTGAAGAGGTGGATGGGTTAAAAAAATATTTATTTTATGTAAATACAAGAGAGGTAAAGAAAGAAAGAAAGAAAGAAAGAAAGAAAGAAAGAAAGAAAGAAAGAAAGAAAGAAAGAAAGAAAGAAAGAAAGAAAGAAAGAAAGAAAGAAAGAAAGAAAGAAAGAAAGAAAGAAAAAGAAAGCGTGTGGGTTGACACACAGACAGAGACAGAGAAAAGGCGTCAAAATAATGTCGGAATGCACACAAGCGTCCCATTCATTTCTGAAAAAAACTAACAGAACTCACATGTGTACTAAAGATGCCACTATTTGCCCTCAGAGTCTTTTAACTCCAGACTTCAAAGATTCTTATATGTATTTAGAGGTTTTTATGTTTGTGCATGTTTGTCTTTGTGTCTGCACATTTGCTAATGTGTGTTTGAGTGTGTAGACAACATACATGCTTTAGTTTTTTTTCCAAAATCCTGTGTCATTGACAGACAAATTGAGACAAAAGTGAAAGCTTGTTTTTATAGTAGGATAAAGCTGTACAATCAGGTTAGCGTGCCAAAACAGCCAGGGGATGTTTCCCTACCTAGATTACACTGCAGAGAGAAAGAGAGCGAGAAAGAGAGAAAGAGAGAAAGAGAGAGAGAAAGAAAGAGGGGGTTAGAGAGGGGATAGAGAGTAGAGAGAGAGACGGGGTGGGTGGCGGTTCAGAAACAGATTGGCTGTGAAATATTGTGTAGTCTGGCAGTAGCTCAGAAGCTAATTACCTTAAATTAACAGTAGAGTTTGGTGTGACAGTTCACCTAACTGCTTTTTCTGTCGAAACAGATGAATGGGTTGGTTGGACTTGTTGCAAGCCCAGGATGCTGTTGACAATCAGATTGTCCACATATAGAGTCCTATTATATTTACTTCTCTCTCTCTTCATCTGTGTGTGTGTGTATATGTGTGTGTGTCCATGCATGTGTAACAAACAGGATCAGTGAAGCAGTTCTGGCCCAGCAGGTTTCAGGGCCACTGCGTTAAGATTGTGTTTTAAGATTTTGACCAAGTAATGTGTTGATATCTTTGTTTATCTTTCCCTCACATCTTTTGGGCTCCCGAGTGGCACAGTGGTTTAAGGCACTGCATCTCAGTGCAAGAGGCATCACTACAGTCCATGGTTTGATTCCAGGCTGCATCACACCCGGCCGTGATTGGGAGTCCCATAGGGCAGCGCACAATTGGCCCAACGTCGTCCGGGTTTGGCCGGTGTAGGCCGTCATTGTAAAAAATGATTTGTTCTTAAAGTACTTAAATAATAATACTGTTTACTGTCCTCATTGCTGGTTAGACAGTGTCCTCGTAGCTGGTTACGCAGTGTCCTCATCATTGGTTACACTGTGTCCTCATCCCTGGTTACACAGTGTCCTCATAGCTGGTTACACAGTGTCCTCATAATTGGTTACACCGTTACCTCATCACTGGTTACACTGTATCTAAATAGCTGCTTACACAGTGTCTCCCTCGCTGGTTACACAGTGTCCTCATCACTGGTTATACAGTGTCCTCATCGCTGTTTACATAGACACTGTGCACAAACAGCCATGTCAGATTTGAATGAGCTAACTAAATGTATGGGTGCTAAATGAATGGGTGCTAAATGTATGGATGCAAATGTATAGCTGCTAAATGTATGGGTGGTAAATGTATGGGTGCTAAATGTATGGGTGCTAAATGTATTGCTGCTAAATGTATGGCTGCTTAATGTATGGGTGCTAAATATATGGGTGCTAAATGTATGGATGCTAAATGTATGGGTGCTAAATGTATGGCTGCTAAATGTATGAGAAATAATTCAATATTCTGCTGACAGTGACCATCTGTTCAATCATAATTCAGCATCAACTGGTTTCTGTCTATGTTTTGTACATATTTGGGGTATGTGGATTTTGTACGTTTGTGTGTTCAGCCATGGTAAATTTGTGTTCAGTAGTGGTCTGGTCTCTGTGTCAGACATCCAGAGGTCTCTACCGCTTAACCCCACCATATCCCTCCCTGAGTAGATAAAGGTAGCTGGCCAGCCAGCCTCTCCCCTATGCCCCTCCCTCCAGACACCCATAGTGACCCCCCTGCCTCCCACAGTAATCTATTTGTCCGGCCGAAGTAAATTATCTACACTCCGGCTAAAGAGAGCTCGGGGAGGATTTGTGTGTCTGCAGGAAGGACCAAGAAAAATGTTTTCTGATAAATTATTCACAATCCCTTTTGGGCAGAGTGTTGCATCACACCTTCCCTTCTCACTCTTTATCTCTCTTTCATCCACTCTTCACCTTTTTTCCACCTCTCTCTCTCTCTCTCTCTCTCTCTCCTCCCTTTTTTGTATTCAGCTACACTGGGCCTCCCGCCTCCAGAGAGAGGTCCAGTTCTCAGGCAAGCTGTCGCCGATAATGGTGGCAATTAATAACATGTCATAATCCTGAAGAGGGGTGTGTGTGTATGTGTGTGTGTGTGCATCTTGGGGGAAGTTGTTTGGTGTGTGTGTGTCTTAGAAGATATATCTAGTGTGCATGTGTGTGTGTGTGTGTGTGTGTACTGTGTGTGCCTGTGGAGCGGATAGGGGTCAGACCAGAAGCTATTCCAGTGTTCTGGGTGGACGCAGGTGCTGTCCACATCTGAGCTCCCAGCGTCTGACTGTCAGTCCACTGCCAAGCCACAGGCCGAGTCGCACCATACTGGTACATATCTGAGCCCCTCTCTGCCTTGCTTGGCCCCGCTGGGCCCTCTCCCCAGGTGCACCAGCCCCTACCGGCCCCAATGCACAGCTAGCCTATTGTGCCGTACCTCGCCCCAATGCAAACTGAGTCAGGCAGGTGTGAGTCTGAGCACCATTCGGTTGGAGAGAACGACACACACATTGACACACAGACACATTGACACATAGAAACATGGACACACAGAAAGCTCTAAATCCTCTATGAGCTGGCTCTGACCAGACATGGGCAGCTAGGCCATGCAAGTGCCCTCTGACGTTTTGGTGCGATAAAATAACAACCTGATGGTGAGATCACAAACAGAGAGGGAGGATCATGGAGTAGGGTGTAACATTCCTACAGAGTTCTAGAGATGTCTCTGCTGGCCTTACAGTTGTCTCTGCTGGCCTTACAGTTGTCTCTGCTGGCCTTACAGTTGTCTCTGCTGGCCTTACAGATGTGTCTGCTGGCCTTACAGTTGTGTCTGCTGACCTTACAGTTGTCTCTGCTGGCCTTACAGTTGTCTCTGCTGGCCTTACAGTTGTGTCTGCTGGCCTTACAGTTGTCTCTGCTGGCCTTACAGTTGTCTCTGCTGGCCTTACAGTTGTCTCTGCTGGCCTTACAGTTGTGTCTGCTGGCCTTACAGTTGTCTCTGCTGACCTTACAGTTGTCTCTGCTGGCCTTACAGTTGTGTCTGCTGGCCTTACAGTTGTCTCTGCTGGGCTTACAGTTGTCTCTGCTGGGCTTACAGTTGTGTCTGCTGGCCTTACAGTTGTCTCTGCTGGCCTTACAGTTGTGTCTGCTGGCCTTACAGTTGTCTCTGCTGACCTTACAGTTGTCTCTGCTGGCCTTACAGTTGTGTCTGCTGGCCTTACAGATGTGTCTGCTGGCCTTACAGATGTGTCTGCTGGCCTTACAGTTGTCTCTGCTGACCTTACAGTTGTCTCTGCTGGCCTTACAGTTGTCTCTGCTGGCCTTACAGTTGTGTCTGCTGGCCTTACAGTTGTCTCTGCTGGCCTTACAGTTGTCTCTGCTGACCTTACAGTTGTCTCTGCTGGCCTTACAGTTGTCTCTGCTGGCCTTACAGTTGTGTCTGCTGGCCTTACAGTTGTCTCTGCTGGCCTTACAGTTGTCTCTGCTGGCCTTACAGTTGTCTCTGCTGGCCTTACAGTTGTCTCTGCTGGCCTTACAGATGTGTCTGCTGGCCTTACAGATGTGTCTGCTGGCCTTACAGTTGTCTCTGCTGGCCTTACAGTTGTCTCTGCTGGCCTTACAGTTGTGTCTGCTGGCCTTACAGTTGTCTTTGCTGGCCTTACAGATGTGTCTGCTGGCTTTACAGTTGTCTCTGCTGGCCTTACAGATGTGTCTGCTGGCCTTACAGATGTGTCTGCTGGCCTTACAGTTGTCTCTGCTGGCCTTACAGTTGTCTCTGCTGGCCTTACAGATGTGTCTGCTGGCCTTACAGTTGTGTCTGCTGGCCTTACAGTTGTCTCTGCTGGCCTTACAGTTGTCTCTGCTGGCCTTACAGTTGTCTCTGCTGGCCTTACAGTTGTCTCTGCTGGCCTTACAGTTGTCTCTGCTGGCCTTACAGATGTGTCTGCTGGCCTTACAGATGTGTCTGCTGGCCTTACAGTTGTCTCTGCTGGCCTTACAGTTGTCTCTGCTGGCCTTACAGTTGTGTCTGCTGGCCTTACAGTTGTCTCTGCTGGCCTTACAGATGTGTCTGCTGGCTTTACAGTTGTCTCTGCTGGCCTTACAGATGTGTCTGCTGGCCTTACAGATGTGTCTGCTGGCCTTACAGTTGTCTCTGCTGGCCTTACAGTTGTCTCTGCTGGCCTTACAGATGTGTCTGCTGGCCTTACAGTTGTGTCTGCTGGCCTTACAGTTGTCTCTGCTGGCCTTACAGTTGTCTCTGCTGGCCTTACAGTTGTCTCTGCTGGCCTTACAGATGTGTCTGCTGGCCTTACAGTTGTGTCTGCTGGCCTTACAGTTGTGTCTGCTGGCCTTACAGTTGTCTCTGCTGGCCTTACAGTTGTCTCTGTTGGCCTTACAGTTGTCTCTGCTGGCCTTACAGTTGTCTCTGCTGGGCTTACAGTTGTCTCTGCTGGCCTTACAGTTGTGTCTGCTGGCTTTACAGTTGTCACTGCTGGCCTTACAGTTGTGTCTGCTGGCCTTACAGTTGTGTCTGCTGGCCTTACAGTTGTCTCTGCTGGCCTTACAGTTGTCTCTGCTGGCCTTACAGTTGTCTCTGCTGGCCTTACAGTTGTCTCTGCTGGCCTTACAGTTGTGTCTGCTGGCCTTACAGTTGTCTCTGCTGGCCTTACAGTTGTGTCTGCTGGCCTTACAGTTGTCTCTGCTGGCCTTACAGTTGTCTCTGCTGGCCTTACAGTTGTCTCTGCTGGCCTTACAGTTGTGTCTGCTGGCCTTACAGTTGTCTCTGCTGGCCTTACAGTTGTCTCTGCTGGCTTTACAGTTGTGTCTGCTGGCCTTACAGTTGTGTCTGCTGGCCTTACAGTTGTGTCTGCTGGCCTTACAGGAGTGGGCAGCGTTCGTGCCCTGGGCAGAGATGGCCCAGAACTCGCTCCACCACTCCTCCACTAACCTCTCCCCCTTCCAGTGTGTATTGGGGTATCAGCCGGTTCTGGCTCCTTGGCATCAGAGTCAGACCGAGGCTCCTGCGGTGGACGACTGGTTCCGGCACGCGGAGGAAACATGGGATGCCACCCATGTTCACCTTCAGCGCGCCGTGCTGCGCCAGAAAGTTGGCACAGACCGTCACCGCAGTGAGGCCCCGGTGTTCGCACCGGGGGACCGGGTCTGGCTCTCGACCCTCTGCCTGCCCTGCCGGAAGCTGGGTCCACGGTTTGTGGGGCCATTTAAAGTCCTGAGGAGACTGAATGAGGTGAGTTACAGGTTACAGCTTCCCCCCGATTACCGTATTAACCCCTCGTTCCATGTGTCTCTCCTCAGGCCGGTGGTGGCTGGCCCGCTCCAGGAGTTTGAGGTGCGGGAGGTTCCTCCGCCCCCTCTGGACATCGAGGGGTCCCGGCGTACTCCATTCGTTCCATACTGGATTCAAGACGTCGGGCGAGGGGCCTTCAGTATCTCGTGGACTGGGAGGGGTATGGTCCGGAGGACAGATGCTGGGTTCCGGTGGAGGACGTGTTGGACCCTTCAATGCTGCGGGAGTTCCACCATCTCCATCCGGATCGCCCTGCGCCTCACCCTCCGGGTCGTCCCCGAGGCCGGTGTCAGAGCGCAGCTGGAGCCGCGCGTCAAGGGGGGGTACTGTCACGACTTCTGCTGAAGTCGATGCCTTTCCTTGTTCGGGCGGTGTTCGGCGGTCGACGTCGTCGGTCTTCTAGCCATCGCCGATCCATTTTTCATTTTCCATTTGTTTTGTCTTGTTTTCCCACACACCTGGTTTTCATTTCCCTCATTACGTTGTGTATTTAACCCTCTATTCCCCCCCATGTCTTTGTGTGGTATTGTTTATTGTAAGTTCATGTGCACATTTCTTTGACTGGTGCGCGTTGGGTTATTGTGCCCATATTTTGAATTCTCTTGTACCGTTAGTTTTACTATTAAACTGCTCCGGCTATTACGAAGTTCTGCTCTCCTACGTCTGACTTCCCTGCCACCAGTTATGCACCCTTTAGCCTGTCTGGGCTAGGGGGCGGTATTTTCACGGCCGAAAAACATACCCAATTTAAACAGGTTACTACTCTGGCCCAGAAACTAGAATATGCATATTATTAGTAGATTTGGATAGCAAACACTCTGAAGTTTCTAAAACTGTTTGAATGGTGTCTGTGAGTATAACAGAACTCAGATGGCAGGCAAAAACCTGAGAAAAAGTCAACCAGGAAGTGGAGGATCTGAGAATTGTAGTTCTTCTTTCTAGTCCCTTTCAAAACTACAGTATCTGTGGGGTTACGTTGCACTTCCTAAGGCTTCCATTGGCTGTCAACAGCCTTCAGAAAGTGGTTTGAGCATTCTCCTGTCACTGGGCAGATAATAGGAGCTCAGTTACTGAGTGGACTGCCTGGCAACAAAGGGATTGGATATGCTCAATCCCGCGAGCACACCGTTCCTTCTTTTTCTCCTTGAATGAATACGCTATTGTCCGGTTGGAATATTATCGCAATTTATACGTAAAAAATACCATAAAGATTGATTTTAAACAGCGTTTGACATACTTCTAAGTACGGTAATGGAACATTTTGACTTTTCGTCTCTGGTACCGCACTCGCGCGTTATGCCTTTGGATAGTGCTCTGAACGCACGAACAAAACGGAGGTATTTGGACATAAATATGGAATATTTCGAACAAAAACAACATTTCTTGTGGAAGTAGCAGTCCTGGGAGTGCATTCTGACGAAGATCACAAAGGTAAGAGAATATTTCTAATACTAATTCTGAGTTTAGGTGGCCCCGAACTTGGCGGGTGTCTGTATAGCTCGCTGTGATGGCTGAGCTATGTACTCAGAATATTGAAAAATGTGCTTTCTCCGTAAAGCTATTTTAAAATCTGACACAGCGGTTGCATCCAGGAGTAGTCTATCTATAATTCTTGAAATAATTGTTATATATTTTGTCAACATTTATGATGAGTATTTTTGTAAATTGATGTGCACATTCACCGTATGTTTTGGTGGGAATACATTTTCTGAACATCACGCGCCAATGTAAAAAGCTGTTTTTGGATATAAATATGAACTTTATCGAACAAAACATACATGCATTGTGTAACATAATGTCCTAGGAGTGTCATCTGATGAAGGTCGTCAAAGGTTAGTGCTTCATTTAGCTGTGTTTTGGGTTTTATTGACACATGTCCTTGCTTGGAAAATTGCTGTGTGATTATTTTTGTCTATGTACTCTCCTAACATAATCTTGTCACATCCTGACCAGTAAAAGGGGTTGTTTGTTATTGTAGTTTGGTCAGGGCGTGGTAGGGGGTGTTTGTTTTATGGGTTTCATTGTTTTTTTGGTTAAAGTTCTATGTTAGTATATTTCTATGTTCGTTCTAGTTTTTCTATTTCTATGTTTAGTTTATTGGGTTGACCTTCAATTGGAGGCAGCTGTTCCTCGTTGCCTCTAATTGAAGGTCCTATTTAGTAGGGGTGTTTTTCCATGGGTTTTTGTGGGTAGTTGTTCCTGGTATAGTGTTGTGCCTTACAGGACTGTTAACATCTTCGTCATTGTTTGTTATTTTGTTTTTCTGTGTTCACGTTTTCTTCTCAATAAATAAGACGATGAGTTTACACATTCCCGCTGCGCCTTGGTCCCATCCTTACAACGAACGTGACAAATCTAATGTTTTGCTTTCGCTGTAAAGCCTTTTTGAAATCGGACAATGTGTTTACATCAAGGAGAAGTGTATCTTTAAAATGGTGTAAAATAGTTGTATGTTTGAGAATGTTGAATTATGACATTTTGTTGTTTTTGAATTTGCCGCCCTGATATTTCACTGGACGCTAGCGTCCCACGTAGCCCATAGAAGTTAACAGTTATCTATAATTTACAGGTGCTATGCTTAAGTTTGTCAGTAGAGGAGATGCTGGATCATCAGCCAGTACAAGCACAGACTCAGTTGATCCACATCCAGCCTCAGCCGGTACTAACACAGACCCAGTACAGCCGGCTTCAGCAAATACTAACACAGACCCAGTACAGCTGGCTTCAGCAAGTACTAACACAGACCCAGGTGAAGTACAGGCAGCCTCAGCCAGTATTAGCACAACCAGAGGTGTACAGCCAGCATCAGATACAAGCAGCTCAGACCCTAAGAGAACAGTTGCTGCTCCACCAAATGACCCAGCAGATTGGCCCCCAGTCTTAACAGACTTTATGAGGACTGAGTTAGTGTGCAGAAGTCCATTCAAACCAGGACTGGATTTTTCTTACCCTAAAGACAAGTCTAGAAGAGGTTTCCGTTCAGGCTTATTACAGAGACAGCTGTCAAATGTGGAAAAGATTACCAGGAGCTGGCTTTTATACTCAATCAAAAACAACGCTGTGTATAGTTTTTACTGTAAGTTCTTTTCTACAAAAGACTACAAAATAATCAAAGAAGGTGTGAATGACTGGTCAAATATCAACACCATTCTGAAACACCATGAGGGTATTCCTGAACACACAAACAATATGATTAAGTGGAGAGAACTTGATCTGTGCCTAAGTCGGGGAAAGACTTAGGCGCAAAATTTGACCCCGTTACGGAAAATCATCTCAGAAAAATGAAAGATGGAGAGACACATGCTCATTATATTGGGAAGAGCACACAGAATGAGCTGATACAGATTGTGAGTGACACGATTCTGGAAGCAATAGTGACTCAAGTAAGAGACTCAAAGTACTTCTCCATTATCTTGGACTGTACACCTGACATTAGTCACCAAGAGCAAATGTCCATTATTCTGAGAAGCGTGGCTTTATAGGGAAAGACAGAGATCATTTACATTTACATTTTTACATTTAAGTCATTTAGCAGACGCTCTTATCCAGAGCGACTTACAAAATGGTGCATTCACCTTATGATATCCAGTGGAACAACCACTTTACAATAGTGCATCTAAATATTTTAAGGGGGGGGGGGGGGGGGGTTAGAAGGATTACTTTATCCTATCCTAGGTATTCCTTAAAGAGGTGGGGTTTCAGGTGTCTCCGGAAGGTGGTGATTGACTCCGCTGTCCTGGCGTCGTGAGGGAGCTTGTTCCACCATTGGGGTGCCAGAGCAGCAAACAGTTTTGACTGGGCTGAGCGGGAACTGTGCTTCCTCAGAGGTAGGGAGGCGAGCAGGCCAGAGGTGGATGAACGGAGTGCCCTTGTTTGGGTGTAGGGCCTGATCAGAGCCTGAAGGTACGGAGGTGCCGTTCCCTTCACAGCTCCGTAGGCAATCACCATGGTCTTGTAGCGGACACACACACACACGCACACACACACGCGCACACGCATGCAGACACACACTGGGGTTCGTAATTATTTACACCCTTGATAAAGATGTGCAAAAATGACTGTATAAAATAAATAATTCAAATACCTAGCAATGTATGCTAAATAAATGTATGCTAAATAAATGTATGCTAAATAAATGTATGCTAAAAAATAGGGAAATTATATTATTTCATACTAATACAATTGCTCAGAGAGAGTTTTGGTTTAACAAATAATAATTGTTTTTCTCAAAAAGGTATGGGTGAAAAAGTATTGACAGCCCTGTTTTAAATACTTTTCAATACCTCACAGATCAAGGAGCACTTCCTTGGCTTTGTGAATGTTGAAGTTACAACAGGCTTGAATCTGTCCACTGTCATCTTAGATAAGCTGAACGAGCTGAAGATTCCATTTGAAGATTGCAGAGGGCAAGCTTATGATAATGGGGCCAACATGAAGGGCAAGCACCAAAGAGTACAAGCCAGACTGCGGAAAAAAAAGTCCAGGTGCCGTGTTCAACCCATGTGGAGCACATACTCTTAACCTTGTCATTACAGACGCTGCCAAATCTTCAAAGGATGCAGTTAGGTTTTTTGGGCATGTGCAAAAGCTCTTCACCTTCTTTTCAGCTGGCACACAAAGATGGAGTGTTTTGAAGAAACACATGAACATAACCGTGACGTCATGGAGTGACATAAGATGGGAGAGTAGGCTCCAAAGTGCTCATGCAATCAGGTATCAGGCTTCTGAGGTTCGAGAGGCATTACTGGAAGCCAGACAGATGATCAACAATCCTGTGGCCAAAGTGGAGGCACAAGCACTTGCAGAGGAAGTTGGGTCCTAACGCTTGTTGATTTGCTGTGTCGTATGGTGTGAGATACTGACAATGACAAACAAGGTGAACAAGCTCCTCCAATCTGCCTCAATGCAGTTGGATATCGCAGTGAATTTAATCTCAAATGCAAAGGCCTCCCTCACTACATACCAGGAAACTGGATTCTCTGCCAACAGCCAAAAGCATTTGTGAGAAATGCATGTGGAGGCTTTTCTGAAAGAGAAGAGACTGAGAAACAGCAGGAGGCATTTCAGCTATGAGGCTCCTGATGAACCAGTGACTGATGCACTGAAAAACCTTGAAGTCAACTACTTCAACATTGTGGTCGACTCTGCTCTGACACCCATGGATGAGAGATTTGAAACACTCAACCAGGTGAAAACCAAATATGGAGTGCTGCTGAACTTCAGCACTGCCTCTCAGATGTCCAGTGAATCTTTAAAGGCTCGCTGCATGGAAGTTGAAAACACTCTAACCTTCAGAGATGACTGTGACATCAGTGGAATGGATCTGGCACACGAGATTCAGAATGTACCTGATCTGCCATCAGATGACTGCCTTTGAGCTGCTTTCCTTTCTCTGTGAGAACAACCTGGAGGAACTCTATCCTAACCTTCGGATGGCCTGAAGAATTGCAGTCACCCTACCAGTAACAGTAGCATCGGCAGAGAGGAGCTTTTCAAAATGAAAGCTCATCGAAAGCTATCTGAGGTCTTCCATGTCACAGTAACGTTTGAGTGGTCTGGCCATCATGAGCGTAAATCATGACGTGGGGAAACACATGTCTTATGATGACATCATTGATGATTTTGCCTCAAGAAAGTGCAGAAGAGGAATATTTTGAAGGTAAGATTTTAATTCAAACATTCAAATGTTTACACACTTAGTAACATTTCAAATTGTATGGCTGCTTAACTAACTATGTGACATACTTTCTCAATTTCTTCCAGACAGTCCAGATAGACTGGTGCCCATGTTGATGCTGAAAATGCCCAGGCTGTAGAGGGAACCAAAATTAATCACACAGCTGAATAGGTTTTATTTGACTATTTTAGGACATATAGCTGCAGCCATAGCCTATAGGCTTATGTTTACATTGTATAGACAAAGCTAATTGTATAATATTGTGAGGACTGGACTAATTACCAGGCAGCAAAGCCAAAGCTCAGGGTCATATTTTATTACTTTCTACATTTTATATTTTCTACAATTTCTTATTTATGTTAACATTAATATTCACTTATCTTAAGATTATATAGAAAACATTACATTCAATAAATATTGTTTGTTTATACCTCATTCTGTATAGGTCTACTTATTCTTAGACCGACAGATGGAGCAAACTGTTTGAAAGGAGGGATGATTGTATTGGGAGCACTGGGGTGTCAGGTGTGACTGTGTAGCAATGGAAAATAGTTTACATGGCTCACGAGTCAGGTAGGAGGGCCCCTTAGCAGAATTTTGCTTAGGGCCCCAGGGAGGTCAGGACCGGCTCTGTCTACAGCTTAGCCCATTCATGACTGTCCCTGTGCAGGGCCTTCTTTTTAACACTCCTTACATCCTCTACCTCTACCTCTCCACCCCTCCACTGCCAGACCTCCTTTGCCCTACACCTCTGCCCTATCCCACTCAGCCTGATTCTTCTGGAAGGGGTATCTCCTGTGCTGTTAAAATAGAGTCCTGTGACATCGCAGAGCTGCGCTGAAGTGTTGATTTAGTTAGTGCTCACAACGCGCCCGCCGTCTCCTGCCTGGAATAGGCAAAGCTTACAAACCTGTGGCCATTTGTACACTCCTATTAGCGGCTGTGGGAGGCGCATTAGTTACTGTCAGAGAGCCCTGCCCCGATGCACTGCTTTCATTTGACCCAATTGATTTCGGTGGGTGTGTCCCAGTGTCAGTGATGTATGCCCCCTGTGATTTTACTGATGTATAATCTCTCAGCTCTCTCTCCGCCACAGTTATCTTTGCCTCAATAGGAAACCACAGTCAGCCACACATAAGCTCTGGAAAGGTTAGACAAGGGGGATTTCCGCCGACATTGCTTTGCTAATGTGTGTAAAGGGGACGGATAGTGTGTACACACACGTACATGTAGTATATGCCGTACACACAGCGCATACAAACACACACACGCACGCACGCACGCACGCACGCACACACACACACACACACACACACACACACACACACACAGACTTCCCATCCCTTCATCTGAACATAAATCAAGCATCTTTATTACATTATTACATCAGAAGAGGGGAACCTAAGAAAATTCCTCTAATATCAGTTTGTACAGTGTTGCTCTTTGTTGATGCCCCTATTTGAGTGAGTTGATGTTCTCTGTTCTGTTGCAGTATATTATAGCATATCAAAGATTAAATGCTGAATGAATCATTGAACTGTATGGAATGTTGGTTGTAATTGTCTTATCAATCCAATCGTGTTGTAGTGTAGTGAACGATGACCCTGTGACATGGCTATCTATCAGGTCAGCTAAGTTTATCTGGCAATAGGAAGAGAGATTCTCTACAGGCTTGATGTGGCAATAGGACAGACTGTTCTATTCTCCACAGGCCTGGTGTGGCAATAGGACAGACTATTCTATTCTCTACAGGCTTGACGTGGCAATAGGACAGACTATTCTATTCTCTACAGGCTTGATGTGGCAATAGGACAGACTATTCTATTCTCTACAGGCTTGACGTGGCAATAGGACAGACTATTCTATTCTCCACAGGCCTGGTGTGGCAATAGGACAGACTATTCTATTCTCTACAGGCTTGACGTGGCAATATGACAGACTATTCTATTCTCTTCTGTAACGATTGCAGTAGTGGGTGTGGAGTCAGGCGCAGGAAACAGGAGTAGTTGCGAACGGGCTTTTAATGAATTGCACCGTAAAAGAAAAGTACACCCACGAAAACACAACTGGGTGTGATCCAACAAACACAATGATCAAATAACACGTACCACTGCATGAACAACAGTCGACAACAGAAAGTAAGCCCGCACACAGAACAGGTGGGGAAACGGGCTTAAATACTCAACAACACTAATCATACACAGGTGCAAACACTCAAGACAAAACCAACAGAAAAGGGAAAAAGGGATCGGTGGCAGCTAGTAGGCCGGTGACGACGACCGCCGAGCGCCACCTGAACAGGGTGAGGAGTCACCCTCGGCAGGAGTCGTGACAGTACCCCCCCCGACGCGCGGCTCCCGCAGCGCGCCGACACCGGCCTCGGGGACGACCCGGAGGGCGAGGCGCAGGGCGATCCGGGTGGAGACGATGGAAATCCCTCAATAGTGTTGGGTCCAGTATGTCCCCCACCGGCACCCAGCACCTCTCCTCCGGACCTTACCCCTCCCAGTCCACGAGCTACTGCAGGCCCCTCACCCGGCGTCTAGAGTCCAGGATGGCACGTACTGTATACGCCGGGGGCCCCTCGATGTCCAGAGGGGGCGGAGGGACCTCCGGCACCTCATCGTCTTGTAAGGGACCAGCTACCACCGGCCTGAGGAGAGACACATGAAACGAGGGGTTAATACGATAATACGAAGGAAGTTGTAATCGGTAACACACCTCGTTTATCCTCCTCAGGACTTTGAAGGGCCCTACACGCTGCGGACCCAGCTTCCGGCAGGGCAGGCAAAGGGGCAGGTTTCGGGTCGAGAGCCAGACCCTGTCCCCTGGTTGGAATACGGGGGTCTCACTGCGGTGGCGGTCAGCGCTCCTCTTCTGTCGTCCCCCTGCTTCCTTAAGGGCCTCCTGGACGGCCCTCCAGGTCTCCTTGGAGCGCTGTACCCAATCCTCCACTGCAGGAGCCTCGGTCTGGCTCTGATGCCACGGTGCCAGGACCGGCTGGTAGCCCAACATACACTGAAATGGTGAAATGTTAGTGGAGGAGTGGCGGAGTGAGTTTTGGGACAGTTCGGCCCAAGGTATGTACCTGGACCACTCCCCTGGCCGGTCCTGGCAGTACGACCGCAAAAACCTACCCACCTCCTGGTTAACTCTCTCCACCTGCCCATTGCTCTCGGGGTGATAACCGGAGGTCAAGCTGACCGAGACCCCCAGGCGCTCCATAAATGCCCTCCATACACGGGACGTGAACTGGGGACCCCGATCAGAAACGATGTCCTCCGGCACCCCGTAGTGCCGGAAAACATGGGTGAATAGAGCTTCCGCAGTCTGTAGGGCCGGAGGGAGACCGGGCAACGGGAGGAGATGACAGGACTTAGAAAACTGATCCACAACTACCAAGACCGTGGTATTCCCCTGAGACGGGGGAAGATCGGTGAGAAAGTCCACTGACAGGTGGGACCATGGCCTCTGTGGAACGAGGAGGGGTTGTAACTTCCCTCTAGGGAGGTGCCTAGGAGCCTTACTCTGGGCGCACACCGAACAGGAAGAGACATAAAACCTCACGTCCTTAGCCAAGGTGGGCCACCAGTACTTCCCCTTAAGGCCTAGCACTGTCCTCGCCACCCCAGGATGACCCGACGAGAGTAACGTATGAGCCCATCGAATCAATTGATCACGGACACCAAGCGACACGTACTTACGCCCTACTGGACAGTTGGAAGGCGCAGGCTCCAGCTGTAGCGCCCGCTCGATGTCCGCGTTCACCTCCCATACCACCGGTGCGACCAGCTTAGAGGCTGGAAGGATGGGAGTAGGATCGATGGGCCGATCCTCAGTATCATAAAGACGGGACAGTGCATCGGCCTTCGTGTTCATGGACCCTGGTCGATATGAAATGGTGAACTGGAACCGGGTGAAGAACATGGCCCACCGTGCCTGACGCGGGTTCAGTCTCCTAGCTGCCCGGATATACTCCAGGTTCCGGTGGTCAGTCCAGATGAGAAAAGGGTGTCTAGCCCCCTCAAGCCAGTGTCTCCACACGGTCAAAGCCTTGACCACAGCCAACAGCTCCCGGTCCCCCACATCATAGTTACGCTCCGCCGGACTGAGCTTCCTAGAAAAGAAAGCACAGGGGAGGAGTTTCGGTGGCGTACCAGAGCGCTGAGATAGCACGGCACCCACCCCAGTCTCGGACGCGTCCACCTCCACTATGAATGGTAAAGAAGGGTCCGGGTGCGCCAACACAGGTGCATCAGTAAACAGTGCCTTCAACTGGGTGAAAGCCCTGTCCGCCTCTGTCGACCAACGCAAACGCACCAGTCCCCCCTTCAGCAGTGAGGTAATGGGAGCCGTTACCTGACCAAAACCCCGGATAAACCTCCGGTAGTAATTGGCAAAACCCAAAAACCGCTGCACTTCCTTCACCGTGGCTGGAGTCGGCCAATTACGCACGGCCTTAACGCGCACACTCTATCACCACCCCCGAGGTGGAAATGCGATAACCCAGGAAGGAGACGGCTCGTTTGGAGAACTCACACTTCTCAGCCTTGACATATAGGTCATGCTCCAGCAACCTCCCAAGCACCCTGCGCACCAGGGACACATGCTCGGCGTGGGTGGTGGAGTAAATCAGGATGTCATCGAGATACACTATCACGCCCTGCCCATGCAGGTCCCTGATAATCTCGTCTACAAAGGATTGAAAGACGGCTGGAGCATTTTTTAACCCATACGGCATGACGAGGTACTCATAGTGGCCCGATGTGGTACTAAATGCGGTTTTCCACTCGTCTCCCTCCCGAATACGCACCAGATTATACGCGCTCCTGAGATCCAGTTTCGTGAAAAAACGCGCTCCGTGAAATGATTCCACCGCCGTAGCGATGAGAGGTAGTGGGTAACTAAACCCCACTGTAATGGAATTGAGACCTCTATAATCAATGCACGGACGCAGACCTCCCCCCTTTTTCTTCACGAAAAAGAAACTCGAGGAGACGGGTGAGATAGAGGGCCGAATGAACCCCTGACTCAGAGATTCCGTGACATATATCTCCATAGCCAACGTCTCCTCCTGAGACAAGGGGTACACGTGACTCTTGGGAAGCGCAGCGTTTGCCAGGAGGTTTATCACACAATCCCCCTGTCGATGGGGTGGTAATTCAGTCGCCTTCTTCTTACAGAAGGTGAGAGCCAAATCGGCATACTCAGGGGGAATGCGCACAGTGGAAACCTGGTCTGGACTCTCCACCGACGTGGCACCGATGGAAACTCCCAGACATCTACCCAAACACTCCTCTGACCACCCCTGGAGAACCCCCTGTTTCCACAAAATCTTAGGATTGTGACTGGCCAGCCAGGGCACTCCCAGCACCACTGGAAACGCAGGCGAATCGATAAGGAAGAAACTAATTCGCTCCTTATAATTCCCCTGCGTTACCATGTCCAGCGGCACCGTAGTCTCCCTGACCAGCCCTGACCCTAATTGCCGGCTATCTAGGGAGTCTACGGGAAAGGGGGAATCTAACGGTACTAACGGAACTCCCAGTTTAAGGGCGAGTCCGCGATCCATAAAGTTCCCCGCTGCGCCTGAATCGACTAGCGCCCTATGCTGGGAACATGGAAAAAATCAAGAAAAATAATTAAAACAAACATATGACCAACAGGTGAGTTTGGTGCTGACTCACCTGGGGTGAACGAGGAGTGTTCTGCCTGCCTTCTCGACTCCCAGAGGGACCCCCCCCAGCACCGGTCGACCGTGTGTCCTCGGCGACCACAATTGGTGCAGGAGGAGCGCCCTCCTCCGGTTCCCTTAGATGCAGCCACTCCCAGCTCCATGGGAATGGGCGCCAGAGGGCTAGGAGGTGGAACTGACAGGACCCCTTCTGAACGCCTGCGGGCAGCCAGCAGATTGTCCAGTCGGATTGACATGCCTATCAGTTCATCCAGGGAGAGTGTATTGTCCCGACACGCTAGCTCCCTGCAGACGTCCTCCCGGAGACTGCACCGGAAATGATCCATTAGGGCCCTGTCGTTCCACCCGACCCCGCAGCTAAGGTCCGAAACTCCAGAGCGAAGTCTTGTGCGCTCCTCGTCTCCTGCCTGAGATGGAACAGTCGCCCGGCCTTCTGGAGGGTGATCGAATACGGCCCGGAAACGACGGGTGAACTCAGGGTAATTCTCCCTCGCTGAGTTGGGGCTGTTCCAGACTGCGTAGGCCCATTCCAACGCTCGCCCCGTAAGGCAGGAGACGAGGAGGCTGACACTCTCCTCTCCCGAGGGAGTCGGTCTCACTGTAGCCAGGTATAAGTCAATCTGCAGCAGAAACCCCTGACATCCCGCTGCTCCTCCGTCATACTCCCTCGGGAGCGCAAGACGCAATGCTCCAGAACCCGACGTAGGTAGACTACTCTGGTGAGTCGGGGGTGAAGAGAGGAGACCACTCCTCTCCCATCGATCCATCCTCTCCATCATTTGGTCCATCGCCGACCCGATTCGATGGAGCACGGTGGTGTGGTGGAGGACTCGTTCCTCCATAGACGGGAGAGGGGTGGTAGCTGCTCCTGCTGACTCCATACTTGTAATGGTGCGGGCTTCTGTAACGATTGCAGTAGTGGGTGTGGAGTCAGGCGCAGGAAACAGGAGTAGTTGCGAATGGGCTTTTAATGAATTGCACCGTAAAAGAAAAGTACACCCACGAAAACACAACTGGGTGTGATCCAACAAACACAATGATCAAATAACACGTACCACTGCATGAACAACAGTCGACAACAGAAAGTAAGCCCGCACACAGAACAGGTGGGGAAACGGGCTTAAATACTCAACAACACTAATCATACACAGGTGCAAACACTCAAGACAAAACCAACAGAAAAGGGAAAAAGGGATCGGTGGCAGCTAGTAGGCCGGTGACGACGACCGCCGAACAGGGTGAGGAGTCACCCTCAGCAGGAGTCGTGACATCTACAGGCTTGACGTGGCAATAGGACAGACTATTCTATTCTCTACAGGCCTGGTGTGGCAATAGGACAGACTATTCTATTCTCTACAGGCCTGGTGTGGCAATAGGACAGACTGTTCTATTCTCTACAGGCTTGATGTGGCAATAGGACAGACTATTCTATTCTCCACAGGCCTGGTGTGGCAATAGGACAGACTATTCTATTCTCTACAGGCCTGGTGTGGCAATAGGACAGACTATTCTATTCTCTACAGGCCTGGTGTATTAGAGAGGTGATTATTGAGTTATAGATGCATCCATACCAACACTAAGTTGAATTCAATGTTTATTTACTGTGTGTAGGTATGTCTCAGTATGGGCTCCTGTGAACCCTCATCCTCTACTCTACTTCTTCTGCTCCCATGGTAACTGTTGTTGTTGTTATTGTTGTGTTGTTGTCGCCTTACCAACTACACTGAATGTAATGCATGTGTTTGTTTGTGTTGAGATGCAACACAAAATTCTCCCATGGGGACACAAATAAACAAATTAATTAAAATTAGGATCAATTTACCTGGATAACAGATCAAAAAAAGTGTACAGCTGTAAACATATATATTTCGTAGTACTTCCCAGGGAAATTCCCAGAGACAGTTCATTACCTTTGACCTATGAGCTAGTTGAACGTTTCAATAAACAATTTCAATTTATCTACTATTTAGATTCTAATTGACTTGATTTAACCTGCCACTCTGTTGTTGTAGAGTACTTCTACATCTGCATTGCTTGCTCTTGTGGGTATTTGTGGTTTTAGACTGGGTTTCTGTATGCTGATGTAAAAAAAGGCTTTATAAATAGATTTGTTTGATTGATTGATTGATTGTAGATCAGATGCAGACAAAACATCACATCTCATATTTCCTACATGTCATCATGATACTTACTGTAAATGCTATTTGCCTAGTTAATTCTCCTGATCTGTGTATTATGTATATTTGTATATGTATTTGTATCTATATTGTTACAACTGTTGGTTGACTCATGTTTGGAATACCACTATACCTCACACACGTGTGGGCGATTGTAATTATCATCTAGGCACTTGCATAGAAAGACAATGACTTTGGCACATCTCTTGATGCTCTGATGAAGGCTTAACTACCGAACCGGGTTAGCCTGCCGGGCCCAAAATAAAAAGGTGAAATGAGGTGACGTCTTTTTGTATTTTTTTTTTTTTTTACTTTTGAGTGCCGCCGTTTCCCAATGGTCTTGAAATTGGGATTTCATTTGAAAACATCACATGAACGGGGGATTCCTGGAAGATCATGTTATTAGATTAAAATCCAACTGCGTAGATATCTGATGCTGAAACTGATGGAGATGGATGGGGATCAGGGGATCGCCGTGCAGTTGTACCCGACGTAGGGACCTTTTTATGGGGCTGTGGAGCAGAGGCTCAGAAAGGCTGCTCTGGAAGAGTAGGAGGAAGAGCAGTGCTGATCCAGGATCAGGTCCCCCCTGTCCAGATAATTGTATTCATTATGATCTAAAATACAAAACTGATGCTATATCAGCACTCCTACTCTGAGACTGTGAATATGGGCTCTGGAATAGGAGGAGGAGGAGGTGAGAGGAGAGATATGGAGGAGGTTGTCAAAATCCCAGCCATAGCTGTCCCAGTGATTGTCCATGTGTGGAATTGCTCTTCACCCTAGATGTGGGAGCCCCTCGGAAATGGATTCTGTTTTCCCTTGGAGCACTGGGAACGTTCTCATCCCGTCCCTGTGTTTGGTATTCTTATAGCATCATGGTCGGACCAGGTGAGAAATCATGAGATGAAATTGCCCTCCCCGATCCCCATTTCCTCCTCTGCACCCCCCATTGAAACTGCACTCTTTTTTAAATGGCACTGCTGGACCCCTGTCCCCGGTCACTGTCTCTATATTGCTCTGCATAGCTTGGCATAAATCAAACGAGGTTTCTCTTCTCCCGGCTCTCCCCAGTCTCCCTTTCCCCTACATTGCATTCACAGATTTAGTGGCATTTCAAATAGATAAACACAAGCAACATCTATCAGAGATAGAAAGAGGGCCGTAATCAGAGTCCTGGGCTCCGAGTGGCGGAGGGAGCCGTATCCATTTACCTTGGGATAAATCCATTGGTGTGACCACCGGCGCAGTGTGCTGACAAATCACCCCAGTCAGGCCGACACAGTGTGCAGGGCCTTATTGGCCTCTCCTTAAGTGGTCTTACCCTTCAGCGGAAAGGATGGGCCTTGTCAGACACAGACAGATTAAAGCACAGACTAAAATAAATGATTTGTTATTAGACAACACCCATTGTGAATCTTTAAAAGGGAAACACATGCAGTATGTATGAGAAAGAAGAAGAAGAAGGCTTTGATGCGTGCTCTCTCTCTCAGTCTCTGCTCTGTCTGTCTGTCTGTCTGTCTGTCTGTCTGTCTGTCTGTCTGTCTGTCTGTCTGTCTGTCTGTCTGTCTGTCTGTCTGTCTGTCTGTCTGTCTGTCTGTCTGTCTGTCTGTCTGTCTGTCTGTCTGTCTGTCTGTCTGTCTGTCTGTCTGTCTGTCTGTCTGTATCTGCTCTCTCTCTCTCTCTGTTTGGCTGTCTCTGTTGCCTAGTTAATTCTCCTGATCTGTGTATTATGTATATTTGTATATGTATTTGTATCTATATTGTTACAACTGTTGGTTGACTCATGTTTGGAATACCACTGTCTGTCTGTCTGTCTGTCTGTCTGTCTGTCTGTCTGTCTGTCTGTCTGTCTGTCTGTCTGTCTGTCTGTCTGTCTGTCTGTCTGTCTGTCTGTCTGTCTGTCTGTCTGTCTGTCTGTCTGTCTGTCTGTCTGTCTGTCTGTCTGTCTGTCTGTCTGTCTGTATCTGCTCTCTCTCTCTCTCTGTTTGGCTGTCTCTGTATCTATCTGCTCTCTCTCTCTCTTTATCTATCTGCGCGCTCTCTCTCTCTCTATCTGCTCTCTCTCTCTCTCTCTGCTCTCTCGTTCTGAATTAATGTGTGTGTGTGTGTGTGTGTGTGTGTGTGTGTGTGTGTGTGTGTGTGTGTGTGTGTGTGTGTGTGTGTGTGTGTGTGTGTGTGTGTGTGTGTGTGTGTGTGTGTGTGTGTGTGTGTGTGTGTGTGTGTGTATATATTTCTGATAAAGGGCTGTTGAGTGAAATGGAGGAGGAATAGGGGTTGTTGGGTGGGTGAGAAATTCTATTACAGTACTTGTGATGGGGGTGACGGGCAAGATGGGGTGAGGAGGGGTGAGAAGGGTGAGGAGGGGTGAGGCGTTTGGATTAAGCACAAGCAGACATCATCATTTAGAGGGCTAGGGTGATAGTAAGAGCAGACAGATGGAGAGAAAAGGAGGGATGATGGAGAGAGAGAGAGAGGGGTTCTCATCAATGTGCCTCACACACAGAGGTGCTGTCATGGTGACAGAGAGCTATATGTAGAGTGGACACTGTTGGAGGAAACCACGGAAACCAATCATATCAGGATGGAACAAGATCAAAACTTCAAGCTAAAAATATCCAAACAAACTACAAAACTTTGTTTTGGACTATTCTCCAAACCAGTATTTTATGAAACCAACAAGTAAGCTACAGATTTTGCTGCACTCGTTATGTCTAGTTGTGGTCTGGAACCTGGCTCGTTATGTCTAGTTGTCTAAGGCCTAGCTACATGGTCTGGAACCTGGCTCGTTATGTCTAGTTGTCTAAGGCCTAGCTACATGGTCTGGAACCTGACTCGTTATGTCTAGTTGTCTAAGGCCTAGCTATATGGTCTGGAACCTGGCTCGTTATGTCTAGTTGTCTGAGGCCTAGCTACATGGTCTGGAACCTGGCTCGTTATGTCTAGTTGTCTAAGGCCTAGCTACATGGTCTGGAACCTGGCTCGTTATGTCTAGTTGTCTGAGGCCTAGCTACATGGTCTGGAACCTGACTCATTATGTCTAGTTGTCTGAGGCCTAGCTACATGGTCTGGAACCTGACTCGTTATGTCTAGTTGTCTGAGGCCTAGCTACATGGTCTGGAACCTGGCTCGTTATGTCTAGTTGTCTAAGGCCTAGCTATATGGTCTGGAACCTGGCTCGTTATGTCTAGTTGTCTAAGGCCTAGCTGACATGGTCTGGAACCTGTGTCTAGTTGTCTAAGGCCTAGCTACATGGTCTGGAACCTGGCTCGTTATGTCTAGTTGTCTAAGGCCTAGCTACATGGTCTGGAACCTGACTCGTTATGTCTAGTTGTCTGAGGCCTAGCTACATGGTCTGGAACCTGACTTAATGTGTGCATAAATGTGAGAAGAAAGCGTATGTGACCAGGTGTTGAATGTACCCAGGAGACAGCCACCTTACCTTAGGTCCAGGGCCAGCTCAGTCATGAGTCCCATGGTTGGCCAGTCCAAGCTAAATAAATATGTACAAAAACCACACTTCATAAAGGTGCAACTAAAGAGGTTAACGAACACAAAGAAACAAACAAATGCCGGCTGAGAGGCTTCTGGCCTCCTCTCTCACACTGAGTCACAATCAACTTGATCGCTCGCACCTGAGGAATTATCATGGCTTCCTGGCAGAACCCAGCCCTGACCCAGTTGGTGCTGCCACATGGGATGTGTGGAAGTGTATCATGGTAGTGTGTTTGTCTATGTCCAAACACTAACCTTCCTCCGTATCATAACACTAGAATGAGTTTAAATACAGACCAAATGCTGTGTTAGTAACACTAGAATGAGTTTAGTACAGACCAAATGCTGTGTTAGTAACACTAGAATGAGTTTAGTACAGACCAAATGCTGTGTTAGTAACACTAGAATGAGTTTAATACAGACCAAATGCTTCGTTAGTAACACTAGAATGAGTTTAGTACAGACCAAATGCTGTGTTAGTAACACTAGAATGAGTTTAGTACAGACCAAATGCTGTGTTAGTAACACTAGAATGAGTTTAGTACAGACCAAATGCTGTGTTAGTAACACTAGAATGAGTTTAGTACAGACCAAATGCTGTGTTAGTAACACTAGAATGAGTTTAGTACAGACCAAATGCTGTGTTAGTAACACTAGAATGAGTTTAATACAGACCAAATGCTTTGTTAGTAACACTAGAATGAGTTTAATACAGACCAAATGCTGTGTTAGTAACACTAGAATGAGTTTAATACAGACCAAATGCTGTGTTAGTAACACTAGAATGAGTTTAATACAGACCAAATGCTTCGTTAGTAACACTAGAATGAGTTTAGTACAGACCAAATGCTGTGTTAGTAACACTAGAATGAGTTTAATACAGACCAAATGCTGTGTTAGTAACACTAGCCACACAGGATCTACAGTAGTAAAATGTGTTGAACTATTTCTGAATTTCTTTAACTCTATTTATTTTCTGTTTGTATTACCTCGACCATTGTAATTTCTAAACCCCAGGCATCACGAACAGGTCAGGAGAAGAGGTGACTTATGGGATATTGGAGGATGTGTTGTGGTGACAGCCAGGTTAAAAATAGACTCAGATTTGAGAGTGAAATTTAACATTATTTCTCTCTGGGTTCTCTGACGTTTGACTTTGAGGGCCAATATTTAATGACACTTTTGCTCCTAACAGTCCATGTCCACTGGTTGTAAATGATTTGAAGGTTGTTGAACAAACAACCTTGTTGACAGAATATAAGTGGGGTTTTGTGTGTGTGTGTGTGTGTGTGTGTGTGTGCATAGGTGTGAGTTCATGCGTATGATTGTGTGTGTGCGTGCGAGGTGTGTGTGTGTGTGTGTGTGTGTGTGTGTGTGTGTGTGTGTGTGTGTGTGTGTGTGTGTGTGTGTGTGTGAGAGAGAGTTAAACAGAGAGACAGAGAAAGAGAAAGCAAAAGTGTGTGTTATTGTGTATACTGTAGCCATTTCCCATTTTTCACCTCACCGGTGTCCCCATTGAAACTCTTCCAATGGACAGGATGCCCATTAACTCCATTTCATTTGTGTTTGCTCCGTTTCATTGAGTTAACCCTAAATATTTATTAATGAGATCAGTAAAAAACGTGTTCAGCTGAACGATTGCTGGTGGATCTGGCACAGGGTATATGTAATGAGGAGGTCTGTTAGTCTACAGAGAGAGAGGACCATCTGGGCTCTCCAGCTCTGACAACAGCAGAGGAAGCTACTGCACTAGCGAAAAACAACAACCGAAGAAGAGTAAAAGGCCCACTAGCAAAAAATATGTGCTAGAAAACAACCGGAAGTACTCTCTCTGGGCTGTGTACGGCTAGTGGTTATAGTCTCCTCAAACCCAAGGAGGAAGTGCTGTCGGGTGAGACTTTTCTTCAAAATAAAAGAGTGCAGCGGGATATGGGGGAGAGAGAGAAATAAAACTGAGGAGTAGAAACAACTGTGTAAACATTTACTTAAAAATATTCAGGCTGAACATCATTTTGAAGCTGGGCAAACATTTGCCCATCCAATCGAGCTGTTTGCAGAAGAAATTCACAGCCAGGGTTGAGTGCAATGATGAACAGCCAGATTGCTCAAGATTGACTTCGAAATTGGATATCTGTCCATGTTCAGAGGAGGTCGTGAAATGCCTTCGAAACCGGCCACTGGGGGCAACAGGTTTTCCTAGAGAGTAGTAGATGAGAGTAATCCCATGACTTCAGATCCAAAGGTCGTGAGTTAAATCCCAGTGGTAGACACTTATTGTTTAGTTTGAACCCTTTCCCAAACCTTAACCCTTAACCTTAACCCTTAACCTTAACCCTCAACCTTAACCCTCAACCTTAACCCTTAACATTAACCCTCAACCTTAACCCTTAACCTTAACCCTTAACCTTAACCCTTAACCCTCAATCTTAACCCTTAACACTTAACATTAACCCTTAACCTTAACCCTTAACCTTAACTTTAACCCTTAACCTTAACCGTACCCTTAACCCTTAACCCTTAACCTTAACCCTTAACTCTTAACCCTTAACACTTAACCTTAACCCTTAACCCTTAAACCTTAACCCTTAACCTTAACTTTAACCCTTACCCTTAACCCTTAACCCTTAACTCTTAACTCTTAACCCTTAACCCTTAACCTTAACCCTTAACCTTAACCTTAACCCTTAACCTTAACCCTTAACCTTAACCCTCAACCTTACCCATTCAACTTAACCCTTAAACTTAAAACTTAACCTTAACCCTCAACCTTAACCCTCAACCTTAACCCTCAAACGTAACCCTTAACCTTAACCCTCAACCTTAACTATTCAACTTAACCCTTAACCTTAACACTTAACCTTAACCCTTAACCTTAACCCTCAACCTTAACCCTTAACCCTCAACCTTAACCATTCAACTTAACCCTTAACATTAATCCTTAACCTTAACCTTAACCCTCAACCTTAACCCTCAACCTTAACTCTCAACCTTAACACTTAACACTCAAAGTTGGGAGCAACTTTGAAATTTGACGTTTGGAGAAAAGTGCAAAAACCTCTAATTCTGCAGTGAGACTGTGAGAGCTTGTTGTGATGAGAGGAGGGAGAGGGAAACTATTTGTCATCACTGGGTTACTCAGGGGTCCTGGGAGCAAGGCCTTTTATCAATGTCTGGATGGGTCCCACACACACACACACACACACACACACACACACACACACACACACACACACACACACACACACACACATACACATACACATACACACACACACACACACACACACTCACGCACACACACACACACACACACACACACACACACACACACACACACACACACACACACACACACACACACACACACACACACACACACACACACATGCGTCTGTACGGTCTACACACATACCTAGACACATACCTTAGCACAGCCACCCTACACACATACCTACATACAGAGACAACACAGCTGGACCTGAGTCTGGGGTTGACAAACAAATAGAATTTACAGAATGGAGATGGGCTGAATATGCATTAAGTCACATCACTTAACAGTAAACAGAACTAATTAATATGGGCTGAATATGCACTAACTCACATCACTTAACAGTAAACAGAACTAATTAATATGGGCTGAATATGCATTAACTCACATCACTTAACAGTAAACAGAACTAATTAATATGGGCTGAATATGCATTAACTGTCACGCCCTGACCATAGAGAGCCCTTGGTTCTCTATGGTATAGTAGGTCAATGCGTGACTAGGGGGTGTTCTAGTCGATTTATTTCTATGTTTGGGATTGAGTGTGGTTCCCAATTAGAGGCAGCTGATTATCGTTGTCTCTAATTGGGGATCATACTTAAGGTGTCCCTGTTCCCACCTACTTTTGTGGGATATTGTTTGTGTTTGTGCTTGTTGCACCATGTAAGTCACGTTTTGTTGCTTGTTTATTGTTTTGTTGAGAAGTTTTCACTTAATAAAAGGATGTGGAACTCAAATCACGCTGCGCCTTGGTCCGTCCATTATCACGAGCGTGACATTAACTCATATCACTTAACAGTAAACAGAACTAATTAATATGGGCTGAATATGCATTAACTCACATCACTTAATAGTAAACAAAACTAATGAATAGATCATTTATAAATGATGTATTACTGTAGAATAGAGATGATGGTACATTAGGAGACTTGTAACCCTATCTCAAGTTAAAGCCCTTTGAGATCTGACGGATGGTATGGAGTACAATCTATAGTTATACCGTAGCCATCCAATCCACTCTGAGACCAGAGCAGGGGGCATTAGTTGGAAGTGATAACCTGGTTTGAGGTGCTCTCTCCTGGGTGTGAGTGAGCTGGCAGGTTGGGTCCTGGTGGCACAGCTCCAGAAGTCTGCTTTAGGGAGTGCTATAGGGGGATAACTTTGCACCCCTTCTCTCATCAACTGTTTCCATAACCTTGGGACAGTGTACCTGCCCTGCCGGTGCGAGTTGCAGCCCTCGGAGTGAGCGTGATTGAAAATTGCTTTATTGCTTTATATGCAACTCCCATTTTGTTGCCAATCCAATTTATTTATGGTGTGGCGGATCTGTGGTGCACCTGTTTAGATCCAGTGGAGATTACTTTAGGAGAAAAGAGATGAGAGAGCAAGAAAGCAAGACAGACTATTACCGTGACAGTCTCTCTCTTCCTCTCCCTCTCCTTCTCCCTGTCCCTCTCTCTCTTTCTCTTTCTCTCTCTGTCTCTCACTCTCCCCATCAGGAGCCTCTCTTCGTTCCCATTCCCTGTTCACTCCCTCCCTCCACCCCTCTGCTAACTCTCACACTACCACCACCAGAACAGCTGTGAGTACACTGTACTAGTACTACTTTACTGTCCACCACTGAAGGGCCAGGAGGTCATTTTTATGTGACATTCTTCATCACTGAGCATTAGTTGTTGAAAACTCTCTTTCTCAAGGTGCACTTTGGTGGGAGGGGTTTGGAGTTTTGGCAGGAATGTGAATGGAACACTGGTCTGAGCAGGGGAGGAAGAGGGGAGGAAGAGTGAATGAAGAGGGGAGGAAGAGGGGAGGGTTAGGAGGGCTATAGTTAGTAACGCTTCCCGGGAAAATATGGATCCCGTTTCACCTCACTGGCTGGAGGCTGACCCCACACCTTCAGGCCCAAAGCATTCTGGGAAAGAAACAGTACAGAGAAAGATGCACTAAAGTACATATGTGTGAAACTACATTTTGGAGAATGGATTTATTTTTGTGCTTTGGAGAAGAGAATAGGAGAGATGATCATGTTATCACACTGTAAGAGCACTGTTGTTACACATTCATACTGACGCAGTAATAAATCAAATCAAACTTTATTTGTCACGTGCGCTGAATACAACAGGTGTAGACCTAACCGTGAAATGCTTATTTACAAGCCCTTAACCAACAATACAGTTCAAGAAAGAGTTAAGAAAATATTTACAGTAACAAAATAAAATAAAATGACAATAAAGAAGCTATAAACAGGGGGTACCAGCATCAAGTCAGTGTGTGGGGGTACAGGTTAGTCGAGGTAATTTGTACATGTAGGTAGGGGTAAAGTGACTATGCATATGCATAGATAATAAACAGTGAGTAGCAGCAGTGTAAAAACAAATGGAGGGGGGGGGGGGGGGGGGGTCAGTGTAAATAGTCTGGGTGGCCATTTGATCAATTGTTCAGCAATTGTATGGCTTGGGGGTAGAAGATGTTAAGAAGCCTTTTGGTCCTGGACTTGGTGCTCCAGTACCGCTTGCCGTGCGGTAGCAGAGAGAACAGTCTATGACTTGGGTGACTGGAGTCTTTGACAATTTTTGGGGCTTTCCTCTGACACCGCCTATTATATAGGTCCTGGATGGCAGGAACTTGGCCCCAGTGATGTACTGGATTGTACGCACTACCCTCTGTAGTGCCTTACGGTCAGATGCCGAGCAGTTGCCATACCAGGCAGTGATGCAATCGGTCAGGATGCTTTTGAGGGTGCAGCTGTAGAACTTTTTTAGGATCTGGGGACCCATGCCAAATCTTTTCAGTCTCCTGAGGGGGAAAAGGTTTTGTCGTGCCCTCTTCACGACTGTCTTCTCTGTGTCACGGAGGCGCTCCGCACTGCTAAAGCTAACTCTCTCTCCTCTGCTCTCATCCTTCTAGACCTATCGGCTGCCTTTGATACTGTGAACCATCAGATCCTCCTCTCCACCCTCTCCGAGTTGGGCATCTCCGGCGCGGCCCACGCTTGGATTGCGTCCTACCTGACAGGTCGCTCCTACCAGGTGACGTGGCGAGAATCTGTCTCCGCACCACGTGCTCTCACCACTGGTGTCCCCCAGGGCTCTGTTCTAGGCCCTCTCCTATTCTCGCTATACACCAAGTCACTTGGCTCTGTCATATCCTCACATGATCTATCCTATCATTGCTATGCAGACGACACACAATTAATCTTCTCCTTTCCCCCTTCTGATAACCAGGTGGCGAATCGCATCTCTGCATGTCTGGCAGACATATCAGTGTGGATGACGGATCACCACCTCAAGCTGAACCTCGGCAAGACGGAGCTGCTCTTCCTCCCAGGGAAGGACTGCCCGTTCCATGATCTCGCCATCACGGTTGACAACTCCATTGTGTCCTCCTCCCAGAGTGCTAAGAACCTTGGCGTGACCCTGGACAACACCCTGTCATTCTCCACTAACATCAAGGCAGTGACCCGATCCTGTAGGTTCA
Source organism: Salmo salar (assembly GCF_965601325.2). Lineage (NCBI taxonomy): Eukaryota > Metazoa > Chordata > Actinopteri > Salmoniformes > Salmonidae > Salmo > Salmo salar. Next base: position 46,950,666 of record NC_138300.1, read on the forward strand.
TGCTCTACAACATTCGCAGAGTACGACCCTGGCTCACACAGGAAGCGGCGCAGGTCAAAATCCAGGCACTTGTCATCTCCCGTCTGGATTACTGCAACTCGCTGTTGGCTGGGCTTCCCTGCCTGTGCCATTAAGCCCCTACAACTCATCCAGAACGCCGCAGCCCGTCTGGTGTTCAATCTTCCCAAGTTCTCTCACGTCACCCCGCTCCTCCGCTCTCTCCACTGGCTTCCAGTTGAAGCTCGCATCCGCTACAAGACCATGGTGCTTGCCTACGAAGCTGTGAGGGGAACGACACCTCCGTACCTTCAGGCTCTGATCAGGCCCTACACCCAAACAAGGGCACTGCGTTCATCCACCTCTGGCCTGCTAGCCTCCCTACCTCTGAGGAAGCACAGTTCCCGCTCAGCCCAGTCAAAACTGTTCGCTGCTCTGGCACCCCAATGGTGGAACAAGCTCCCTCACGACGCCAGGACAGCGGAGTCAATCACCACCTTCCGGAGACACCTGAAACCCCACCTCTTTAAGGAATACCTAGGATAGGATAAAGTAATCCTTCTAACCCCCCCCCCCTTAAAAGATTTAGATGCACTATTGTAAAGTGGTTGTTCCACTGGATATCATAAGGTGAATGCACCAATTTGTAAGTCGCTCTGGATAAGAGCGTCTGCTAAATGACTTAAATGTAAATGTAAATGTCTTGGTGTGTTTGGACCATGATAGTTCGTTGGTGATGTGGACACCAAGGAACTTGAAACTCTTGATGCGCTCCACTACAGCCCCGTCAATGTTTATGGGGGCCTGTTTGGCCCGTCTCCTGTAGTCCACGATCAGCTCCTTTGTCTTGCTCACATTGAAGGAGAGGTTGTTGTCCTGGCACCACACTGCCAGGTCTCTGACCTCCTCCCTATAGGCCGTCTCATCATTGTCAGTATTCGGGCCTACCACTGTTGTGTCGTCAGGAAACTTAATGATTGTGTTAGAGTCGTGTTTGCCACACAGTCGTGGGTTAACAGGGAGTACAGGTGGGGACTAAGCACGCACCCCTGAGGGGCCTCAGTGTTGAGGATCAGCGTGGCAGACATGTTGTTGACTACCCTTACCACCTGGTAAGGGGTCCTTAGCTTAGTGATGAGCTTTCTGGGAACTATGGTGTTGAACGCTGAGCTGTAGTCAATGAACAGCATTCTCACATACTGTAGGTGTTCCTTTTGTCCAGGTGGGAAAGGGCAGTGTTGAGTGCGATTGAGATTGCGTCATATGTTGATCTGTTGGGGCGGTATGCGAATTGGACTGGGTCTATGGTTTCCGGGATGATGCTGTAAGCCATGACCAGCCTTTCAAAGCACTTCATGGCTAACGACGTGAGTGCTACGGGGTGGTAATCATTTAGGCAGGTTACCTTCACTTCCTTGGGCACAGGGACTATGGTGGTCTGCTTGAAACATGTTGGTATTACAGACTCGGACAGGGAGAGGTTGAAAATGTCAGTGAAGACACTTGCCAGTTGGTCCGCGCATACTTTGAGTACACGTCCTGGTAATCCGTCTGGCCCCTATTTAAAGGTCTTGCTCACATCGGCTACCGAGAGCGTTATCACACAGTCATCTGGAACAGTTGGTGCTCTCATGCATGCTTCACTGTTGCTTGCCTTGAAGCGAGCATAAAAGGCATTTAGCTCGTCTGGTAGGCTCGCGTCACTGGGCAGCTCGCGGCTGGGTTTCCTTTTGTAGTCCGTAATAGTTTTCAAGCCCTGCCACATCCGACGAGCTTCAGAGCCGGTGTAGTATAATTCAATCTTAATCCTGCACTGACACTTTGCCTGTTTGATGGTTTGTCTGAGGGCATAGCGGGATTTCTTAAAAGCGTCCAGATTAGTGTCCCGCTCCTTGAAAGCGGCAGCACTAGCCTTTAGCTCGATGCGGATGTTGCCTGTAATCCATGGCTTCTGGTTGAGATATGTACTGTACATACGGTCACTGTGGGGACGACGTCATCGATGCACTTATTGATGAAGCCAATGACAGATGTGGTGTACTCCTCAATGCCATTGGATGAATTCTGGAACATATTCCAGTCTGTGCTTGCAAAACAGCAGCATCCGCATCATCTCACCGCTTCCGTATTGAGTGAGTCACTGGTACTTCCTGCTTTAGATTTTGCTTGTAAGCACAAATCAGGAGAATAGAATTATGGTCAGATTTGCCAAATGGAGGGCGAGGGAGAGCTTTGTATGCTTCTCTGTGTGGAGAGTAAAGGTGGTCTAAAAAATGTTTTCCTCTGGTTGGAGAGAGAGAGAGAGAGAGAGAGAGAGGAGGGGGGGGGAGGGAGGGAGGGAGGGAGGGAGGGAGGGAGGGAGGGAGGGAGGGAGGGAGGGAGGGAGGGAGAGAGGGAGAGAGAGAGAGAGAGTACTGAGCATTACCTCTCGTCCTGCCACATTTACCTTCAGCTTATTACCCAATAAAATCATCATATTTTGGCCCTCTGTGATTGTTTGATTGCGTTTTCCCTAAGTGTCATTGAAAATATGTGAGATGTTATGTTACACACCCTATTGATTACCGGTGATAATTACGTTTTTTATGGTCTGCGTTTCACTTGTGATAATAATATGGAAAAACAGGGCCGAGCCTCCATAAATCTTTCCCTTTATTTACAACTGCCAGCCATAAAAAGATCCAACTGTGTACATAACATTTTACTAACATTGATTTTGAAAATATGAATATAACTTTAACATCAGAGATGTATTATTCAATTTAGAACTGCAAAGCATAAAATGCAGGCACTATAACTCAGTTAATGAACAGGAAAAGTCCATTACAAACCTATCAAAACCCGAGTCATCTGATCCACATAAGTGGCTTTCATATAACCGGGAATCATTTACTTTAGCTGCACAGCTCCCTGTGTAAGGGTATACAATGCATGTGTCCAAAATGGCACCCTATTCCCTATATAGTGCACTACTTTTGACCAGGACCCATAGGGAATAGGGTGCCATTTGGGACGCAGCCAATATTTAGTGAACCTGCAGGTTATTAGATGGATGGGCGCTTAGAGACTGATGGATAGAGATGCTGAGGACATTATTAAATGTATTATTATAATTTCATTTCCTCCTCCTGTGCATTTATCTCTTAGGTCACTGGGTATCATCGTTTTCATTTAAAAAAAACTCCCTGGGTGATTATTTAACAGTAATGTATTGTTGTGTGTGTGTGTGTGTGTGTGTGTGTGTGTGTGTGTGTGTGTGTGTGTGTGTGTGTGTGTGTGTGTGTGTGTGTGTGTGTGTGTGTGTGTGTGTATATATGTGTGTGTGTAAGGATCATAGGAAGGTTTATCACTACAAAGAATGTGTCTTCTTATAATCTGTGTTTAGTCTTCATGATGCTAATTTCAGCCAGTTTAATTGGTGTGTGAGTTATGAACAACATTTACTATATCCAATTTGTTGGACAAACTGATTCCTCCGGATCTGTGGCATCCATGTTTTACCACTCAGTAGTCAGACCAGAGGCTGGAGCTGGAGTCAGAGGAGAAGCTCATTGTTTTCCAGGTCTACATGTAGAGAGGGACTAAGGAGAGGGCAAGAGAGGTATTATTTATAGTGTGTTTATTTATAGTGTGTTTATTTATAGTATTTATTTATAGTGTGTTTATTTATAGTATTTATTTATAGTGTGTTTATTTATAGTGTGTTTATTTATAGTGCGTTTATTTATAGTATTTATTTATAGTGTGTTTATTTATAGTGTTTTTTTATAGTGTGTTTATTTATAGTGTGTTTATTTATAGTGTGATTTTTATAGTGTGTCTATTTATAGTGCGTTTATTTATAGTGCGTTTATTTATAGTGTGTTTATTTATAGTGCGTTTATTTATAGTGCGTTTATTTATAGTATTTATTTATAGTGTGTTTATTTATAGTGTGTTTTTTTATAGTGTGTTTATTTATAGTGTGTTTATTTATAGTGCGTTTATTTATAGTATTTATTTATAGTGCATTTAGTTATAGTATTTATTTATAGTGTGTTTATTTATAGTGTGTATATTCATAGTGTGTTTATTTATAGTGTGTTTATTTATAGTGTTTATTAATGGTGTGTTAATTTATAGTGGTTATTTATAGTGTGTTTACTTATAGTGTGTATATTTATAGTGTGTTTATTTATAGTGTTTATTTATAGTGCGTATTTATAGTATTTATTTATAGTGTGTTTATTTATAGTTTTTATTTATATTGTGTTTATTTATAGTGTGTTTATTTATAGTGTTTATTTATAGTGCTTATTTATAGTGTTCATTTATAGTGTTTTATTTATAGTGTGTTTTTATAGGTGTGACACTCCCTTTTTACACAAAGACTGGGGGTGAATTAAGGCTGGGGATATAGAATCGGTAGCAGTGGAGGGCTTGGAGAGAGGGGGAGAGAATGAGGGGAATGAATGGAGAGATGAAGAGTGAAGATGATGAGTAGAATTATGAAGAGGAGGAGGAGGTGGAGGAGGAGGGAGGAGGAGGAGGAGGAGGAGGAGGAGGAAAAAAGAGGCTAAGTTGAGCTGTCTGTCTGTCTGACTGTCTCCCCAAGACTTCAGTATATTATTGAAGTGGGATGGTATGTGGGTTTTAAATGTGGAATGTGAGTTATAATGAAGTGCTGAGTAGCATGGAGCAGTAATGAGTGGAGATTGGTCTGGCACTGGGAGATGCTGCATGCCTGGAGGCCTAACCCTGCTGGGACTTACTTACACCCCTCTTACCCCTCACCCTTCTCCCTCTCACCCTCCACCATCGCCCTGCTGCTCACTCCCAGAGCCAGCCAGAGAAAAGAACAGTCAGGACGAATGTCCTCCCAATGGGACAACACTGCAGGGACATCATTGTCCATGATTGTCGTCGTCGTCCCCCCGCCCATCCGTCCCTCACCATCGCGGGTCATGTGTGCAGCATTGTCTCTAAGGGGATCACTGAGCTGCATGTTGTTTTAAGGCTAAGCCTGAGCCAATGAGCCCTACTTCTGGGACATACTGCCCTCAGCTGTTATCAGCCGAGAGGGAGACAAACAAAATGGACTCATTTAAAGGGATATAATGGTTATATGGACCTCATAGTCTTTAAGTGACTTTAACGTATTCATTATCTCACTCACACAGTTCCCCCCCCCCACACACACACACACACACACACACACACACACACACACACACACACACACACACACACACACACACACAGACAAGAGAAATGCATAATATAAAATAAAAAATCTAGAGGTGAACATTGGCAGGTTTTGTTATTCATTGCATATTTACATCTTAGCAGACGCTCTTATCCAGAGCGACTTACAGTAGTGAATGCATACATTTCATACATTTTTCTTCATACTGGTCCCCCGTGGGAATCGAACCCACAACCCTGGCGTTGCAAACACCATGCTCTACCAACTGAGCCACACGGGGTACATATCATGCCACATATCTGTTGCCACAACATCAGTGTATATATTTTCTCCCCTGTGTTGCCATAATGTCACTGTATCTATTTTCTCCCCTCTGTTACCATAATGTCACTGTATCTATTTTCTCCCCTCTGTTACCATAATGTCAGTGTATCTATTTTCTCCCCTGTGTTTTACCATAATGTCAGTGTATCTATTTTCTCCCCTGTGTTTTACCATAATGTCACTGTATCTATTTTCTCCCCTGTGTTTTACCATAATGTCAGTGTATCTATTTTCTCCCCTCTGTTACCATAATGTCACTGTATCTATTTTCTCCCCTGTGTTGCCACAATGTCACTGTATCTATTTTCTCCCCTCTGTTACCATAATGTCACTGTATCAATTTTCTCCCCTCTGTTACCATAATGTCACTGTATCTATTTTCTCCCCTGTGTTGCCATAATGTCATTGTATCTATTTTCTCTCCTCTTTTACCATAATGTCAGTGTATCTATTTTCTACCCTGTGTTGGACCATAATGTCACTGTATCTATTTTCTACCCTGTGTTGCCACAATGTCAGTGTATCTATTTTCTCCCCTCTGTTGCCACAACATCAGTGTATATATTTTCTCCCCTGTGTTGCCATAATGTTAGTGTATCGATTTTCTCCCCTGTGTGTCATGTCCTGACCATAGTAAGATTTCTATGGTAGAGTAGGTCAGGGCATGACAGGGGGTGTTTTGTGTTTTTCTATGTTTTGTATTTCTATGTTTAAGTTCTAGTTTTCTATTTCTATGTTGGTTTTTTGGGGGATGATCTCCAATTAGAGGCAGCTGGTCCTCGTTGTCTCTAATTGGAGATCATACTTAAGTAAGGGTTTTTTCCACCTGTGTTTGTGGGTAGTTGTCTTCTGTTTAGTTTATGTACCTGACAGAACTGTGCGCTTTTGTTTTCTCTTTGTTATTTTTTCTTTAGTGTTCTGAGTTAAAATAAATATTCATCATGAGCAATCAACACGCTGCGCTTTGGTCCCCTCTCTATGACAGCCATTACAGAACTACCCACTACCAAAGGACCAAGCAGCGTGGGCAGGATAAATGGACCTGGGAGGAAATCCTAGACGGGAAGGGACCCTGGAGGCAGGACGGGGACTATCGCCGTCCGAAGGAGGAAATACGTAGAGGCAGCGAAAGCGGAACGGCGACATTACGAGGAGCCAGCCCAACGACGGCACACGGGTAGATTGGCGAAGTCAGGGTTGAGACCTGAGCCAACTCCCCATGCTTACCGTGGGGAGCGAGTGACCGAGCAAGCACGTGTTATGCGGGGATGCGCACTGTGTCGCCAGTGCGCAGCTACAGCCTGGTGCACTCGGTGCAAGCTTCCCACAGTTGCCGTGCTAGAGTTGGCAGTTAGACAGGAAGAAGTGTGCCAGCTCAGCGTTCCTGGTCTACAGTGCGTCTCTTCGGCCCAGGTTATCATGCGCCAGCTCTACGCACGGTACCCCTCGTTCACCAGCACAAACCAGTTCGTCCTGTGCCAGCGCTCCGCCCTTGCTGGGCTAAAGTAAACATCCAGCCAGGACGGGGTGTGCCAGCCCTAAGCTCCAGACCTCCAGTGCGCCTCCACGGCCCAGTATACCCTGTGAGACCTGTTCCAGCTCCACGAAAGAAGCCTCCAGTGATGATCTATGGTCCGAAGCCTCCAGTGATGATCCATGGCACGAAGCCTCCAGTGATGATCTATGGTCCGAAGCCTCCAATGATGATCCATGGCACGAAGCCTCCAGTGATGATCCATGGCCCGGAGCCTGTAGGGATGATCCATGGCACGAAGCCTCCAGTGATAATCCATGGCCCGGAGCCTCCAGTGATGATCCATGGCACAAAGCCTCCAGTGATGATCCATGGCACAAAGCCTCCAGCGACACTCCCCAGTCTGGAGCCTCCAGCGACGCTCCCCAGTCCGGAGCCGGCAGCGACGGTCCCCGGTCCGGAACCTACAGCGACACTGTCCAGTCCGGAGCCTCCAGCGACGGTCCCCAGTCCGGAGCTTGCAGCAATGCTCCCCAGTCCGGAGCCTCCAGCGACGCTCCCTAGTACGGAACCTCCTGAGACGGCCTGCAGCCCGGAAGCTCCTGAGACGGCCTGCAGCCCAGAGTCTTCAGCGGCGGTCTGCAGCCCAGAACCTCCACCGGCGGTCTGCAGCACAGAGCCTCCGGCGATGATCTACAGTCCGGTTCCTCCGATGACGATCCACGGTCTGGTGGTACTGAAGCAGAGGGATCAGCGGGTGGAGCGGGTGTTACGCCCCGAACCGGAGCCGCCTCCTCTGCTGGAGGATCCGCTGGAGGATACGGTTATGTGGACTGCACTAGAGCCGCCATAGACAGTAGTTACCCACCCTACCCTCCCTTTTGTTTTTTGGGGGAGGGGGTTTGTTGTTGTGTTTAGGTGCGGTCGCAGTCTGCACCTTTGGGGGGAGTACTGTCACGTCCTGACCATAGTAAGATGTTATTTTCTATGGTAGAGTAGGTCAGGGCGTGACAGGGGGTGTTTTGTGTTTTTCTATGTTTTGTATTTCTATGTTTAAGTTCTAGTTTTCTATTTCTATGTGGTTGTTTTTTGGGATGATCTCCAATTAGAGGCAGCTGGTCCTCGTTGTCTCTAATTGGAGATCATACTTAAGTAGGGTTTTTTTCCACCTGTGTTTGTGGGTAGTTGTTTTCTCTACCTGACAGAACTGTGCGCTTTTGTTTTCTCTTTGTTATTTTTTCTTTAGTGTTCTGAGTTAAAATAAATATTCATCATGAGCAATCAACACGCTGCGCTTTGGTCCCCTCTCTACGACAGCCGTTACACTGTGTTACCATAATGTCAGTGTATCTATTTTCTCTTCCCTGTGTTATCATAATGTCAGTGTATCTATTTTCTCCAGTGTTGCCATAATGTCAGTGTATCTATTTTCTCTCCTGTGTTGCCATAATGTCAATGTATCTATTTTCTCCCCTGTGTTGCCATAATGTCAGTGTATCTATTTTCTCTCCTGTGTTGCCATAATGTTGCCAGTGTAGCCGAACACATCGCTAGCAATGAATGCATCCTCGGCTCTTTTAAAAAAACGTCCCGATGCTTGATATTATTACCTATGAGCCATAATGAGACTATTCAATGACCAAACATCACCGTTGTTCCTTTATTGTTCCGACACACTCTCTCAGAGCGCCAGGGTTCAAAAGGTCACGCCCTCTATGCCTTCTCGACACGGAGAAACTGCCTTTTATTCCCCTGCTTAATCGAAACACTGTGTACTAGAATGTACTACATCACAGTTATGCTTTGGGCAAATGAACATCCTTTTATTGATTTCATATCTGTCATTATAAGCCCTGGATCATATTCTCATAGGTCCTCCTGCTATGTTCAGCTATGACCCTGGAGATATGGATCGTCTGTCTCGCAGTATATCACTCTTTTATAAAGCCATATTTGTACAAGTACTGCATTGTGTCTTTCTCGTGTGTCTTCGGGGGTGGCAAAATCTTTGGCTTTGGGTTAGTCACTTTTCATGCCTTTGTCATCCAGAGCCAGTGGTATATAGTAGTAGTAGAAAGGAATCCGTTGGGGCAGTGCTTTAAACATAGATTTGTTGTCCAGCATTTGTCAAGGGCCTTTGGTAGCCATGAAGACTCAGTCACTGAACTTCTATTCTCCTCCCCACCCCCTTGATTAGGAAATATCTATTACTGGACAGGAGGGCATAACACGCTGGAACACCGGGACATTTCAAAACAGGTGATTCATACAGGAGGGCATAACACGCTGGAACACCGGCACATTTCAAAACAGGTGATTCATACCAGGCTGAAAGGTCATGTCAAGTGCCATGTTAGTATTTCACTTTAACTTTGATTAAAGATTTTTGGAAAAGATGGGAAAACGACTCAATAGTGGTGCGGCCCTCCCTCTCCACAGCAGCAGTCCAGGGTTCCATATTTCCTGGAGAAATCGATAAGGAGGGAAATGAAGAAGCTGTTGCTGCTCTCTCTCTTTCTCTCTCAGGGTGCAACACTCCTTCATTCATTCTCCTCCTCTCTTCTTCTCTCCATGTATCACGAGAGGAGAGGGAGGAGAGAGGGAGGGAGGAGAGAGGGAGGGAGGAGAGAGACACAAAGAGAGACTCTCAACTCTCCAGTCTACTGTTGAATCATTGGGCTGTGATCAGGCATTTCAATGGGGGTTTTGGAGCAAGGATGCGAAAGTTCTCTTCAACAAAAATATGTCATTTGATATGTATGTTATAATATATAACATTAAAATATAATATGGAGTATTCCAAATGAAATGCCTCATTATGATAAGGAAAACAAGGGACAGTAACTGCAGATTTGTAATTGTCATGCTGAATTTGTTATGTGAGATTATTTATGACAGATAGGAGAAACTAGAGCGAGAGGAATATGTTTATTGAATTCTATCTCATAATGGTTGTAATTCATTTCAGGTTTGACATGTTGCAAGGTTTGTATTTAGAGTTATAATTTCACCATGTGGCTGAGTGTGCTAATTTGAATTGAGGTGATTCTAAGTATATATCAGTTTAAGGCTAACTAAATAGCCTATTGTTTGCAATTATGGCAACATTTGCAGTCTCTCGTTTCTCAGTTGTTCTTTGAAGACTCTAGACTCTTTATACTGACTGTAACTGTCAATACCTTTCATCCGTAGTGTTTTACAGTTTTGATGTTTGATGTCATGCAGTAGACAGCAGTGTAATAAACAGAACCCAGGCTTCACCAGTCCCTTCAGCAGGTGGGTGTATCAGTGTACCATATCTCATCGCTCATGTAACAGCTGTACTTAAGAGGTCCTTAAAGGTCCTTAAGACCAGCTGCCTGTCTCACACACACACATACATAATACACACACACGCACACACATAAATGCTTGAAAACACAAAAACACTCAAGTACACTCACATATACGACACGATTTATATACACATACACACAATATGCCCCCCTCTCCTTCCCTCACACATGCGTTCCAGCCCTCCCTTCCCTATCAGCCTCCCAGGCGGTGTGGTAGTGTATAACCAAGCCCTGGAGCCCTCTCCCTCAGCGGAGTGATTCAGAGCCCAGAGAGAGCTGCTGACCGCCAAGGATGAATGTCAACTCCCACCAGGGGGAAACAGGCCAATTTGTTAGAGGGCTGATTAACAGTAATATGAATGTAACTGTACGCACACTCAGGGGAGTTGGGCGCAGGCCGCAATTACCCGCTGCCGCTCGTCGCCCCCCAGCCGTAATGGGAAACAAATCTGTGGGAATATCGCCGGCCATCCGTCTTTATTTACACGTGCTGTAATGAGGGTTTGTGTTAATCGGAAGCTGTGGTTAGTAGGGGAGGCCTTGCTGTAACCTAGCGGTGCTTATAGGCACTCACACACACACACACACACACACACACACACACACACACACACACACACACACACACACACACACACACACACACACACACACACACACACACACACACACACACACACACACACACACACCGTGGCAGCTCTGCATTAAACTACCAGGCTACAAGGATAGATAGAGATCAATATTTCAGATGCCTCCTATTGATCTCACTGAGAGAAGGATTACTTTTACAAGTCACACTCCTAACACTCCCAAAACTCAATTACACCACGAGGAGTTGAGTTTTTACCACTAAGGATGAAAAGAAAACACTGTTGATGTTAGTAGATGTCAGTGTAGATATCAGAGTGGTTTATTCTTTTCTGCATACATGTACTCTAGTAGTCTATTCCACATATGGCAAAATGCATTGAATTTAATCTCTATATAAACACATACACCAATACTGTCTCTCTCCCTTGTGGTTGAATCAGCATCACTAAAGCAGCATTGGTGTGAGACATGTCTCCATGTCCCTGTCATAGCTGTTAAACCATGCATCCCATCCAGGGCTCAGTCTCTCTGTATGAGCCCTGATAAATGAGATGTCCACTGGGAAAATAGGAAGCCTTGCTGGCTCTCCTTTGGTGCTCTGTGTGGCTCTTTTCATGCCAATTAGACTCTGTGATATAGTCACAGCAGCAGATGCACCACGGCTGGCTGGGCTAGCGGCCTCCGGGATACGTCCCATCTGATCAGGACCCAGGGCCCAGCTTCTCAACATGGGCTCAGGGTTAGACAGGGGAGATATAGATCTGGATACATGGGGAGTTGTGTATCTGTACCATATGTGTCTTTGGACTATTGTGGAAAGAAATGTATTTGTTTATGACTTACAGTAGTGGGAGCATACATTTTCATACTGGTCCCCCATGGGAATCAAACCCACCACACTGCTATTACAAGACCCATCCTCTACCAACTGAGCTACACAGGACCATAACAACTAGTGGACAATATTATTCTGTACATTTTATTTTAGGACCTAAATAACGTAAATACCTAAATATTGATAAGATATATTGAACATATTTTTATTTACTGTAAAACAACTGATGTCATATTATGTACACAGAATGCATTTTTGTAACCTGTATGTTATGCTGTACCATAAAGGTTGATTTTGACCACTTCCTCCTCAGCAGCTCCCCTCAGCAGTCCTACCTGCCCTCCCCTCCACTACCTCTCTCCCTGCCCGGCCCGCGGTGCTCTCAGTGAGATCATTAACCCGGAAACAAAAGGTCATTTCTGGTGAAGACGCTAATGAAGTGTGACAACTATACAAAGCATTCCCCACTGACACACGGACCGACACACGGACCGACACACGGACCGACACACGGACCGACACACGGACCGTCACACGGACCGACACACGGACCGACACACGGACCGACACACGGACCGTCACACGGACCGTCACACGGACCGACACACGGACCGACACACGGACCGACACACGGACCGTCACACGGACCGACACACGGACCGACACACGGACCGACACACGGACCGACACACGGACCGTCACACGGACCGACATACGGACCGCCACACGGACAGACAACGGACCGTCACACGGACCGACACACGGACAGACAATGGACCGTCACACGGACCGACACATGGTCCGACAAACGGGCCGTCACATGGTCCGACAAACGGGCCGTCACACTGACCGACACACGGTCCGACACACGGGCCGTCACACGGTCAGACACACTGACCGTCACACGGACCGACACACTGACCGAAACACGGACCGACACACTGACCGACACACTGACCCGTACACTGACCGAAACACTGACCGACACACTGACCGACACACGGACCGACACACGGACCGAAACACTGACCGACACACTGACCGACACACGGACCGAAACACGGACCGACACACTGACCGACACACGGACCGAAACACGGACCGACACACTGACCGAAACACTGACCGTCACACGGACCGTCACACGGACCGACACACAGACCGACACACTGACCGAAACACGGACCGACACACTGACCGAAACACGGACCGAAACACGGACCGACACACTGACCGTCACACTGACCATCACACGGACCGACACACTGACCGTCACACGGACCAACACACTGACCGACACACGGACCGACACACTGACCGACACACTGACCGACACACAGGACCCAGAAATGGATTAGTGATTAACCACCGTGCTGTCCCAGATTGAGTCAAATGGCCGTGGAGCCTGAGATCCCTGCTGATAGAGGATACCCTGGAGGAGGGGAGAGGGGGGAGGACGGGAGGAGGGGTGGGGGTAGGGGGGGGTTGTCCCCAGGGCTTGTAGCAGTGCCACGTCTGGAGGCCCCACTGTGTGGTGAAATGAGAAGGGCTCCATGCACCTGAGTTAGGCCCAGGAGAGGCCTGGGGCGCTGGGGGAGCGTGGGCAGGAGAGGAGCTCTTGCTCTCATCCATTTCTCCTCCGGCTCCCCCGTCCTCCAAGCTCCTCTGACATATATCTCGCTGGGAGACAAGAGCACTAGTGCAAATCAAACCCACCACCTATAAATTACCACTTTCATTCCCCCTTTAACTCTCTCTCTTTCCCTCTCTCCATACACCCTCCCCTTGCTCCCTCCCTCCCTCAACTTTTTCCTTCCCCTCCCTCCACTCCCCTCAACATGCAGGATTCCATTGCAATATAAACTTGCCTGTCAGAGGGGCAGTTGCGATGTGGCAAACTTGCCTTTGTAATGGACAGGTTGACAAATGCAGGGGGGTGGCAGAGGGCTGTTCTCCTGACTACCTCCCTGCCTACCGTCCTCCAGCCCACTGCGATGAGAGGAGAGGAGATTAGAGGAGAGAAAAAGTGGTAAGGAGAGGAGCAAGGGAGATCTATAATCAAAAGAAGAGAGGTGAAAAGGAGAGAAGAGAGAAAGGAGATAGCAGTGAAGGCAGAGGGGAGGGGAGAGGAGAGGAGAGGAGAGGAGAGGAGAGGAGAGGAGAGGAGAGGAGAGAGAGAGGGAGAGGGAGAGGGAGAGGAGAGGAGAGGAGAGGAGAGGAGAGGAGAGGAGAGGAGAGGAGAGGAGAGGGAGGAGGGGGCAGAGAAAGGGGGAGAGAGAGTGACTTTCAGCAGGATAATGAGTGTTTGAACGATGGCTGAAATGTTGCCGTCAACCTGCCCTTCTGCTCGGTGGTAATTAGGTAATTAGTAAAGTCCTAATTATCGGATCAAGGTGCAGGGAAACAATTAGCAGAAAGTATTGCCACATAAAACGGAAATTTACTTTCTGCCACAGCATATTTAATTCCTGGACTTCATGTGTGATCTGCTGTCCTTCCTAAATAACCACATAAAAAAGGACATTTCCCTTGCCTTTTACCTCCTGAGTGGAAAGGTTAATTTTAATGCGCTGGCTATTCGAACTGAATATGAATAGGACGAATTTGTAGAGAACATTTTGAAATTATACTGTGAAAATGATTGTGTATTTCTGTTCTGAATCCATTATGTGTAATATGTCTGCATGTATAATAAAGTCAGCCTTTATATGCCGGGCAATCCTGGGCATATACTGTGCAAATAGATGTATTGCAAAGTAGCCTCGTCAGCTCCATAAGTGATTGCAATTAAATTGTGTTGTAGGGCCCCCCCTCTGATACACCAACCGACTGTGGAAGAATTTGGTTAAAGGGAGAGGAAAAAAGAAAGGAGAGAGGAGAAAGGAGAAAGGAGAGAGGAGAGAGGAGGGAGGAGAAATTAGAAATGAAAGAGGAGAGAGGAGAAATGAGAAATGAAAGAGAAGAGGAGAGAGGAGAGAGGAGAGAGGAGAGAGGAGAAATGAGAAATGAAGAGAAGAGGAGAGAGGAGAGAGGAGAGAGGAGAGAGGAGAGAGGAGAAATGAGAAATGAAAGAGAAGAGGAGAGAGGAGAGAGGAGAGAGGAGAGAGGAAGAGTGAGAAATGAAAGAGAAGAGAGGAGAGAGGAGAGAGGAGGGAGGAGAGAGGAGAGAGGAGAAAGGAGAGAGGAGAGAGAAAACAAGTAAGGCACACAATGCTCTCAACAACACACCAGCACCCCCACATAAACATAAAAAGAGGAAGAAAGAGAGACTGAAGGAGAGAAAATTGAGCTTAACAGCCTGATTCCTAACTATTATTTATCCATTATGGGGGGGAATGGAGGGAGCCGTGGCGCTGTGCTGTGCAGCGAGGAGCGGAGTGTAGCGGAAGATAGAGAGCAGAGGATTAGAGAAGATTTGTGGGCTTTACAAGGCCCTGTCCTCCCATCCGCATCGCTCGGGCTCCCAGGGGCTCCACAACCAGCGCCAGCTCAGCTTGTCTGATCATTTATCCATAATTAGAAAATTAATATTTTAGATGGCGCTATGATGAACCCATTATGGTGATGGGCCTCGATATCAATTATAACTTCAATTTCAATTTCACTTACAGCCGCCCGCCCGCCCGCTCGCCCGCCCGCCCGCCCGCCGCGACAAATGGCTCCGGGTGGCTCGTGCCGGGCTGGCGTTGTAGTGATGGGGGCTGCTGGAGCGAGACGAATACAGATCACTGACCATTAGGATGAGCAATTATTTGAACATGTATAAAAACTATTTACAAGCAATGTAATTGACCGGGGTCAGGGAGAGATGCGGAAAAATTGACAAGTTGACAAATTTTTGTTCCCTACCAACAGAAAGGATTTATTAATTTCTGCGGCTGTAATTGAATTTTTGAAAGGATTTCTTGTTAAGGGCTCAACGGAGGGGCTCATCTCAAAGGATGACCTTACATACATCTAACGCCAGCGTACCCCCCTCCAACACCCTCCAACCCCCTCCAACCCCCTCACCACACACAGATTGCCTCCACTGGGAGGGGGTGATGGGGTATGATGGTGGGGGACAAAAACACCTCTACAAAAAAAGCTTTTGTTGAAAGACAAATTTAAAGAGAGAGAGCGAGAGAGAGAGCGAGAGAGAGCGAGAGAGAGCGAGAGAGAGAGAGAGAGAGTGGCTTTCTCTCTGTGCTGGCTAAAGCAGGATGTTAACCTGGCCCTGCCTTTTTGCTAGCTGGTGGTCCTCTTTTCAAAAATAGGAAAACATGTTCATTTCATAAAGCCATTGAAGACATTGATGAAAATTCATCCCACTTTTTTGTTAGCCCATTGTCGTAAATACTACTCTCTATTTTCCCTCCACTATAATTACAGTATTCAAATCAATAACATATTTGTTTTGTATTAACTGTTTTATGACATATTAGTATTGATTATATATCTTATTCATTATTGATTTAAATGACAATATAATTTTATTAATTATATAACAATTATTATATAATAAATAATGTGGTTAAGAGAACATTTTTCTATAATGTTATGGTAACACACTTACAACAACTATAATGTTATCGTAACACACTCATAACAACTATAATGTTATCGTAACACACTTACAACAACTATAATGTTATCGTAACACACTTACAACAACTATAATGTTATCGTAACACACTCATAACAACTATAATGTTATCGTAACACACTTACAACTATAATGTTATCGTAACACACAACAACTATAATGTTATCGTAACACACTTACAACAACTATAATGTTATCGTAACACACTTACAACAACTATAATGTTATCGTAACACACTTACAACGACTATAATGTTATCGTAACACACTTACAACAACTATAATGTTATGGTAACACACTTACAACAACTATAATGTTATCGTAACACACTTACAACAACTATAATGTTATCGTAACACACTTACAACAACTATAATGTTATCGTAACACACTTACAACAACTATAATGTTATCGTAACACACTTCCAACAATAATAATGTTGTCATAACACACTTACAACAACTATAATGTTATGGTAACACACTTACAACAACTATAATGTTATGGTAACACACTTACCAGAACTATAATGTTATGGTAACACACTTACAACAACTATAATGTTATCGTAACACACTCACAACAATAATAATGTTGTCATAACACACTTACAACAACTATAATGTTATGCTAACACACTTACAACAACTATAATGTTATGGAAACACACTTACAACAACTATAATGTTATCGTAACACACTTACAACAATAATAATGTTGTCATAACACACTTACAACAACTATAATGTTATGGTAACACACTTACAACAACTATAATGTTATCGTAACACACTCACAACAACAATAATGTTATCGTAACACACTTACAACAACTATAATGTTATGGTAACACACTTACAACAACTATAATGTTATCGTAACACACTCACAACAACAATAATGTTATCGTAACACACTTACAACAACTATAATGTTATGGTAACACACTTACAACAACTATAATGTTATCGTAACACACTTACAACAACTATAATGTTATTGTAACACACTTACAACAACTATAATGTTATCGTAACACACTTACAACAACTATAATGCTATCGTAACACACTTACAACAACTATAATGTTATGGTAACACACTTACAAACACTATAATGTTATCGTAACACACTTACAACAACTATAATGTTATCGTAACACACTTACAACAAGCATAATGTTATCGTAACACACTTACAACAATAATAATGTTGTCATAACACACTTACAACAACTATAATGTTATCATAACACACTTACAACAAGTATAATGTTATCGTAACACACTTACAACAACTATAATGTTATGGTAACACACTTACAACAACTATAATGTTATGGTAACACACTTACAACAACTATAATGTTATCGTAACACACTTACAACAATAATAATGTCATGGTAACACACTTACAACAACTATAATGTTATCGTAACACACTTACAACAACTATAATGTTATGGTAACACACTTACAACAACTATAATGTTATCATAACACACTTACAACAACTATAATGTTATCGTAACACACTTACAACAACTATAATGTTATCGTAACACACTTACAACAACTATAATGTTATCGTAACACACTTACAACAACTATAATGTTATTGTAACACATCGTAACACACTTACAACAATAGTAATGTTATCGTAACACACTTACAACAACTATAATGTTATCGTAACACGCTTACAACAACTATAATGTTATGGTAACACACTTACAACAACTATAATGTTATCGTAACACACTTACAACAACTATAATGTTATGGTAACACACTTACAACAATAATAATGTTATGGTAACACACTTACAACAATAATAATGTTATCGTAACACACTTACAACAACTATCATGTTATTGTCACACACTAACAACAACTATAATGTTATCATAACACACTTACAACAACTATAATGTTATCGTAACACACTTACAACAATAATAATGTTATCATAACACACTTACAACAACTATAATGTTATCGTAACACACTTACAACAACTATAATGTTATTGTAACACACTTACAACAACTATAATGTTATCGTAACACACTTACAACAACTATAATGTATATCAACTCACATCTCCAGTTTTGAAAGTAACATTTTAAATAATATTTTATATGTATTGTATCTCAATTTACATTGATTATATAAATGAAAAATATTATTGACAGTATTTTTTTTCCTGAGATTATTTAACTCCAACTATCACTGTTTTATCCATGATTGAATGAATTAAAATCTAAACTCCTAATTGGCCTAATCATACACCCTGTTCATCATCATAGGTGTAGAACACACGTTCATTATGTTCACATCATCCACAACACTCTGCTTATCCCTCATTAAATGGCTGCCAGGAGGATCATGTATCTGTTATACCCATTGAGGTATATAATTAGCAGGTTGACATTTATTGAGATGACTCATGTACTGGAGGCAGCTCTGCAGAGTGGTCACTAGCTGGCACAGCCACAAAGTCATTAAATCGAATTTGAAACCTAACGCTAACCTTAACCCCAACCGTAGCTACACTGCTAACCCTAATGCTATAATCTAACCTTAAATTACTTTTTTTAATGTCATGAATTTTTTAAATATAGACAATTTTGCAGCTGGCCCATCTAGCGGAAACCGCTCAGTTCTGCCTCCAGGGCAAGACTCATGACAATAAACGTCAACCTGCATATAATTAAAGGGTTATACCCATTGAGAGTAACATACCTGGCTTACAAAACACAATGGCTGATGGGAGGAAATGATGTCACAGACAGCCAGATC
Source organism: Salmo salar (assembly GCF_965601325.2). NCBI lineage: Eukaryota > Metazoa > Chordata > Actinopteri > Salmoniformes > Salmonidae > Salmo > Salmo salar. The sequence continues at coordinate 46,969,803 of NC_138300.1, forward strand.
CCTCTTAGCACAATACAGGTTCCAGTAACAGTCCCCCTTGTTTGGGCCTCCGGTGTGCCCTAACCCAAAAGGGGGGCCAATAGGGAGGTTATAGGGGGGCCATGGACTCCCCCCCCCCCCCTCCCCTCGCCGAGCTTACAGCTCCTTGTTGTCAGGGGCAGATGAGCGGATAACAAGCTTAGCAAATTATGTCTGCTGTTGCTACACATTGATTAATATTTTACATGTTATTATCCTCTGTCCATTACCACAGCAAATGAAACTATAAATCACCTCTCTGCCGGTGTCACAGGATCATAAATTGTCTCTACCTCCCCATGCTTCTCGCTCACCGCTCTTCTCCTCACCGCGCAGCATCGGCCAACCAACCACTGCTCACCGTCGCAGAGCAGCGCAAGGTCTTTTCTGTCGTGAAACAACAAAGTGGAGAAAATTGGCTGTATTCTTTAGGCTGAATTATGGACTAGTCACGGTCACCATATACATCAGCCCTGTGAGAAATGGACTGTTTGTTCTGCTGTAAAACTAAAGGCAAAGCCAAGAACCTGCATAGGTCCCTGTGTATACAGAATGTTGTATTAAAAAAGCATTAGATACTGTAGCTATGAATGTCACACTTTATGTGGAGGGCCTAACAAGACTCAACACTGTGTTAGATATTTTCTAAATTATCAGTATTATTTCTTCTGTGATGTTACATTTATACATTTAAGATTAACTGTTAGTATGAATGTATTTGTATTTTCTCTTGTTGAACAAAAGTGAATTATAATAAATGTATCTTACAAAAACAAAAAGTAATTCCACAATTTAAAATAACGGAAGAATATTTTAAAGTGGTTATGTAAACAATGTATTCAAATTCATTTAAAAAGAGCTTATGAATCTATTTGCAGTTTGCATTTCCCAGTTTGCGTCACATCAGACTGCCAAAGCCTTTGTAGATAAACACCATCTCACAGTAAAGTAAAACCTCCTTCTCTGTCCCCGGTGTTAAATGGAAATACAGATGTTGGTGAAGATAAACACCATCTCACAGTAAAGTAAAACCTCCTTCTCTGTCCCCGGTGTTAAATGGAAATACAGATGTTGGTGTAGATAAACACCATCTCACAATAAAGTAAAACCTCCTTCTCTGTCCCCGGTGTTAAATGGAAATACAGATGTTGGTGTAGATAAACACCATCTCACAGTAAAGTAAAACCTCCTTCTCCGTCCCCGGTGTTAAATGGAAATACAGATGTTGGTGTAGATAAACACCATCTCACAGTAAAGTAAAACCTCCTTCTCCGTCCCCGGTGTTAAATGGAAATACAGAGGTTGGTGTAGATAAATATTTCCCCAGCCTGTTTGGGCCCATTTCCCCTGGATATTATCTAATATCAGATGACCTTTCTGCAAGCCCATTTTTTTTCTAATTTTCGCGACGCTATGCTGCATCCAGGGATCCAGGTCTGAGGTGCCTCTCCACACAGACGGCTGGCTGAAAATCAATTTATACAGTCCTCCAAGTGCATGTAGGGACATCGGCCAGGGAGATGGCAGGAGATGGAGGGAGATGGGGGGAAATGGGAGGAGATGGGACAGAGGGCCAGACAGATATAATGACAGGGCCAATTGCATTGTGTTGGACCTCCGAGGGTCAAGTGGGGTCTGAGGGTACCACGGAAACGCCATGGATACGCCACAGATACAGGGGCTTTGTTGGCTACTGGGGCATTAGGCAGGAATTACACAGTGGGGTCAAGTGACCAAAGGAGGGGGAGTGGAGGGGGTGCATCGCCACCTCGGGACCTGGCCCCCTCATCATCAGCCTGTGAGATGAGAGTGACATGGGATGACACCTAAAGAGGGGGAGGAGGGAGGTAGTAGGAAACCAAATCCCCCCTACTCATCCTTTCACCCCTGCTTAAACACTTCACCTGCTGATAGGTGCCGTTGACCCTTTCTAAATCTCATCATCGCAGATCGACGGCGGGGGAGATGGCGTGGGATTTTCTGTAACAGCTATGTCCCCTCTGACTCTCAGTCTCTTTTCTCCACCAAGATGCGTTTGTTCTCTCATTAGTATACAGACGCATATCCATTTATTTATTTATCTATCTAACGGTCGGTCCGGATGGGATGTCGCTGAAGATGGCAATACTCACTGCCTGATCCCCCCTTGGCTCTTCAGCAGATACAGTCCCTCTGCGCCTCCCAATGATTTATCAATTTGCCCTGTTTGTTAAGATGGCTTTGCTCTCTTATTCGGCTAGTGATGCCTGCTCCTGCCTGCTCTGCCACACCTGTTCCATGGAGCCGTCGGATCCTGTTGGATCCCCAGGCCTGGTCAATAGAGCTCAGGGATACCGATTATGGAGCGGTCAGCGGGTCCTGACCTCCAGGCTGGGCAATGGAGTCCATAGATCTGGGGTTAAGTCATCTGGCCTGGCCTGGCTTGCCCAGCTTGCTCCCCTCCACACCATAATTACTGGACAGACAGCCATAACTTTACTTTCTTTTTTTCTTTCTCAGACATTAAGACATTTAACTGCTTTAATTTTGCCGGACCCCAGGAAGAGTAGCTGGGGATCCATAATAAATACAAATATAAAATACAAAACGTAAGTCTTTCTGTGATTTCCTTCCCTCGTTACCCTTATGTTCTCACACACAACCTTCCTCCCCTCGTTACACGTTTCAAATCAAATCAAATCTTATTTGTCACGTGCTCCGAATACAAGTGTAGACCTTACCGTGAAAGGCTTTCTTAGAGTTAAGAAAATATTTACCAAATAAACTAAAGTAAAAAATGTTAAATTATAAAAAATAACACAATAACATAACAATAACGAGACTATATACAGGGGGTACCAGTACCGAGTCAGTGTGCGAGTGTACCGAGTCAGTGTGCGAGGGTACCAAGTCAGTGTGTGAGGGTACAAGTTAGTTGAGGTAATTTGTACATGTAGGTAGGGGTGAAGTGACTATGCATATGCATAGATAATAAACAGCGAGTAGCAGCAGTCTACAAAACAAATGGAGGGGGTGTCAATGTAAATAGTCCGGTGGCCATTTGATTAATTGCTCAGCAATTAAGACTCTCATACACAATCTCTGCTCATAAACCCAATAGCTATGAACAAAACTCTCTGTAAAAAAACATATTACATGAGCACTTATTTATTATTTATTACGAGAAGCGATTCCTGTAAATAGTAGGAACCTGGGCATCTGTTGTAGTGCTATGTAGTGCTATGTATGGCTGTGCATTCCTATCTATTGCTATGTAGTGCTATGTATGGCTGTGCATTCCTATCTATTGCTATGTAGTGCTATGTATGGCTGTGCATTCCTATCTATTGCTATGTAGTGCTATGTATGGCTGTGCATTCCTATCTATTGCTATGTAGTGCTATGTATGGCTGTGCATTCCTATCTATTGCTATGTAATGCTATGTATGGCTGTGCATTCCTATCTATTGCTATGTAGTGCTATGTATGGCTGTGCATTCCTATCTATTGCTATGTAGTGCTATGTATGGCTGTGCATTCCTATCTATTGCTATGTAGTGCTATGTATGGCTGTGCATTCCTATCTATTGCTATGTAGTGCTATGTATGGCTGTGCATTCCTATCTATTGCTATGTAGTGCTATGTATGGCTGTGCATTCATTTCTATTGCTATGTAGTGCTATGTATGGCTGTGCATTCCTATCTATTGCTATGTAGTGCTATGTATGGCTGTGCATTCCTATCTATTGCTATGTAGTGCTATGTATGGCTGTGCATTCCTATCTATTGCTATGTAGTGCTATGTATGGCTGTGCATTCCTATATATTGCTATGTAGTGCTATGTATTGCTATGTATTGCTATTGTCTACATGTTTGAAGATCGTGATGAAAACAGATTCTGTCAGCCTACACTTGATGTTAACGTACATCATAACATACAACACTCTAACAACAGAAAGCAGGGCCTTCCTTATTCCAACCAGAGAGATCACAACACAAACACCTTGTTGGGTGTTTAAAAGTTGATTCTGACTGCCGAACACACACACACGCATATGTAACTAACTAATCCAAGGCGGGTGCAAAAAAACCTCGGACAGATTCGAGATCCGGAAAGGAGAGAGACAGGCGACAGAGAGAAAAATATAAGGAGCGAGGGAGAATGGGAGAGAAAGGTGTGTCCAGAATGGGATCTGTCAGCAGAAGACCTCCACAGAGCAACAATAACTGTAGTGGCAGGCTGATGAGTCAGTGTCTGTTTAAATGGCAGGCTGTCAGGCCTGGGTCTGCAGCCACCTCAGACCTGTCAGAGGAACCACCTGACCCTTTAATCCTTAACATTGCTCCACCAGAGACGCTTCTGTCACTAACTCTGCCTTTCTGCTTTCCAAGGTGCCAGAAAGGCCAAGCGCAGCCACATCTCAGTGTGGTTTATTGATTTCTGACCCGGCGCTTAATAGTTTTCCTAGCCCTCCATGAATGGCTTTTGTAAGCAATATGGTTTGTACATCTCTCAGATCAATACCTTTTATATTTACAATACAATTGAAACAGCTTCTTGTGAGGAGCTGCAGCACCCGGCATTTGTCATCCTTCTGCGTCATTATCTGAATTAAAACATTTATTTCTGATTAAGAGCGTGTCCTATCTCATTAATTTTTCCCTTTCCAATACGAGGGGAATGGAATGGTATTGATTTTTGTACTTTTTACACGTCTCCACTACTGGCTAGATAATTGAGAAGTTAGCCAGAATAAATGAAGTTTCTAGTCTAGCAGACCAGCCAATACCTTGGAAATGTGAGGTGTTTTTGTGGGAGCACAGCTTTAATTTTGCAGCGGCTGAAGACAGAGGGACTGAACAAATTGGATTAAGGCTGGGGACAGGGACCAGGGGGGTTGGGGGGCCACGTCGGTGGGGGGGGGGGGGGGGGGGGGGACACTACCAAAGACATTGCAACTGGAGGAAACTGATTAAAGAACTAAAAGGCAGGTGATGATCGGCCCCCTGAAGCAGCTTATTTTTGGGAAAGATTTGAAACATGGTAATCAATGGCTGAACTAGACCTTTCAGCAGAGTGGCAATTGATTAAATTAAGCATGATCAAATTAATGAGATTCGATTAAGCTGTGGTTCTCGTTTTCTAATGCATGCAACAACCAGTTTAGTTGTGCACATTTCGTTACAAATAATATAAACATTTAGTTTTAAAAACAGATAAGATAGACATTTTGTATATTTTAGATTTCATTATTAGAAACAGAAAAGATAATGAACATACTGTAAATATATAGTAATCATATAATACACAAAGTAGTTTGTAAATACATTGCAAAGTCATAATTCCTTTGGCACAAAGTGGACCTCTGACTTGAAGTTATATTCTATACTTTACCAGCATGCCCAGTGTTATTGTATAGTCTGAAGAGAGGCTTTGTGGTCATCTCCAGTTTGCGTAGCATAGCAGTGGTGATATGAGGGATTGTCTCCCAAATGGCAACCTATTCCCTATATAGTGCACTACTTTTGAAGAGGCCTGATAGAGCCTTCCCTGGGACTACATGACCTCACGAACACTGAAGAGGCCTGATAGAGCCTTCCCTGGGACTACATAACCTCACTAACACTGAAGAGGCCTGATAGAGCCTTCCCTGGGACTACATAACCTCACTAACACTGAAGAGGCCTGATAGAGCCTTCCCTGGGACTACATAACCTCACTAACACTGAAGAGGCCTGATAGAGCCTGCCCTGGGACTACAGGACCTCACTAACACTGAGGAGGCCTGATGCTGCTAGAGCCTGCCCTGGGACTACAGGACCTCACTAACACTGAAGAGGCCTGATGCTGCTAGAGCCTGCCCTGGGACTGAGAGAAAATGTTCTCCCACTTCGAAAAGGCATCGTCCGACACAGCCCCACTCCACCTGTCAGAGAACGATAGTGAGAAAATAGAGGTAGAGAGAATGGAAGAGAGAGAAAGAGAGAGAGAGAGAGAGAGAGAGAGAGAGAGAGAGAGAGAGAGAGAGAGAGATTGAGGCAGAGACCTCTTGTGTCCATCCATTCACTGACCGCCTGACTGGCTACCTGCCACAGAGTCTCTGAGTCTCTGACCACACACCCCCTCAACCCTCCATCTTCCATCCTCCATCCCTTCACCACTGCACCCCTTTATACATTCACCCCTCTTTCCTTCCACCACTCCACCCCTCCATTCCTCCATCCCTCTACACTGGACAGATGGACGTGTAGTTGATCGGCCGTGGAGTTGGAGTGGGGCACCTGCCAAGCCCCTGCAGCAGAACAACCCTGACAGAACACTAATTCAACCTGCAGACCACCAACCCCATGAACTACACAGGAGACAGTATGTCCATGGAGAGAGAAAGGGAGGGAATGTGGTGGGGGTGCAGGGAGGGAGAGGTGGGTGATGGAGGGAGGGAGAGGTGAGGTGAGACAGTGTGGGTACATAATAGAAAAAGAGAGATTAGAGAGAGAAGGTGAGAAGAAGAGTGGAGATAGAAGAGAGATAAAGTTAGGGCAGAGAGAGAGAGGGAGAGCGAGAGAGAGATAGGGAGAGAGAGAGAGAGGGGGAGAGAGAGGAGAGAGCGAGAGAGAGGGAGAGAGGAGAGAGCGAGAGAGAGGGAGAGAGAGAGATAGGGAAAGAGAGGGAGAGGGAGAGGGAGAGAGAGGGAGAGACAGAGAGAGAGAGAGAGAGAGAGAGAGAGAGAGAGAGAGAGAGACAGACAGACAGACAGACAGACAGACAGACAGACAGACAGACAGACAGACAGACAGACAGACAGACAGACAGACAGACAGACAGACAGACAGACAGACAGACAGACAGACAGACAGACAGACAGACAGACAGACAAAGCAGAATTAGACGGATACCCGTAAATGATCAAAATCCAGTAAAGAAGCATTCAATTCTACAACCACCTTAAAGGAAGCGATTCCCAAACCTTCCATTGTAACACCCTGGCCATAGAGAGGGGTTTTTAGTTCTCTATTTTGGTTAGGCCAGGGTGTTACATGGGTTCTATGTTTATTTTTCTATGTTGGTTTGTTTTTTTGGTTTGGCCGTGTGTGGCTCTCAATCAGGAACAGCTGTAGTTCGTTGTTGCTGTTTGGGAGTCATACATAGGCAGCCTGTTTTTTTCTTTGGGGTTTGTGGGTGATTGTTTCTGTTTATGTAAATGACAATGTAAATGTAAATGTAAATGTAATGCTTTCTGTTTCGTTGTGAGTACCTGACAGAACTGTCGGCTGTCGTTTTTTTGTTTATTTGTATAGTGTTCTATTTTCGGTTTATTAAAATCTTGAATATGAATACACATTCTCCGCTGCACCTTGGTCTCATTGCGATGACGGTCGTTACAGAATCACCCACCAAAAAACTGACCAAGCAGCGGAAGAAGGAGAAGCACCAGGAGAGGGGTAGTATGGACTCGTGGACATGGGAGGAGATACTGGACGGTAAAGGACCATGGGCTCAAGCTGGGGAGTATCGCCGCCCGCAGTGGGAGATCGAGGTAGCGAGAGCGGAGAGGCGCGGGTATGAGGCAAGGGAGCGCAACAGACACGAGAGGCAGCCCCAAAATAATTTTAGGGGGGGGCACACGGGGAGTGTGGCAGAGCCAGGATCTAATTCTGGGCCAACTCCCCGTGCTTACAGGAGGCAGCGCAGTACTGGTCAGGCACCATGTTATGCGGTAAAGCGCACGGTGTCCCCAGTACGCGTTGATAGCCCGGAGCGCTACATGCCAGCCCCCCGCAAGTGCCATGCGAGAGTGGGCATCGAGCCAGGTCGGAGTGTTCCAGCTCAGCGCATCTGGTCTCCGGTGCGCTGTCTCGGTCCAGGCTATCCTGCACCGGCTCTGCGCACTGTGTCTCCAGGGCGCTGGGAGGGCTCAGTTCGGCCTATGCCTGCGCTCCGCCCGTGCCGGGCAAAAGTGGGCATTCAGCCTGGAGTATGGGTGGCAAGCCTACGTACCAGAACTCCAGTGCTCCCCCACAGCCCGGTTTATCCTGTGCCTCCTCCCAGGACCAGGCCTCCAGTGGGTCTCTCCAGCCTGGTCTATCCTGTGCCTCCTCCCAGGACCAGGCCTCCAGGGGGTCTCTCTAGCCTGGTCTACCCTGTGCCTCCTCCCAGGACCAGGGCTCTAGTGGGTCTCCCCATCCTGGTACATCCTGTGCCTCCTCCTCGGACCAGGCCTCCTGTGGGTTTCCCCAGCCTGGTGAGTCCTGTGCCTGCGCCCAGAGCCAGGCCTCCTGCATGTCTCCCCAGCCTGGTGAATCCTGGGCCAGAGCCGCCCACCAGTCCGGAGCCGCCAGAGACGCCCGCCAGCCGGGCGCAACCAGAGACGCCCGCCAGCAGGGCGCAGCCAGGGTCGCCCGCCAGTCCTCCGGCGCAGCCAGGGGCACCACCTAAGTGGGCTAAGCCGAGGGTGGTGCGGGGTCCACGGCCCGCACCAGAACCGCCGCCGTGGGAAGGCCCACCCGGACCCTCCCCTTTAGTGTCAGGTTTTGCGGCCGGAGTCCGCACCTTTGGGGGGGGGGGGGGGGGGGGGGTTTAGTTCTCTATTTTGGTTAGGCCAGGGTGTTACATGGGTTCTATGTTTATTTTTCTATGTTGGTTTGTTTTTTTGGTTTGGCCGTGTGTGGCTCTCAATCAGGAACAGCTGTAGTTCGTTGTTGCTGATTGGGAGTCATACATAGGCAGCCTGTTTTTCCTTTGGGGTTTGTGGGTGATTGCTTTCTGTTTCGTTGTGAGTACCTGACAGAACTGTCGGCTGTCGTTTTTTTGTTTATTTGTATAGTGTTCTATTTTCGGTTTATTAAAATCTTGAATATGAATACACATCCTCCGCTGCACCTTGGTCTCATTGCGACGACAGTCGTTACATCCATAACAAAGCCATCACCTACAGAGAGATTAACCTGGAGAAGAGTCCCCTAAGCAAGCTGGTCCTGGGGATCTGCTCACAAACACAAACACACCCCACAGAACCCCAGGACAGCAACACAATTAGACTCAACCAAATCATGAGAAAACAAAAAGATAATTACTTGACACATTGGAAAGCATTAACAAAAAAACAGAGCAAACTAGAATGCTATTTGGCCCTAAACAGAGAGGACACAGTGGCAGAATACCTGACCACTGTGACTGACCCAAACTAAAGGAAAGCTTTGACTATGTACAGACTCAGTGAGCATAGCCTTGCTATTGAGAAAGGCCGACAGAATGACAGACGGACACACGGACTGATAGAAAGAGAATAACAGGGAGAGAGAGTGAGATAGTGAGGTAACAGAGGGAGGACAGCAGTGTTTTTAATGAGCTACTATAAGTTACTTTGTCGGATGATTAGAGGAACATAATGCTTGATTGGTTGAGAAAGTGTCTTGCATCTCCCATAGCCACCAACCCAGTGTATTTAAATGACAGTGATGTGTAAACAGGATTTAGCATGGCTGTATTTCAAAGGCTGTATCAGAAATGTACGAGATGAAATCTAAAAGGACACATAAATTAACAAGTTGACATTGTTAAATACACTTCATCTATTCAAACTATATATGACTTCATTTAGCAAGTAGTGAAGTATAGAAAAGCAAAAACAGTCAAAAACATTAAATAATGGAAATTACCGTTAAAATTAATATTTTTTATCACAAAATTGGTTGGAAAGGAAAAATATATATTTTTTATATTTTTACACCACAACACATCTTTCCATTTGTTAATCTGTATAAACAGACTTACGGTTTGGCCTCACAGTGTTCAATGAAAAGCTTAATTTGCGGTTGCATTTTAATGCCCAGAGTAATCTAAGGAGGGATGCAGAAAGGTTGGCTACATTCATCACAAACAGCAGCGTAACATAAGTGAAAAATGACAGGATTCCCAATGACCTTCCAACCAATCAAGCCTGGTAATTGCATTCATTCATTACCTAGGCCAGAGATGGAGGGATACAGAGATGACCCTTCAGCAAACCAAAATGTTTGGAGATAGGGAACAAAGAAGGAAATGCTGATAGGGCTGTTGGAACACAGAGAAGAGTTCAGTGTGGAACAGTTATTATTCTTATCACAAAACAAACTGTGCTTCTATAATATGTTATGGTGCGCGTGGAGGCTAGATCGCTATCTGGGTGGGTAAGGATATAGCCATAGAATATCCTATAAAATTATATGTATTATAATTTCCTATTCTATTGGTATAGCAGTAAGTGAGGAGAGATCAGTGTGGAATAGTTCCTCTTATCATGAACCACATCATCTTTTATATCTCAACTGGTTCATCAAATTGAAGAGTGTCATTATACAGACTGACAGTCTGAATTAATACAAATATTTTCCATAATTTCATATTTTATAAAGTATGTTTTTTTACGACGGAAGTTCTGGGTTTCTATACCAAACTGTTTTGTTATACCTCAGTCTTCTGTGATCTACAGCACCAGTCAAAAGTTTGGACACACCTACTCATTCAAGGGTTTTTCTTTATTTTTACTATTTTCCACAATGTAGAATAATAGTGAAGACATCAAAACTAGAAAATAACACATGGAATCATGTAGTAACCAAAAAAAGTGTTAAACAAATCAAAATATATTTTAGTTAATAGATTCTTCAAAGTAGCCACCCTTTGCCTTGATGACAGCTTCATGAGGAATGCTTTTCCAACAGTCTTGAAGTAGTTCCCACATATGTTGAGCACTTGTTGGCTGCTTTTCCTTCACTCTGCGGTCCAACTCATCCCAAACCATCTCAATTGGGTTGAGGTGGGTGATTGTGGAGGCCAGGTCATCTGATGCAGCACTTTATCACTCTCCTTCTTGGTCAAATAGTCCTTACAAAGCCTGGAGGTGTGTTTTGGGTCATTGTCCTGTTGAAAAACAAATGATAGTCCCACTAAGCGCAAACCAGATGGGATGGCGTATCGCTGCAGAATACTGTGGTAGCCATGCTGGTGAAGTGTGCCTTGAATTCTAAATAAATTGCTGACAGTGTCACCAGCAAAGCACACCCTCACACCTCCTCCTCCATGCTTCACAGTGGGAACCACACATGCAGAGATCATCCGTTCACCTACAGTACACTGCGTCTCACAAAGATACAGCGGTTGGAACCAAAAATCTCAAATTTGGCAAAAGGACAGATTTCCACAGGTGTCTTGTCCATTGCTAATGTTTCTTGGCCCAAGCAAGTCTCTTCTTCTTATTGGTGTCCTTTAGTAGTGGTTTCTTTACAGCAATTCGACCATGAAAGCCTGATTCACGCAGTCTCCTCTGAACAGTTGATGTTGAGATTTGTCTGTTATTTGAACTCTATGAAGCATTTATTTGGGCTGCAATTTCTGAGAATGGTAACTCTAATGAACTTATCCTCTGCAGCTGAGGTAACTCTGGGTCTTCCTTTTCTGTGGCGGTCCTCATGAGAGCCAGTTTCATCATAGCGCTTGATGGTTTTTGTGACTGCACTTGAAGAAACTTTCAAAGTTCTTGACATTTTCTGGATTGCCTGACCTTCATGTCTTAAAGTAATGATAGGCTGTCGTTTCTCTTTGCTTATTTGATCTGTTCTTGCCATAATATGGACTTGGTCTTTTACCAAATAGGGCTATCTTCTGTATACCACCCCTACCTTGTCACAACACAACTGATTGGCTCAAACGCATTAAGAAGGAAAGAAATTCCACAAATTAACTTTTTACAAGGTACACCTGTTAATTGAAATGCATTCCAGGTGACTACCTCATGAAGCTGGTTGAGAAATGCCAAGAGTGTGCAAAGCTGTCATCAAGGCAAAGGTGGCTAGTTTGAAGAATCTCAAATCTAAAATATATTTTGATTTGTTTAACACTTTTTTGGTTACTACATGATTCCATATTTGTTATTTCATAGTTTTGATGTCGTCACTATTATTCTACAACTTAGAAAATAGTCAAATAAAGAAAAACCCTTGAATGAGTATTTTGTCCAAACTTTTGACTGGTACTGTATATAAAATGTAATATTGGGATGCAAACTCAAAATGTAATACATTTCATCTCTATATCTGACATGGTACAGGTATCTTCTATTTTTACGTGCATAATCATGTGTGTGAGGTGTATACTTTTGTTTCAAAGTAGATTTGTTTAAGACTACCAGGAAACACTCTTTGTGACCCTGATTTACATTTCTATATATTTCATATTCCAGAGGATGGTGCATATGCCCCTTTTTCCTATTATGTAGATATAGTGTCTTTTCCTAAATCTTTTTGACTGTGTTTGAGTGTCACTTGCTGGGGATGATGTTATTACAAGTCAGTTTACTAGGCCAGTAATAAGATCACCTGTGGTATACAAATATTTTTCTACTCTGCATATGTTTTTGGGTTTGCAGAGTGAATGAGTTTCTCCACATCACATCTCCTCACAGCCAGGCCTGGATAGAGAGGACACATCACATCTCCTCACAGCCAGGCCTGGAGAGAGAGGACACATCACATCTCCTCACAGCCAGGAATGGAGAGAGAGAACACATCACATCTCCTCACAGCCAGGCCTAGAGAGAGAGAACACATCACATCTCCTCACAGCCAGGCCTGGAGAGAGAGGACACATCACATCTCCTCACAGCCAGGAATGGAGAGAGAGGACACATCACATCTCCTCACAGCCAGGCCTGGAGAGAGAGGACACATCACATCTCCTCACAGCCAGGCCTGGAGAGAGAGGACACATCACATCTCCTCACAGCCAGGCCTGGAGAGAGAGGACACATCACATCTCCTCACAGCCAGGCCTGAATGTGTAATAACACACAGAGAAGAAAGCATGTGCCTGGACGCACCCCCGCACGCACACACACGCCCACACACACACACACACACACACACACACACACACACACACACACACACACACACACACACACACACACACACACACACACATACACTCTATCCTACTACCAGTTATCCCCATTCGGCCCCTGCCCAATAGAAACACCCTGGGTCTCTGCCAGTGGTCTAATAACCAGAGGTCTAATAACCAGAGGTCTAATAACCCAAATCCTATCCATCAGCCCTGTCTGAATCACTAGGAACATATTGAACTATGAGAGAAAACAATGGCATGAACTTCATATGTCCGCCTATTCAATCCCACTGACAAGTTACAAAACTTCTAAATCCTTCTGGAACCAGTTAAGGCAAATCAAGTTGTAAAGCCGTTTGTCATGAGATGGGGACATGGAGGAACAAATGGAGTTTATTACCTCTTTTCCATTCCAAATGGTCCCTACCTGGACCAAATGTGCCTGGTGGAAACGTCTCCATTTGGAATGTCGTCACATCTGTAACTGTCTTTTAAATCCATCTAGGTTTTCTATTACTCTGCTCAGAGAACCAAAACATTATCATCATATCTCCTCGCTAGTGTGCACACACTCACCGGCCTGTTTATTAGGTACACCACTCCGTTCATGAAAATGGATCGCTCCTACAAACAGTGGGCATGGCTTGCTATATAAAGCAGGCAGACAGGCATCGAGGCATTCAGTTACTGTTCGACTGAACATTAGAATAGGCAAAACAAGTGACCTCAACGACTTTGAGCGTGGTATGATTGTCGGTGCCAGGCACGTCGGTTCCAGAATCTCAGAAACGGCCGCCCTCTTAGGCTTTTCACACATGACAGTGTCTAGAGTTTCTCGAGAATGTTGCGACAAACATCCAGTCAGCGGCAGTCCTGTGGGCGAAAACAGCTTGTTGATGAGTGAGGTTGAAGGAGAATGGCAAGAAACGTGCAAGCTAACAGGCGGGCCAGAAACCGACAAATAACGACGCAGTACAACAGTGGTGTGCAGAACGGCATCTCGGAACAACTCGTCAATCCTTGTTATGGAAGGTCTATTGCAGGGCTATTGCAGCAGACGACCACACTGGGTTCCACTTCTATCTGCTACACACGATCACCAACACTGGACAACTGAGGAGTGGAAAAACATTGCCTGGTCCGCCAAATCACGGTTCTGTTGCGTCATGCTGATGGCAGAGTCAGGATTTGGTGTGAGCAGCATGAGTCCATGGACCCATCCAGCCTGGTGTCAAGGGACAGGCTGATGGCGGCAACTTTGTGTTGCCATCGCATCAGCATGGACCAACATCCCTGTGGAACATTTCCTACTTTTAGAATCCACGGCCAAAGAATTCAGGTTGTTCTGGAGGCAAAGGGGGGTCCGACCCAGTAATAGATGGGTGTACCTAATAAACTGTCCGGTAAGTGTATATACATATCAAAGGTGCTCATAATGTCAACACATCGGCTTATGGAGAAGTTCTGTACCATATTAATTTGAGGAGTCCTTGGCGGTCTTTGGAAGAAACTTGACAAACTGTATGGAAACAAACAAATGCCTAGAAACAAGCCTTCACTGTTTTGAAGTGTGTGTTTTTACCTGACTTGCATGCAGGTGGTGTTTGGGGATCAATGGTGGGCTGTTGAAGTCCACTGTATCGATAACTTATTGACTCATACTGACACAACACAATTCTCAGACAGAAACACTGGATCAATAACTCGATATCCCTTGCGTCAGGCCCGCGGCGTGGTGCGGTGCCATGCCCCCTGAGTGAGTGGCGTAAAAGGAGGGAGCAGGCTGGCAGTAAAGGACAGGAGGACAGAGAGAAAAGAGGGGCCTGCTGATGGCCCGTCACACCCTTCAATACCTCAGCCCCGTGTCACTTCATCCTGCTCTGATGGGACAGGCAGGTAGGGTTGAGGAGGAGGAGGGTGGGAGGAAGGTGTCAACAATGACCATGTATGACCCAGGAGCTGGGGCTGGCACTGTCAGCAACTATCTACTATCTAACCCCCCCCACCCCATTGTCAGAATTGTGCCGACTCCACGGTAACGTTTGCTGATCCTTGGCGACCCCACCTCAAACCCCCGTGGGTAATGCCACACGCCCCTCCAGGCCTGCGGTATTGACCCAAGCTGTCACCCCTGACCCCCCTCAGCACCGGATGATCTATGGAAGAGCCACAGGTTCAAATGATTTTCCTCCCCCCCGCCGCCCTGTTTTCACAGTGAGCTGATTGCTAATGACAACATTAGAAAGGGCATAATGGAGATTTGCAAACCTATATATTTGCAGAAGTTCCAATGGGGTTGAGGGTTCTTGGATCTGTGTGTTGTTATGTTTAAGCTGGGCTCGGGAGCAGTGATGTGTTGCTGTGGGTAAAGATTGTACTTAAACCAACACAATTCAGAAACCTAAAATGTTCCTTCATGGGCCATGAGACTTGCAACAGTTTTTACTAGGAAACATAATAATTGAATTATTAAAGAACGAGCAAACCTTCTTTTTATCTGTAATAAATAAAGGATTTTGTACCAACAAAAATTATCCTTGTTACGTTCTCTTTGATAAGGAACAATGGAGGCTGGTGTGAAGAGCTATAGGAGGACGGGCTCATTGTAATGGCTGGAATGGAATTAATGGAATGATATCAAACATATGGAAACCACATGTTTGACTCTGTTCCATTTATTCCATTCCAGCCATTACAATGAGCCTACAGGAAAGTCTTTGTCCTCAGGCCTGGAGGGAAGCCAAAGTAATTCCGCTACCCAAGAGTGGTAAAGCGGCCTTTACTGGTTCTAACAGCAGACCTATAAGCTTGCTGCCAGCTCTTAGCAAACTGTTGGAAAAAATTGTGTTTGACCAAATACAATGCTATTTCTCTGTAAACAAATTAACGACAGACTTTCAGCATGTTTGTAGAGAAAGGCACTTAACATGTACTGCACTGACACAAATGACTGATGATTGGTTTAAAGAAATGGATAATAAGAAGATTGTGGGAGCTGTACTGTTAGATTTCAGTGCAGCCTTTGATATTATTGACCATAACCTGTTGTTGAAAAAACCTATGTGCTATGGCTTTTCAACCTCTGCCATATTGTGGATTCAGAGCTATATATCTAATAGAACTCAAAGGGTTTTCTTTAATGGAAGCTTCTCTAATGTCAAACATGTAAAGTGGTGTACCGCAGGGCAGCTCTCTATGCCCTCTACTCTTTTCTATTTTTACCAATGACCTGCCACTGCCATTAAACAAAGCATGTGTGTCCATGTATTCTGATGATTCAACCATATACAGCATCAGCATCCACAGCTAATGAAGTCACTGAAACCCTTAACAAAGAGTTGCAGTCTGTTTTGGAATGGATGGCCAGTAATAAACTGATCCTGAACATCTCTAAAACTAAGAGCATTGTATTTGGTACAAATCATTCCTTAAGTGCTAGACCTCAGCTGAATCTGGTAATGAATGGTGTGGCTGTTGAACAAGTTGAGGAGACTAAATTACTTGCCGTTACCTTAGACTGTAAACTGTCATGGTCAAAACATATAGATTCAATGGTTGTAAAGATGGGGTGAGGTCTAGCCGTAATAAAGAAATGCTCTGCTTTTTTGACACCACACTCCAAAAAGCAAGTTCTGCAGGCTCTAATTTAGTCTTTTCTTGATTTTTGTCCAGTCATGTGGTCCAGTGCTGCAAGGAAAGACCTATTTAAGCTGCAGCTGGTCCAGAATAGAGTGGCACATTTTTCTCTTCATTGTAATCAGAGGGCTGATATAAATACTATGCATGCCAGTCTCTCTTGGCTAAGAGTTGAGGAGAGACTGACTGCATCACTTCTTCTTTTTAAAAGAAACAATGTGTTGAAAATCCCAAATTGTTTACATAGTCAGCTTACACACAGCTCTGACACACACACTTATCCCACCAGACATGACACCAGGGGTCTTTTCACAGTGCCCAAATCCAGAACAAATTCAAGAAGCATACAGTATTATATAGAACCATTATTGCATGGAACTCCCATCTCATATTGCTGAAATAAACAGCAAACCTGGTTTCAAAAAACAGATAAAGCAACACCTCACGGCACAACGCCTCTCCCCTATTTGACCTAGATAGTTTGTGTGTATGTATTGATATGTAGGTATGTGTGCCTTTAACTGTATGTATTGATATGTAGGCTACGTGTGCCTTTAAAAAAAATGTATGTAGTTCTGTCCTTGAGCTGCTCTAGTCTATTGATGTTCTGTATTATGTCATTCTGTATTATGTTTCATGTTTTGTGTGGACCCCAGGAAGAGTAGCTGCTGCTTTTGCATCAGCTAATGGGGATCTTAATAAAATACCAAAATACCAAATACCGTCCTCCTATAGCTCCTCCCACCAGCCTCCTCTGATAAGGAAACATGTACAGTTCATATGTACAAAAACACCCACTGTTCAATACAAAACCTTTCCTCTGGCTTTTCCCCTCATACCAGCAGGATTAATGTCCACGTTAGTATCTTGTGTTAAAGCGCCTATCCACTAACGTCCTACCAAACATCGCAAGTATCCCCTTAACAGCCCTCTGATGCTAATCCATTACAGCCCTGATAATACCTGTATGCTGCGATAGATATATGTATTTATATGGCATGGAAATAACATAACAGCAAATTGCCAAAACAACTTTATAAATCAGTCCTCCCAGGCTCTCGATGCTGCGGCTCCAAGGTGCCTGGTGATGCTGATGAGAGGCTGAGGGAAGGGGGCATCCATCGCCACGACGACGCCATCCATACGTCGTCAGGGAAATGGGCTCAGCTCAGGGCCAGCGGGTGCGATGGGTGCAGCTGGCCCTGCAAGCAGTGTGCGTGTCCCCCCACTTCTCTTTCTCCCGCATCTAAATGGAAATACTGGGTGGGTTCAAACCCATCCCAACATCCCACCATTTCCCATCCCCTGTCCTCCACAGTCCGCCTCGTTCTCAATTTAGAAAACCGAAAATCTACCATTAATCAAAAGTTACAAACAGACTTTGCCGTGTCATAACTCTTGGGATGGCTTTTCCCTTGATTGATTCCTATACACACATACTGTTGGATTACCATAATGTGTTCTTGTGGCGAAAATTCCAGCAGAGGCGAAGGAGCGTGGATAGGGGTGGAGGGAGGGAGGGAGAGGGGCGGTCGGGGGGAGACGGAGGAATGGTGCGGAGCAGAACGCGAGCAGGGAGCGAAGTAAATAACAAATGGTCCTGGCTCCACCTCATCGGGAGTGATTTCAATCCAATGTTCCATCATAGCAACTGGAGAAGAGAGTGTTTGGGGTTTGGGCTATCAATTACAGATATGTAGCCAGGCAGACACTATCATTTGGCTGATTGTCACCAGTCCACAGCAGTGACACCAGGAAGTGATCCATCAGTCTATTTCCTGTGACAGGAGAAGGATGACAAGGTGTCGTCGAGGCCCCCCATCCTCATACCAAGCTCTTTAACATGCTTGGGGACACACATTCTAATGCAGACATTTAACCTTTCTTCTTTCATTTTTCTTTCTGCTCTTTGAGTCTGGGTAGATTGATGTATTTTGACTGGGAAAAAACGGAAGTTTCTGCTGTTTATTAAACTCACTTTGGGTGCATACAGGGTTTGTCTGCTCAGTGTTTACTTCCTGTTTACCCCGTTGGTTAGGCAAAGGAACATCTTTTAGATATGCTTGGTGCTATTAAATTAGTGTCACAAAGTATTGTCTAAGTAGACACCTGAAACAATAGTATCTGAGATAGCACTCAAAACTAATCTCAAACTACGACCAAGGACACAACCTGTAACACTCCAACACAAACATAATGTAATCTTTCCATACAAAAGAAATATTACACAACGTAAATGCTCATAAGGTGAGGAACAGAGGATCTCTTTATAGTAGCTACACATGTTTAAAGGTCAAGTCTCAGAAAGCAACCCATCCATTTTCTCGGTAAGTTGGATAATAATAAAGGAAAATATGCAGTCAATATTTCATCCTAACGTTTTACTGCAGATATACAGGTAACTGCCAAAATAAAGCAAACACCAACATAAGGTGTCTTTATAGGGCGTTGGGCCACCACGAGCCAGAAGAGCTTCAATGCGCCTTGGGATAGATTCTACAAGTGTCTGGAACTCTATCAGAGGAATGCAACACCATTCTTCCATGAGAAATTCCATAATTTGGTGTTTTGTTGATGGTGGTGGAAAACGCTGTCTCGGTCGCCACTCCAGATTCTCCCATAAGTGTTCAATTGTGTTGAGATCTGGTGGCTGAGACTGAGACACACACACACACACACACACACACACACACACACACACACACACACACACACACACACACACACACACACACACACACACACACACACACACACACACACACACTTTAAAATCCCTCTTTCAAAGTCACTGAGATCTTCTAGCCATGGTAGCCAGAATAATGGGCTCACCTGCTTTCAATATACCTTGTATCCCTCATTTACACAAGTGTTTCCTTTATTTTGGCAGTTACCTGTGCATGTATTATCATCATGAGACAAGACAACACATTTTACTGAGTGACCTTCTGTCATCCTGTATCCAAAAATTCGCTAAAGACCCGTAGATCTCTACATTACTCTACATTTGTTTACAAGGCCCTACTTTACAAGGCACCTGTTTTTCTGGGTGATTTGTGATGTTTTATTTGTCCTTCCCATTACTGTGTTTTTGTATTTTAATATATATATTTTGTGTATAATGTGTTATTTATTTATGTTGTATTACACAGGGTGCATTTGAAAAAGAGACATAGGTATATATAGTTGAAGTCAGAAGTTTACATACACTTATGTTGGAGTCATTAAAACTAGTTTTTCAACCACTCCACAAATTTCTTGTTAACAAACTATAGTTTTGGCAAGTCGATTAGGACATCTACTTTGTGCATGACTGTAACGGCTGTCTTCGTCGTCAGATGAAACAGATAAGTCATCGTCCGAAAAGGTGGACCAATACGCAGCGGAGTGAGTGTTCATATTCAATATTTAATTAATAGAAACACTTTAAACAAAACACGAAAATGAACGACAGCCTACAGTTCTGCTAGGTACAAAAACTAAACAGAAACAATTACCCACAAAACCCAAAGGAAAAACATGCTCCTTATGTGTGACTCCCAATCAGCAGCAACGAGCTTCAGCTGTGCCTGATTGGGAGCCACACACATGGCCCAAAACAAAGAAATACCAAAACATAGAAAAAGGAACATAGAACGCCCACCCAATGTAACACCCTGGCCTAACCAAAATAAAGAACAAAAAACCCCTCTCTATGGCCAGGGCGTTACAATGACACAAGTCATTTTTCCAACAATTGTTTTGGACTTATAATTCACTGTATCACAATTCCGGTGGGTCAGAAGTTTACATACACTACGTTGACTGTGCCTTTAAACAGCTTGGAAAATTCCAGAAAATTATGTCATGGCTTTAGAAGCTACTGATAGGCTAATTGACATAATTTGAGTCAATTGGAGGTGTACCTGTGGATGTATTTCAAAGCCTACCTTCAAACTCAGTGCCTTTTTGCTTGACATCATGGGAAAATCTAAAGAAATCAGCTAAGACCTCAGAAAACAATTGTAGACCTCCACAAGTCTGGTTCATCCTTGGGAGCAATTTCCAAATGCCTGAAGGTACCACGTTCATCTGAACAAACAATAGTACGCAAGTATAAACACCATGGGACCACGCAGCCGTCATACTGCTCAGGAAGGAGACGCGTTCTATCTCCTAGAGATGAACGTACTTTGGTGCAAAAAGTGCAAATCAATCCCAGAACAACAGCAAAGGACCTTGTGAAGATGCTGGAGGAAACAGGTACAAAAGTATCTATATCCACAGTAAAACGAGTCCTATATTGACATAACCTGAAAGGCTGCTCAGCAAGGAAGAAGCCACTGCTCCAAAACCGCCATAAAAAAGCTAGACTATGGTTTGCAACTGCACATGGGGACAAAGATCGTACTTTTTGGAGAAACGTCCTCTGGTCTGATAAAACAAAAATAGAACTGTTTGGCCATAACGACCATTGTTATGTTTGGAGGGAAAAGGGGGAGGCTTTGAAAGCCGAAGAACACCATCACAACCGTGAAGCATGGGGGTGGCAGCATCATGTTGTGGGGGTGCTTTGCTGCAGGAGGGACTGGTGCACTTCACAAAATAGATGGCATCATGATGGCAAATTATGTGGCTATATTGAAGCAACATCTCAAGACTTCAGTCAGGAAGTTAAAGCTTGGTCGCAAATGGGTCTTCTAAATGGACAATGACCCAAAGCATACTTCCAAAGTTGTGGCAAAGCTTCATGCCGCCATAAAACTGAGCACGTCACAGAATGTGTTTTTTTGTAAAAGAAAAAATTGAAAGCGGGAAGAATCCATATATTAGCCGCGTCATTGTTTAAGCCGCGAGGTTCAAAGCTGGGAAAAAAGTTGCGGCTTATAGTCCGGAATTTACGGTATATATATATATATATATATATATATATATGTCTACCCTGTTAAAATAAAGGTTCAATAAAACAAATAAAAACTCATTTTGGGGAATCTGCTGATAACCAGATATTATGCTGACAAACATCATGGTGATGCCTTTGCTACATACACACACAGCAAACATTGATGAAAACACAAAAAGAGCAACGTACATGTCCCTCCTTCTACAGTCAGGGCTGGAACTGGAAAAAAAAGTCCTTCTAGGAACTCACCAAAAATCCTAGGGATCATAATATCTACATGTCAGAATAATTTGGAACCATTGCCACGTGTTCTCCCCCAATTTCATCCATGTCTACATTATCCCTCAAGTCATTCTTCCATGGAGATGCCCACTGACCCTGGCCTTCCCTTGTTGTACAATAACCACAGATAACACAGAGAGAGTCAACCTTAGTCCTCTCATTGCAATCTCCGCCGTGAGCAGTGACTCTATCAATCTGGAGGAGTAGGGGAAGATTAGGCAATCTGGTGCCCAGGGAGACCTCATCAGTCTGGGGCTCGTTTAGTGTCTGACCAACCCGGCCTGGAGCCCGGGTCTGGCTCTGTGGCAAATTGATGCTTAATGCTGCACTGCTTAACATTATCACCCTCATCTGTAAACACAGTCATCCATCACCCAGCCCACACGGCAGCCCCCCTCTTATCCAAACAGATAAAGAAGGTGTGTGTGCTTATAATTTGCTCATCTCTAGGAGAAGGAATAATAATAATCTCTACTTGATGAACAGTCAGCTCCTTCCCTCCCTCTACTACTCTCTCTCTCTTCCTCCCTCCCCCTATCCTTCCCTCCCTCTACTACTCTCTCTCTCTTCCTCCCTCCCCCTATCCTTCCCTCCCTCTACTACTCTCTCTCTCTTCCTCCCTCCCCCTATCCTTCCCTCCCTCTACTACTCTCTCTCTCTTCCTCCCTCCCCCTATCCTTCCCTCCCTCTACTACTCTCTCTCTCTTCCTCCCTCCCCCTATCCTTCCCTCCCTCTACTACTCTCTCTCTCTTCCTCCCTCCCCCTATCCTTCCCTCCCTCTACTACTCTCTCTCTCTTCCTCCCTCCCCCTATCCTTCCCTCCCTCTACTACTCTCTCTCTCTTCCTCCCTCCCCCTATCCTTCCCTCCCTCTACTACTCTCTCTCTCTTCCTCCCTCCCCCTATCCTTCCCTCCCTCTACTACTCTCTCTCTCTTCCTCCCTCCCCCTATCCTTCCCTCCCTCTACTACTCTCTCTCTCTTCCTCCCTCCCCCTATCCTTCCCTCCCTCTACTACTCTCTCTCTCTTCCTCCCTCCCCCTATCCTTCCCTCCCTCTACTACTCTCTCTCTCTTCCTCCCTCCCCCTATCCTTCCCTCCCTCTACTACTCTCTCTCTCTTCCTCCCTCCCCCTATCCTTCCCTCCCTCTACTACTCTCTCTCTCTTCCTCCCTCCCCCTATCCTTCCCTCCCTCTACTACTCTCTCTCTCTTCCTCCCTCCCCCTATCCTTCCCTCCCTCTACTACTCTCTCTCTCTTCCTCCCTCCCCCTATCCTTCCCTCCCTCTACTACTCTCTCTCTCTTCCTCCCTCCCCCTATCCTTCCCTCCCTCTACTACTCTCTCTCTCTTCCTCCCTCCCCCTATCCTTCCCTCCCTCTACTACTCTCTCTCTCTTCCTCCCTCCCCCTATCCTTCCCTCCCTCTACTACTCTCTCTCTCTTCCTCCCTCCCCCTATCCTTCCCTCCCTCTACTACTCTCTCTCTCTTCCTCCCTCCCCCTATCCTTCCCTCCCTCTACTACTCTCTCTCTCTTCCTCCCTCCCCCTATCCTTCCCTCCCTCTACTACTCTCTCTCTCTTCCTCCCTCCCCCTATCCTTCCCTCCCTCTACTACTCTCTCTCTCTTCCTCCCTCCCCCTATCCTTCCCTCCCTCTACTACTCTCTCTCTCTTCCTCCCTCCCCCTATCCTTCCCTCCCTCTACTACTCTCTCTCTCTTCCTCCCTCCCCCTATCCTTCCCTCCCTCTACTACTCTCTCTCTCTTCCTCCCTCCCCCTATCCTTCCCTCCCTCTACTACTCTCTCTCTCTTCCTCCCTCCCCCTATCCTTCCCTCCCTCTACTACTCTCTCTCTCTTCCTCCCTCCCCCTATCCTTCCCTCCCTCTACTACTCTCTCTCTCTTCCTCCCTCCCCCTATCCTTCCCTCCCTCTACTACTCTCTCTCTCTTCCTCCCTCCCCATATCCTTCCCTCCCTCTACTACTCTCTCTCTCTTCCTCCCTCCCCCTATCCTTCCCTCCCTCTACTACTCTCTCTCTCTTCCTCCCTCCCCCTATCCTTCCCTCCCTCTACTACTCTCTCTCTCTTCCTCCCTCCCCATATCCTTCCCTCCCTCTACTACTCTCTCTCTCCCCCCCACCCCCTCCATCTATCTACTACTCTCTCTTTCTTCCCCCCTACCCCCCCTCCATCTATCTACTACTCTCTCTCTTCCCCCCTCCATCTATCTACTACTCTCTCTCTTCCCCCCTACATCTATCTACTACTCTCTCTTTCTTCCCCCCTACCCCACCTCCATCTATCTACTACTCTCTCTCTTCCCCCCTACATCTATCTACTACTCTCTCTCTTCCCCCCTACATCTATCTACTACTCTCTCTTTCTTCCCCCCTACCCCCCCTCCATCTATCTACTACTCTCTCTTTCTTCCCCCCTACCCCCCCTCCATCTATCTACTACTCTCTCTCTCTTCCTCCCTACATCTATCTACTACTCTCTCTTTCTTCCCCCCTACCCCCTCCATCTATCTACTACTCTCTCTCTCTCTCTTCCTCCCTACCCCCTCCATCTATCTACTACTCTCTCTCTCTTCCTCCCCCCTCCATCTATCTACTACTCTCTCTTTCTTCCCCCCTACCCCCCTCCATCTATCTACTACTCTCTCTCTTCCCCCCTCCATCTATCTACTACTCTCTCTTTCTTCCTCCCTCCCCCTATCCTTCCATCCCTCTACTACTCTCTCTCTCTTCCCCCTACCCCCCTCCATCTATCTACTACTCTCTCTTTCTTCCCCCCTACCCCCTCCATCTATCTACTACTCTCTCTCTTCCCCCCTACCCCCCTCCATCTATCTACTACTCTCTCTTTCTTCCCCCCTACCCCCTCCATCTATCGAGGACTCTCTCTCTCTTCCTCCCTCCCCCTATCCTTCCCTCCCTCTACTACTATTTCTCTCTCTGATTGTCTCTCCCCTCTCGCTCTCTCTATCTCTCTCTAATTCTATTTTCCCTCTCTCAGTCCAGTCATGATGTGCTGGTGTATGGTATATTAATGAAGCAGCCTAATTTGACACCTCACCACGGTTTAATGGATTAAAAGGCTGTGCCACAATCCGTCTGGCCGGCACAAATAAACCAGTCAGTATAAATCTAGTAATTCCTACCTGTGATAAGGATCATGTTACCGCCTCTCCTCTGCCTGATAATATTATTAACCTGCTGATGCCTCGCAAATTGAAAAAATCTGATGATGATGAGAGGGGGGTGGGGATAAGGGGAGGGAGTATGGGAGGTTGTGGCTGGGGCCTGTAGCGTGTGCATGTGTGTGTATCTATGCCTACACGGTGTGGATATGCACTGCAGATGAGACTTGTTGGCCTGTTGGATGAGCACTGATCTGGCAGAACAATCTAAGCAAATGGTAGTAGGTATGACATACCCTGGTAAACTACTGGTTCCTGGTTATCATCATCATCATGTGCCACCTTCTATTTCTGATGAGGTTAGAATTGTGGAAAAAGACGACAAAAAGGCGGCCAGTTTGATGAAAAACTTCTGTGACGTATTTACAAAATTCTTTAGAAACATAAAATACAAAAGTTGGTGTGGATAAGCTTATAGAATGACAATACAGACTGATTACTAAGGTTAGAGTCGGCCCTCCATCGAGGAGCCACAGTAAGGCCCTCAGACAGTCAGCAGATTAGACACGGTGACACAAGGAGCTTAACTCCTTTGGTCAGTCCTGATAACAGCAAGGCATTGTGGTCCCAACTGAGGTTGTTTCCAGAGATGGTATAGACCATCTTCGGGTGTCAAACATCTCTGGGTGTCAAACAAATTTTGCACCGGGGGCCGCATTCGGTCTTCAACAGCCAAAATTTGCTAAAGATAGTCTATCCATTGTTTGGGGAATTTTCTATGCTCCCTGACTGTCTAGCTTTCACTTAGTTGATTATTAGCAAGCTGGACACAGTCAAGAAACTGTATGAATGTAGGTCCATTATCATTTCTACACAGTCACAATTTCGTTTTAGTCATTTTGAAGTATATTGAATTAGTTTTCCCTCTTTCATTTTTGACTCAAACCACCCGTGGGCCGTATTGGACATATGTTTGACACCCCTGGTTTAGAAAGACAGAGATAGTGGTCTTAGATAGGGCTCTTAGATAGGGATCTTCTACAGGTTTATGAATGAATGGAAACCCTTCTTGAGAGAGGATTGTTTTGGATCAGGGAGGGAGGCAGTCTGACCTGATACAGAATAATCCAAGCTTTATCACAACCGGCCGTGATTGGGAGTCCCATAGGGCGGCTC
This sequence comes from Salmo salar, assembly GCF_965601325.2. NCBI lineage: Eukaryota > Metazoa > Chordata > Actinopteri > Salmoniformes > Salmonidae > Salmo > Salmo salar. The sequence goes on from NC_138300.1 coordinate 46,995,802, forward strand.
ACAATTGGCCCAGCGTCGTCTGGGTTTGGCCGGTGTAGGCCATCATCGTAAATAAGAATTTGTTCTTAACTGACTTGCCTCGTTAAATAAAGGTTAAATAATGTTTTATAAATATGCTCTATGGGTCTCTATAAATAGGTGGGTAAATTTCCCGAAAGCCTCGTAGCACGCATTATTGTCATAATCAATATTAATCTGATGATATTGGGTATCATAAATGTACAAAATTATGCTGACAAAGTGGACATTGCTTCCTAGCATATATTTACATAATATACATAATCATATAGGACCGAACACACAGTGTGTACTGTAGCATATGCCGTAGTCTACTCTACTGTACTGTATTGGGTCCTTGAGTGGCGCAGCGGTCTAAAACACTGCATCCCAGTGTTAGAGACATCACTACAGACCCGGGATCGATCACGGGCTGTATCACAACCGGCCGTGATTGGGAATCCCATAGGGCGGCTCACAATTGGCCCAGCGTCGTCCGGGTTAGGGGAGGGTTTGGCCGGGGTAGGCCGTCATTGCAAGTAAGAATTTGTTCTTAACTTACTTACCTAGTTAGATAAAGTTTCAATAAAACATTTTTAAATAAACTGTACCAGTTATCTTTCCAAATAGTGTTAACATGCATATATCAACAACAAAAAACAAGCAACGCATATACTGTAGCAGTTATATTACTGATCACAAGATCTTACATCTCACGAACAGGGGAAGGAGTAAACATCTCACTGACAGGGGAAGGAGTAAACATCTCACTAACAGGGGAAGGAGTAAACATCTCACTAACAGGGGAAGGAGTAAACATCTCACTAACAGGGGAAGGAGTAAACATCTCACTAACAGGGGAAGGAGTAAACATCTCACTAACAGGGGAAGGAGTAAACATCTCACTAACAGGGGAAGGAGTAAACATCTCACTAACAGGGGAAGGAGTAAACATCTCACTAACAGGGGAAGGAGTAAACATCTCACTAACAGGAGAAGGAGTAAACATCTCACTAACAGGGGAAGGAGTAAACATCTCACTAACAGGAGAAGGAGTAAACATCTCACTAACAGGGGAAGGAGTAAACATCTCACTAACAGGGGAAGGAGTAAACATCTCACTAACAGGGGAAGGAGTAAACATCTCACTGACAGGGGAAGGAGTAAACATCTCACTAACAGGAGAAGGAGTAAACATCTCACTAACAGGAGAAGGAGTAAACATCTCACTAACAGGAGAAGGAGTAAACATCTCACTAACAGGGGAAGGAGTAAACATCTCACTAACAGGAGAAGGAGTAAACATCTCACTAACAGGGGAAGGAGTAAACATCTCACTGACAGGGGAAGGAGTAAACATCTCACTAACAGGAGAAGGAGTAAACATCTCACTAGCAGGGGAAGGAGTAAACATCTCACTAACAGGGGAAGGAGTAAACATCTCACTAACAGGGGAAGGAGTAAACATCTCACTAACAGGGGAAGGAGTAAACATCTCACTAACAGGAGAAGGAGTAAACATCTCACTAACAGGGGAAGGAGTAAACATCTCACTAACAGGGGAAGGAGTAAACATCTCACTAACAGGAGAAGGAGTAAACATCTCACTAACAGGGGAAGGAGTAAACATCTCACTAACAGGAGAAGGAGTAAACATCTCACGAATAGGGGAAGGATTAAACCCATAGACATTGTTCAGTCCTCTGGTGGACTGTCTAATGTAACAGATCTATGTCTACAGCCCAATACTCTCTGAATAGCAAACAATTGCATTTGCAATGTAAATGGGGTGTATTCTTCTTGAAATGTAATTGTTTTCTTAATCGCTTCCTTTGTACCAAGAAGTAAATAAAACAGATTCCGTCTGAAGAGCTATGGAAGTGCCAATGACCCCTCTGCTCAGCAGTAACATTAGGGCCTGCCAGCATAGAAAACACAGGGTCAATCACATTATCTCTGCTAACACCAACATTTTCTTTCTGATGAACAAGACAATTAGATTCTGGAATTTTAAAGAAATACTTTGTAAAGTCCGTTGGCATGCCTGCATTATCACATAACTTGAGAAGCTATTTTGTTACAGCATTTGTAAAAATGCATGCAAAGATATATCTATGTTCTGTAATCTCATTGAATTAAACTCAATATATAAAATATACCATTAAGATACTTTGTATATTATTGATCTGCATAATATAGATGTAGAATAATGTGGGAATAGGAATTATACTTTTTTTCCTAAGTAAAGAAGCATAATTATGGTTTCTGAATACATTGCTCTTTATAATATAGTTATCACCACCAAAAGACGAAAACAGAAAGATAAGATTGGAAAGGAACCTAATTGCCTTTCAAACCTTTTGTGGGACATCCCCCACATGAATAATCTGCCCGTGGTTAAATCTGTACATGATGAAAATCTCTTTTATAAATATGTATGTAGTCAAGTCACAACATAAAAGAGGTCTTTAGTGAAAAACAGAAGGCTCGCTGACTGGCTGCTTTCTGAGGGATGAGGAGCAGAGAAGAGCCCTGCAGAAAATAATGTTCCTTAGCCTAGAAATTGCTTTAATTAATAGCACATTTTACATAATGATTACACTGTAATTGCACCGACTAGCAGAGTGTCATTAAATATATCCTTGCTCTTTTACAACACCCTCTGGCTAAAAATAATGAGTTACATTGGAAATCACTATGCAACAGGTCCATAAATAACATTTAAACCCATACAAGGAAAGTACTTATAAATAATAAATATTTGCCTTTTGTAATTGAACAAAAAATGACTGCCTCTTTTTTTCTGCCCTCCCATCCCCGCCACGCTGGCTTTGTCCTGTTATAGGCTAGTTGGGGAGAAAGGAGATTTTTCAATTTTTCTCCTGCCTTGTGAGTACTGAATAATTTATTTGCTGGCTAATAGTCAACACTGTCAACACGGGGTGGTTAAAATATACCTGTGTCCAGATAGATGCGTTGGCAGACCGGGAAGTGATTATTCCCTGCTTCCAGATATTTTGTTGGATGCAGTCCCTGTATACACTGCAGTAAATCACTGCCTTCCAATTACACAGTTTCATAAAACAAGGCTCCTATCTATTCAAATCAGGCCCCAAAACAGAGACAGAGACAGCGCCTGCCTGTTACTTGGGGAGGGGCGGGGGGGGCAACAGGTGAGGGAGGGGTGGAGGGAAGGGAAGGGAGGTGTGAAGATTTGTTTCTTGTTTATTGCTTATGCCATTTTACTGTAAAGTGGCTTGGGTTGAGGTTGGTCTAACTTGGTGGAAGGTTAGTTTGAGGTTCAGTTAGTGGCTATTGAAGTATTTATGTTGGTCCTATGGCATAAGAACATTTAATTTTGTTCCAGAGGTCACTTTGAGAAATCTAATCAAAAGTGTTTATGACTATAGAATCAAAACTGGAGAGAGGAGAACATAGAATTATGTATACGCTATTATTTAGGCTTGGTTAGAAGGGGTTTTGAGGGGTCCTTGGAAGTGAAGACCCTTGGAGGCCCCGTTAACTTCTTGCTGTATCAATTTGGAGCTCACAGAGACAGAGCATGGATTCCCTGGCCATGTCTCTACATCCGATTATCTCTGGATCCACAGCATCTGTAATGTGATTCCAGACACGACTCCATTCCCTATCTGAACTCCATGACACAATGCCTGCCTGCTGATGGTAAAGACTCTTACCCCTCTTCCCCCCTCCTTCACCCAGCACCACGCTATCTCCTCGAGGAACCAGCACCACGCTATCTCCTCGAGGAACCAGCACCACGCTATCTCCTCGAGTAACCTGCACCACACTATCTCCTCAGTGAACCAGCACCATGCTATCTCCTCGGTGAACCAGCACCACGCTATCTTCTCAGTGAACCAGCACCACACTATCTCCTCAAGTGAACCAACCCCACGCTATCTCCTCGGTGAACCAGCACCATGCTATCTCCTCGAGGAACCAGCACCACGATATCTCCTCGAGGAACCAGCACCACGCTATCTCCTCAGTGAACCAGCACCACGCTATCTCCTCAGTGAACCAGCACCCCGCTATCTCCTCGGTGAACCAGCACCATGCTATCTCCTCGAGGAACCAGCACCACGATATCTCCTCAGTGAACCAGCACCATGCTATCTCCTCGAGGAACCAGCACCACGCTATCTCCTCAGTGAACCAGCACCACGCTATCTCCTCGGTGAACCAGCACCACGCTATCTCCTCGGTGAACCAGCACCACGCTATCTCCTTGGTGAACCAGCACCACGCTATCTTCTCAGTGAACCAGCACCACACTATCTCCTCAAGTGAACCAGCACCACACTATCTCCTCGAGGAACCAGCACCACTCTATCTCCTCAGTGAACCAGCACCATGCTATCTCCTCGGTGAACCAGCACCACGCTATCTTCTCAGTGAACCAGCACCACACTATCTCCTCAAGTGAACCAGCACCACACTATCTCCTCAGTGAACCAGCACCACACTATCTCCTCAAGTGAACCAGCACCACGCTATCTCCTTGGTGAACCATCACCACGCTATCTCCTCAGGGAACCAGCACCACTCTATCTCCTCGGTGAACCAGCACCACGCTATCTCCTCAGTGAACCAGCACCACGCTATCTCCTCAGTGAACCAGCACCACACTATCTCCTCAGTGAACCAGCACCACACTATCTCCTCAGTGAACCAGCAACATGCTATCTCCTCGAGGAACCAGCACCACGCTATCTCCTCGGTGAACCAGCACCGCGCTATCTCCTCGGTGAACCAGCACCATGCTATCTCCTTGAGGAACCAGCACCACGATATCTCCTCGAGGAACCAGCACCACGCTATCCCCTCGGTGAACCAGCACCACGCTATTTTCTCAGTGAACCAGCACCACGCTATCTCCTCGGTGAACCAGCACCATGCTATCTCCCCCCCCCCCCCCCCCCCCCCTCGGTGAACTAGCACCACGCTATTGCCTCAGTGAACCAGCACCACGCTATCTCCTGATGAATGTCTACTGGGGCTTCATCATCACACATGCAGATCCCCCTGCATGACATTCACTTTTGATCAGCTCCCCAGTCGACATGGCATGCCGAGAAACTGAGGCGGATAAAAAACACTCAGGTTTCTCTCCCTCTCCGCCGCTTGCCACCCTGCCTCAGAGTTTATTAAATACCCCCCTCACACCTCCGTATCCCCCATCCCTCCATCACCTCATCCCTCTAGCCCACCAACCATCCCGCCAACCAACACCACCGGCGGAATGCATTTATGCAGAATGCATCAATAACCTGAAAAACTAAAAGGCCTTGTCAGGGACGGGGAGTTGTCACAGGCATGGGCGAACGATTCTCCATCGGTGCTCATCTGAGCTGCAATCAGCCTATAATCTGGGTATGCATCAGGCTCTGACATGGACATTTCCTGGTCCTCCGGTCTCATTCTCCGAGGCAGTAATCACGGCGAGAGGCGCTCAACCTCGCCAAAATGTATAAATAATTTTCATTCAAACATATTAACAGTCAAAATACGGAAATCCATCATGGCGGAGTATGGGGAGAAGCTTCTTAAGAAGCAATCAGGGCCTCGGCGTGTGTTCTTTGTCTTTGGCGGCTGAGAGACAAGGCGCAGATTACTATCAGCCAACCCTGTTCTGCATAATGGCCTCCCCCCTCGGTGCTTTTAAACTTTCCTGCCAATCCATTACGTTTACCCAGAAGCCTGCGGGGCGGGCGCACGGCTCCCCTTGTTTCTTCCTTTAATCTCATCCTTCCTTGGGAATGGGAAGGAGATCTGAACGAGGGTTTAAAGACCTTTTTATGAAGGCAGGCATGTGTGCCTCTATCCATCTTCCACCAACTAGCAGACATGTTTATGTTCCTTGGACGGGTTATGTCCCGCCATCTTAAAGAGCAAAAACATGTTTTTTTTTACCTCATTGGGAAGAAGGGTTGTTGGAGATGTAGGGGTGATGGCTGGTTCCCTAAGACCAGCGACAGACCTTAGGCTTGACCAACAGCGGTGGACTCAAATTTAATACATCTCATAGACACAAACTACAATGGCTGAAAATACATTCAAATTTTATACACAATTATTATTGTCTTGTGTGTTTATCTGAGATCAGACATGAATCTCAGAAACGTTGATATGAATATTAATATTGTAGATTGATTATGCTAGAATCATTTCAGGGAACCTATGACAACACGATGCCCAGGCACACCCAGGCTTCCTATTGCCACTGAAATTGGTTTGCTGGCGGAGTGTCATCAGATCCGCACAAATACATATAAAGATGCAAAATGGCATAATCCAGCCAGCCAACCATCTTACTAAAGCACGTCAAAATATATATATTTTTTTTCCACAGAGGAGAAAAGGATGTTACCTCTATCTATTCACAGGAGGTGAATATGAAGGCAGTTTCAGCCTGGAAGCCACCCAGGCTTGACAGGACAAGGGCTGGGGTTTTATGTCACATCGTTTATCTGCAGTTTAGATTTTCTAGAACCGTTGGAAAATACACACACTGTAAAAACAACCACCTCTTGTCCAGAGCATAACTAGGAAATGCCAATGTTTTTGTAACAGTCAAAGTGTCCTAATGATCCACAAACACATTTCAGACACATATTTTTTAATTCCGATTGAAATCACTTTTTCTTAAATAACACAGATAACACTTAGAGAGAGTGGAATCCATATGGAAAGGTAGGAGCATATGGAATAATGGAAAGATGTGGGTAAATGACAAAAACCCAGCGAGGGATGCCCTCTCTCTGTCCTCCGTAAAGCACACTCATGGATCACAACCCTTTTCATTACAGTTTAACAGGCAACACACTTTCCATTTTTCACCTCAACGAAAACTTTGACGTAAAGTTCCATAATAAAAAGAATAATAATGTTTCTCACCATGGCCACAGGTTAATGGTTTGGATCTTAGATTGGGCTGGATGGATGACAAAGGAGGGAAGTAGCCAGAGGCCTGGTGATCCTGTAGAGGTGGGTTAAGAGTATACTGTCATCTATAGTAGGCCTGTAAAAAAAGGAAAAAAATTGAATTAGTAAGTGTTCGACATGGTGACAATCAGATCATAATGCAATCACACTGTTGACCATTCTACAACAGGCTGTGTAGAAATAAACAGAGTGAACACACACAAATACTGAGGCACAAAAATCGCTGACACTGTGTGAGTGTGTGCATGCTGTGAGAGTGTTTATTAAATTGCAAATCTGAGAAGCAAATTGAAAAACACTTGCTTTTGTCATATCTGTTTTTCCACTCCACTCCACCCTCCTCCCATCTCTCCCCATCTCTCCCCTGGCCTTTCCGAGTATGAGGGCACACAGCAGGAATTATAGCTAAGTGAAGTGCAGTGGCAAAGCCCTGGAGATTCATAGACAGTAGAAATGATGAAGTCCGGTCCAGGAGAAGCGCTACCGGTGCAATAACAGCCAGAGAGGGTCACAATAAAGTTTAGTTTAATGACAAGAACAAATAACTTGAACATTTGGCTGGGGCGCTGAACCCTTGCTCTGGGATCGCATCTGATACATCAGCGGGCAACTGGCCGTGACTGCCGGGCGATTGTGCTGCTCGCCACAAAGGCTTGGACCGTGGTGATACATGCAGGTCAGGTGGCAGGTGTCCATTTTATAGAGTTATTCAGTTGGAAATGCTGCTGGAGTGGACACTGGATGTCGGCTGGGCCATGGAGGGTGGAGGGGGCCTGGCAACATTATTGTTACCTCACAAATCACATCTCCCAGGCTCTGGCCCTGTACACAAGTTCCCCATTGGACCTCTGGTTGTTCAACACCACTGCAGTACAATGAAGTCCAGCTAGTATAGCATGCTAAACACTAACAGGCTTGCAAATGAGGTTAACATCTCTGAGGTGATAACCAACCTGCTGCGCTAGCATGCTAATGACTAGTCTCTGATGATGCAGCTAGCCTAGCGTGCTAGTAAGCTCATAGCTAGTCTCTGAGGTGATAACCAACCTGCTGTGGACAGTGGGGCCTGGCTAGCATCCTGGAGGCTGGGTCATTTTGCTGCTAATCGTTGGTTAAACGACAGAGACCCAGAGAAAAATGACAGGGGTCCAGCTGTTGGTCACTGTTCCCTGGTCTGGTCTGTGTGTCTACAGGGTTAGAACACTTTAGACCAGCCTCATGTAACAACATGGCCGATTTGATGTTTAACCCTGAGTCAATTTAGTGACCACATCATCTAGTATTGTCCTGCTACACCTGATCACTTTACCAGTGATGACTAAGTCTGAATCTGAACCGTAGATATTGATGATTTAGATGATGTATCTCTACGGTCTGAAAGCCCTTGTTAAATCAGGATTAAACATGATCATGTATGAGAAAAACAATGGGACGTAACAATATTCAATTTGCACTGATACCCATTTATCATACCTCTTCTGTCAGCCTACTTAACCATAGTGAGTGATGATGTCTGCCTGGCCATGGCCTACGGTGTCGCTGATGGGCTGAGGGGCTAGGGACATGGATGGGGTGTTGGGCAGCTGGTCCCTGGGTGGTGCAGTAGGGATCAGGTCTGGCTCAGTGTTGTAAGGACCAGCGGGAGGGATGTCCACTGGGAGATGGACGATGGTGTGGCGCACCGGATAGTTTTCCCACGTATCAATCACCATGTCGTTGAGTGTTAGATACCTCGACGAGAATCAGTTTCTTGAACATTTTGGTTTAACAATATTGTGTTGTCCAGGAAATTGACAACACAATTCAGAATGGACATCCATATAGCCATACAACAGCGAAATAACCAATGATAAAACCTTCGTATCATTTCTTTGAACACTGCACTACATACACCAACCACCCACCCTCCTAACTCTCTACCCTTTGAACTGCTAGTTGTTGCCATGTTTTCAGTTTACACGGGCTAAAAGAGGCCATTTAGGCTAGCCTTTGTTCAATGTGGCCCTCAATGCAGATCAATTTGAAGGGCCATTATCCAAGGAGAATGTCAGAGACAAAAGGAAGACAGCTAGTGACAAATGATCCACCCCATAATAGGATATAAGACACACTTACCATGCAAACAACATGGCGGAGCGGAATGGACCCCACCCCCCGTCGAAAACAAACAATGTGCTTCCTATTAATCATCGTTGATACGTGTCATCATTATCTCTTAATGAATGGCTATCCAGACCGCCCGGCGGACATCAACATGACAATGCAACATGCTGCAGCGCAAATCCACTGAGAGATATATTAGAGCATATTTCAATTTCTAAATGGTAATGGACGCAAAATAATAAACGGATTGTGTTATCATCATCATGTCCTCTGGAGGACTAGAACAAAAATGGCGGCTGTAGGAAATGGCGCCATGATGAGGAAGATGGTGGTGATGGTGTGGATAACCTTGCAGGTACACTGTTGTGCTAATTCTGGACAGGTTGGGATAATGTTGGGCCCTGGGGGAATTCTCTGCACTGATTGGTGATTAGAGATATAATTAACAGCAGCTTTGACACGGCCCCTGTCCCCCCTTCCTACTCTCCCAGTCTCCCCTGTGTCCCCCACCTCCCCTGAAAGCCCTCAAGGCCCCTTCTCATCGGTGTTTATGGCTCTTCACCCCATTATCCCACAACAAAAGGGGGCTCTGCCACACAAACCCCAACCAGCTGCCTGCCTGCGCCTGCCTGCCTGCCTGCCTGCCTGCCTGCCTGCCTGCCTGCCTGACTCCCTGCTCCTGGCTACCTGACTCCCTGCTCCTGGCTACTTGACTTCCTGCTCCTGGCTACCTGACTCCCTGCTCCTGGCTACCTGACTCCCTGCTCCTGGCTACTTGACTTCCTGCTCCTGGCTACCTGACTCCCTGCTCCTGGCTACCTGACTCCCTTCTCCTGGCTACTTGACTCCCTGATCCTGGCTACTTGACTCCCTGCTCCTGGTTACCTGACTCCCTGCTCCTGGCTACCTGACTCCCTTCTCCTGGCTACTTGACTCCCTGCTCCTGGCTACCTGACTCCCTGCTCCTGGCTACCTGACTTCCTTCTCCTGGCTACTTGACTCCCTTCTCCTGCCTGACTCCCTGCTCCTGGCTACCTGACTCCCTGCTCCTGGCTACCTGACTCCCTGCTCCTGGCTACCTGACTTCCTTCTCCTGGCTACTTGACTCCCTTCTCCTGCCTGACTCCCTGCTCCTGGCTACCTGACTCCCTTCTCCTGGCTACTTGACTCCCTGCTCCTGCCTGACTCCCTGCTCCTGCCTGACTCCCTGCTCCTGGCTACCTGCCGTGGCCCGGGAATACACTGGTGCTCTCCAGCGACAATAAAAAGAAACTTGAGTTTAAACAAAAAAAGTTACACCATATTTGCTCAGACTAACTATGATGAAAGGCAATGAAGACAAGGGCTCCTCATGTAGGTATCAATATAAATATTACTGGAAGGTCAATTAATATGTAAATTAACTCCTCCATTTAATTAGCTATTTAACTATTTTCCGAGGCATGAACATATTAAATCATGCTTAAAGACCCCTCTAACTAGGCTCCTGACAATAGTGCTAGGGAGTCGCGGGCTCATAAACTACCGGCTTGACCTATAAAGAGCCGCGAGTCTGCTAATTCCATCTCAGGCTAATTTTATGACTTGTATAAAATAACCATAGTGCTTTGTGGCTGTGAAGAGGACGTGGGTGATAAAACTAGAGCCGGGGAAAGCATCAGACATCTCCTCTTTACTAGTGTCCTCATTTATTATTCTATTATTCTTTGCAGGGTACCGGGCTCCCTTGAAAGACAAATGACCTTATTATATTAAATCATTTGTGAGGATATTAACAGTTAATCACACATAAACAGCATTTAAAAGGTATTGATTTCCCAGCAGCTCTCAACAGCTTGTTAAATTTATGTCCGATAACATGATAATAGATAATCAGAAGAATTCTGTCTGTCAACCTAGGGGACAAAGGAAAGATAATGGGTGTTACCTGCACTCACCGCACCCCTTCCACTGATGACCTCTGTTTCAACAGGTTCATGACCTTGACCGTTCCCAACACCCACAGAGAGATAAACAACATGGACAACAGGCCTATATCTGTCCTCTATCAGTTTTCTGTATCATACCACATTACTCACCATGTAATGCTATTTCACATGTTCATATGGATTAAAACTGCTTTTGTCACCATTTGACATCGTGATATTACAAATAGTAGACAATGCCTTATTTTCAAAGGTAGAAGAAGACATTATATACGTACAGGCACAATCTCTTTTGTTCACACTATCTGGCTAGCAGTTTTTAGTTAAGTCAATAGATAGGGGACAACAAACTTGGTGTGAAAAACTGATACCTATTGTTGGGTTTTTGACACCTTCGGTGAATCATCACACTTTATTTGCAACTATGGACAGCCATATTGTAATCGACCCGAGAAATTAACTTCAGAGACTGTGTACGCGTACCTGTTGTGCATCTAGACCGCCCGCCGATACCATTTAGTTTTAAGAGTCCTCCAAGTTGCTGTTGGGAAGCTGGCTTGCCACAATAATACATTTGCAGCAGGTAGCAGAGGATAAAGGCATGCAAATCAATCTTGGTGTCCCTCTGGGGCCAGGTGCTCCAAACACTCTCTCCTCTCTCTCTGGGACCTGAATTAATACAGAGAGGAGAGGAGAATGTAAGGTTCAGGTCTCTCTATCCTCTATCCTATCTATCCCCTGTTTCGATGCACTGTGGCTCATAATATGGTATCAGAGATGGATATGTGAGAGGATAGACTCACACGTTAAGCCTGACACAGGTCCAGCTGATTCAGTGTGACAGGCCTACCTTTTATTAGCCTGTGCCTCGTATTTAAATTCCATCTCGTTGGGGAGGGAAAAAAATTGAATTTTCTCTGGATGAATACAGCTGATTTATTATGCAGCCAGATGTATGGGCTATCAAGGTAATTATTATTATCCCTGTGTGTCCTGACAGGTGTGTTGAGTAGGGTATTATGTAGGGTAGGCCTATATGATATTAGGGGTAGGGTTAGTTAGGGTTACACTGAGTATACCAAACATGATGAATATTTGAGTTATTTTATATAGCTAAGATTTCAGTCAAACGAAACATTCATTAGAGCAGTTGAGTCAGTATAGCTTCTTTGTCTTGTGTATGGTAGAAATCTTCAGTGTATATAGTTCTGACCTCTATCAGAGAGATCGTGGTTCAGGGAGTCAAGGCAGTGATGATGGGGTGGGTGGTGTTGGTGGTAACGGTGATGGTGGTGAATGTGCTTCGATGTGTGTGCTCTGGTGTTGGGAGAAAGGGAACAAACTGTATTGATTCTGATACTGACTCATTTTTGTAAGCGGCCAGCGTTTCACACTTTGTTTGGGCTCCTTTTTGATGGCCCCCAACAGGCCTGCTGATGCTATCTGGGAAAATTTGACAGGCCAGACAAGTCTGAGGAAAAGGGGGGAGGGGAGGGAGAAGGGGGGAGAGAAGGGGAGAGAGAAAGGGGTGGAGGCAGGAGGCAGGAGGCTCAGCTCAGCTCAGCAGCAGTGACTATCCTATCCTGTTGCCTCCTCCTCCCTCAGCCTCCTGGAATCAATTCTGTGTGTTCACAGACCATTTACCTGTACCATCACTGGTGTCAATCCCATAAATACCCCAGATATATAATGGATGAATTAACATAATGGTCCAAACAGGCTCCGGCTACGAGCACCAAGGAAATGTCAACATGTTCTCTTCACTAAGGTAATTAGAGACCATTACTATGGCAGGCTTGGCAGGAAACATCATCAAGGTTAACATCAACATCCACAACTGGTTTTTTTTTACCTCTAAGTCTCTAATACATGAGGATTAGAAATGTAAATGTTCGTAAACAGAAGCATTAGCAGGGTTTCTTCCAGGTTAAACTCTAATCAGGCCACTTATTCAGCGTTCACAGGTAAAAAGTATATTTCTACCACTGTGGCTTTAACTGTCTAGAGGGATGAGTATCCGTGAGCTGGTGAGCTGGTCAGATAGAGAGCGTTTAGACTAAGGGTGCTTCCAAAATGGCACCCTGTGCCCTAACAATGCACTACTTTTGACTAAAGCCGTATATGCTCTGATAGGGGATAGGGCAGTGCAGTATATAGGGTATAGGGTGTCATTTCAGAAGCCAGGAAACACAACACTAGTTACTACATGGAACACGTGTTTAGCAGGACATGATGCAATTTAGATGTATCCCCTGCACCAAGTGAATTCATTTAATGAATTACTGAACAGACACTTAAACTGGTCCATTGAGTATTTGTGTAATTATATTTTTGAAATGGGTTAAATGGTTTCGCTGCTGAGCCTATTCTCATTTGAGAAAGCAAAATAAAGAAATACTATGTAGCCTATCATTGCTTACACTGGCAAATATTTGATTGTCAAATAAATCAATTGAAACGGAATAGCTTAGTTACAATAATATTTATTTCTATAACATGTGTAACATGTGTTGAGTAGAATACGTGGGGAGAAAACAGCGCATTGTCTCAGGCGCCCACTGGCAACAATTTACGAGAACGTTCCACGAACGTAGCACCAGCCTGATTCCAACGTATAAAAACTGAGCTACACTGGTGATGGCTTTAGGTAAAGACCTTGGAAGTATTGCCTCAAAACTGCAGATGCAAGCAAGGCCAAGAGACAATGGTTCATGACCACACATCATCCTATGGCCTTAAAGAATGGCTATAGCTGTGCACAGGCCAGATTGGGTATGATATCTTGCTCATTCGGAGGTTACTGTGTACATCCCAAAGGCCATGGCTTTTAAGTCCGGAGTTTTTCAACCTTCATCAAGGTGCTGACTTGACCAGACCATTACTGTAGTGATCTGCTGAGGGACCTGGGAGCATGAGTTCAGCTAATATACTGTATAGTAATAGCTGTATAGTGAGTATAAATCATTCTTCTGTAGTGTTGCAAAGCATGCAGAACTCCATTACTATGCGGTTACAATGCAATTACCAAAGTACTATGTAACAACACGTTAAATACAATGCTTTTACTAGTGTAACTTCAGTGCTACTACACAGTTATAAGAGCAACTTAAAGTGTTGCCAAAAATTAATTTCTGAAAATTCAATTTCCATTCAGCAGCAGTATCAAGTAATAAGCCCGACTAAATCCTGTTTGTCCATAGAGAGCCAGGCTGGTCAGGCTGCAGGCCGCAGGCCACAATCCACACGTCTGCATCAGAACCGCCGACTGCCTGCCCTTCCAACGCCAGATGATAAGTCACCTAGCCAGGCCATATTGATTGGGCTTCTGCAGCCTTACAGAAAGGAGAGGAGCTCCCTGAGTGATTGTGTTTTACAGAGAACATTATCACTCCACTCAATGACAGAGTGGTGAGAGAGAGAGAGGCCCAGCCGGACGGCAGAGGTTCTTCACTTGCCCAGGAAATGGAGAGACCACCAGCTACGGCGAGAGGGAGTACATGACTTGACTCAGTGAAGCGCTCAGTCCAATTTGAAAGCCAAATTGTGGAGCTTTAGAACAAAAAGAGACAGCTACAGATACTCTCCAGATCTTTCTACCTTTGGTCTGGCCTTGACCAGATTTACAATACTATTACTATTTCAATTCAGTGTGTTTTCTTCTATACATTTATAATAGCGCTGAAATGAATTACACTGTAGCCTACTAAACGTGTTTAGAATTTCATATTCAACTTCATAGAGAAAAAAACATGTTCCAATGTAACATCAGGTTTGATCTTATTCAGTGTTTTCATCTATTTTTATCATGACAGAGGGAGTGGGATAGGCTGGTTGAAGATGAGTGTCACGCGGACTTGGCTGTGTATAGATGTAGGATCTTAATTTGATCATCATCCTTTTGTTGCTGAGAATGCAAACTTGTAGTGTATTCGAGGTTTAAAAAGGCTTCTAAAGTTTAGAATTTCCACTTTAAAATGCCAGACTTGATTTGCCCTGAGGAAAAATGTATCAACCCCTACAAAACAATGTCCATTATTATAATTCACATAATAACTCAGATTTCTTGTTGCTGCAGGATACTTTTCCTGCTGTAGGAAACTGTCTCAAATGAAGATCCTACATCTGTATGTTGAGCCCTCAGCAAGTGATCTGAGGCGGCATCTTTGTTGCATATAAAACAGCAGATGTGTCCGTTATGGGAATCTAAATAACTTTTAGTTTTATCTTAGTCTATTTGAGATGAGACCATATGAGATGTATGCAGGAGCCCAAGTTCTATATTGTTTTCTCAGTTCTGTCTGTAGATTAAATCTGGACCCTTCTGCCAAGAGATCCTTGTGATCCTAGTGAATGCCATAATCCTCAATTGGAGATGATCACGTCGGCAAAAATATTACCTCAAGTCGACGCTGCATGCAGGCGAATGAAAGCATTCTCCTTCCCTCTATCCCTCCCTCTTTCCTCTCTCTCTGTATTATTTTCCAGTCAAGCTGTGCTCTTCATAGATAGGACTAACCTGGTAATCAGTGAGGGTAGCAGAGCTCTAATAAACTCGCACAACAGCTTCTCTTTTCAACCAGGTGCAATCTGGGGCCGCCGCGCTTAACAAGGAATTAAATATTTTTCCATGCTGCTGTCGCCACTTTAATTGATTGATGCTAAAAGTTTAGAAAATAAAACCCTGCCTGCCGGCCTAGTGCCTTGTAGAGCTGCTTCCTGGGCACCGTCGGCCCCTCAGAGAGAGAGAGAGAGGGGGGCCCTCGATTGGAAGTGGCAGCTCGCATTCTCTGCATCAGCCGGCCCTGTCATCTGGCCCGGGATGTGTGTGTGTGTGTGTGTGTGTGTGTGTGTGTGTGTGTGTGTGTGTGTGTGTGTGTGTGTGTGTGTGTGTGTGTGTGTGTTAGGGCCTGCCACTTCACACGAGAGCTGCGTCTGAAAGACACATGTACTCTAAATCAGGGAATCAATAGAACACTTAATGAACAATTAGGAGAACAGCTGTAGGGCTGTCAAAGGCCCATCTCTATACAGCTCAACGCGAGGAGGGGGGAGGGGAGAAGGAGAGGAGGGAAGAGAGGGGAGAGAGAGAGTTGGAAGAGAGAGATGGGCAGAAAGGGGAGAGAGAGGAGAGGGGAGAGGAGGGAGGGGGAAGAAGGGGGAGAGGAGAGATGGAGAGAGAAGGAGAAGGGGGTTATAGGGAGAGGGAAAGAGAGGAGAGAGAGAGAGAGAGAGAGGGAGTGGAGAGAGGGTGAGAGGGAGAGTGGGAGAGAAAGAGAGAGGGGAAGAAAGGGGAGAGAGAGTGGGGAGAAAGACGAGATGCGAGAGAGAGAAGAGGGGGGAAGAGAATGGAGAGACAGAAGAAGGGGAATAGAGGGGAGAGGAGAGATGGGGAAGAGAAGGGGAGAGAGCGGAGAGAGAAAGGGAAAGGGTAGAGGGCGTAGTCCCATAACACTGGGGCTATTGCTTCAGGACATATCCCTCCTCCTCCTCTCTTTCCCATAACAGCCATGCCTATTTAGCCAGCCGAGCCTCCCTCCATCTCCCTCTCCTCATCTCACATTAGAGAGAGGCCAGTAAAAATATGGAAATGGCTCAAGACATCCCTCAGGCTTCATGTCAGGGTGGAGGATCGATAAATTTGACAATCCATGGCATTTAATTAAAATGGCTGCCGGAAGCGAGGCAGTTTGTTTTTTTGTGCCGACTCGGCCCGTCGTTTATAGCTTAAATGAATACATAAGTGTATTCATAATCACCATTACATTAAATCCTCCTTACTCTTTTAAATAGGGTGGCGGACCATGGTTTCACCCCCGCCAGTTCCTACCTGCCAACCACCACGGAGAGAAAATGTATAACTTCACCTCTCTCTACCCCTCCACAGTAACTTTTAACGTATTCTTGATGCATAAAGAGATATCCCTCCACCTCAAGCACTGACAAATGAGCGCTGGCGACAGTGAGCTCTCTAATTCGCTTGTCACTGACAGTGGCGACCTGAGTTGCCAATCAGGTGGACAAATAGTCAACAGTAA
The DNA here is from genome assembly GCF_965601325.2 of Salmo salar. Lineage (NCBI taxonomy): Eukaryota > Metazoa > Chordata > Actinopteri > Salmoniformes > Salmonidae > Salmo > Salmo salar. The sequence goes on from NC_138300.1 coordinate 47,012,831, forward strand.
ACAGACACAGAAGTGTTGGATAGATTCAGCCTTCGTGTGTAGTCTGCATAGCCGACATTTACGTGTGGAGTTGAATCAGACCACTGACACATATTATGGTTAACTAAGCACCATGTAGAATTTGGACGGTGGGATGGACAGAGTCTTGTAATTGACCTTGGACACCCTCCATCGTGCTTTATTAAAACTTCATTTAAAGAAGAACAACCCCGGGTGGAGGAGGGATGAAGACTCTCTCTCTCTCTCTGGTTATAATGGATTAGATGGGAATCCATTATGCATTTCAGCCAGAGAAAAAGTAGGGCCTGAGACCTGCTTAAAAATATATTTTTAGTACTGAAAATTAATGCGTTCACACAAGCCACTGAATCATTTTAAATGTTCTTTTTTAGTATATTAGGTATATGTGTTGAGAAGACCTATATTTCAACGGAGTGTGGGGACCAAGTCTTAGAATAATGGGCACATTAATACATTAATGATTTGATCCAACGTGCTATCTGTGTTTTGCAGTTGTTATGGTATACTTTTAGAACACACACACACGCACACAAACACGTGCGCGCACACGCACAGTGTCTTCACTATACTGTTGTTATGACACTCCTCTCACCTCCACATCAGAGTGGTTGTATGTGTGATCTTGTCACTACGCTGTGTAAATAACTAACTCCATGGGCGGATGCACACCAATAGCCACCAGAGACGTTCCACTATCCTGACATTTTCTTCCTGACATCCAGTCTCCTGGCTCCGCTCCTCTAACCTCATTTTTTAATATTTATCTCGGACAATGGTCCACTCATTGGTAAAAGTGTTTCGAAATCCAAGCGATTACCAGGCATATCATTTTTTATAATTCAAATTTCTGGGGTATTAAAAAAAGGTTTGATTACACCATCAGGTTGAGTCTTTAACAGGTGCAGGTACTGATTAAGTTGATTCACTGAGGTAATTACAGCCAGATCCCCTTTAATTAGTCTGGCTTTATGGCGTCTCTCTGCAGCACCAGGATCATGGAGCAGCAAGCTAGGCCCTACAGCCGCAGGAGGATAGGGGGGGGGGGGGTGTGTGTGTGTGTGTGTGTGTGTGTGTGTGTGTGTGTGTGTGTGTGTGTGTGTGTGTGTGTGTGTGTGTGTGTGGGTGCGGTGGTGTGTGCGTGTGCGGTGTGTGTGTGTGCGTGTGTGTGTGTGTGTGTGTGTGAGTGTGTGTGTGTGTGTGTGTGTGTGTGATCTTGCCTGTGTGCACATACACAAGTACTTACACATGCAATCACGCACAATTCTATTCACGTACACACGTGAATGTGTATGCATACACACATTCTCAAACACATATAGTACCAGTCAAAAATTTGGACACCTACTCATTCCAGGATTTTCTTTATTTTAACTATTTTCTACATTGTAGAATAATAGTGAAGACATCAAAACTATGAAATAACACACATGGAATCATGTAGTAACCAAAAAAGTGTTAAACATACCAAAATATATTTTCTATTTGAGATTCTTCAAAGTAGCCACCCTTTGCCTTGATGACAGCTTTACACACTCTTGGCATTCTCTCAACCAGCTTCATGAGGTAGTCACCTGGAATGCATTTCAATTAACAGGTGTGCCTTGTTAAAAGTTAATTTGTGGAATTTCTTTCCTTCTTAATGCGTTTCAGCCAATCAGTTTTCTTGTGACAAGGTAGGAGTGGTATACAGAACATAGCCCTATTTGGTAAAATACCAAGTCCATTATTTTATTAATTTAATTTAATTTAACCTTTATTTAACTAGGCAAGTAGGGTAAGAACAAATTCTTATTTACAATGACGGCCTACCAAAAGACAAAATATAGGACAAAACACACATCACAACAAGAGAGACAACACAACACTACATAAAGAGAGACCTAAGACAACAACATAACAAGGCAGCAACACATGACAACACAGCATGGTAGCAACACAACATAACAACAACTTGGTAGCAACACAGCATGGTATCAGCACAAAACATGGTACAAACATTATTGGGCACAGACAACAGCACAAAGGGCAAGAAGGTAGAGACAACAATACAACACACAAAGCAGCCACAACTGTCAGTAAGAGTGTCCATGATTGAGTCTTTGAATTAAGAGATTGAGATAAAATTGTCCAGTTTGAGTGTTTGTTGCAGCTTGTTTCAGTCGCTAGCTGCAGCGAACTGAAAAGAGGAGCGACCCAGGGATGTGTGTGATTTGGGGACATTTAACAGAATGTGACTGGCAGAACAGGTGTTGTATGTGGAGCCTCCCTATGGCTCAGTTGGTAGAGCATGGAGTTTGCAACGCCAGCATGGTGTTTGCAACGCCAGGGTTGTGGGTTCGATTCCCACGGGGGGCCAGTACGGGGGGGAAAAAAGTATGAAATGAATTGAAATGTATGCATTCACTACTGTAAGTCGCTCTGGATAAGAGCGTCTGCTAAATGACTAAAATGTAAAAAAAATGGAGGATGAGGGCTGCAGTAGATATCTCAGATGAGTGGGAGGGTTTTATAAGAGGGTTTTATAAATAAGCATCAACCAGTGGGTCTTGCGATGGGTATACAGAGATTACCAGTTTACATAATATGGCAAAAACAGCTCAAATAACCAAAGAGAAACCATCATTACTTTAAGACATGAATGTTAGTCAATCCGGAACATTTTAAGAACTTTGAAAGTTTCTTCAAGTGCAGTCGCAAAAACCATCAAGCAATATGATGAAACTGGCTCTCATGAGGAACACCACAGGAAAGGAAGACCCAGAGTTACCTCTGCTGCAGAGGATATGTTCATTAGAGTTAACTGCACCTCAGATTGCAGACCAAATAAATGCTTCACAGAGTTGAAGTAACAGACACATCTCAACATCAACTGTTCAGAGGAGACTGTGAATCAGGCCTTCATGGTTGAATTTCTGCAAAGAAACCACTACTAAAGGACACCAATAAGAAGAAGAGACTTGCTTGGGCCAAGAAACAAGAGCAATGGACATTAGACCGGTGTAAATCATTATCCTTATGGGGTATTGTGTGTATTGTGTGTAGATTGATGAGGAAAATGTTTTGTTTAATACATTTTAGAAAAAGGCTATAATGTAAAAAAATGTGGAAAAAGTCAAGGGGTCTGAATACTTTCTGAATGCACTCTACGTAGAGTGAGCAGGACTATGAAAGCTTGTACGGTTGTGGCAGAGACTGATTCACAGACATGGCAGGGAAAGATAAGGCTAGTGGTTGAGGGAACCGTGTGTGTGTAATACACACACAGACTTGCCACCCCTCTCAACACAGCAGTGCAGGAAAAGTGAGTCGACAGCTATATAGCAGGTAATATCCCATGCCTTCAGCCCTGGTGAGGTGCTGGCTCCTTTCTTCTCAGGCTGCGAATGCATCTGGTTAGCAAAAGCTGACAGATGGCTGGCCAGGACTGAGAGGAGATGGGAATGAGGAATTTCGGTGTTCCTCCACAACACACGGGAGACGCGAGAACGCTGGAGTGCTCCCGATTCGCCCGAGATTCCCTGTCACCGGGAATGGAAATCGAAACCGGCGCACACGTCCGTTATCTAAATGTTAACTCCAGTGCCCTCCGTGTTGTCACAGCCAAGCAAGGTAAGCCAACACCGGCTAGGAGGCTTTTCTTTGGGTTCCTGCCATGACAGTGCTCAGCAGAAAGAGGGGACACAGACGCCTCCCATTCCCAACACAAAGTCATATTGTAATACAATTTAACCACATCTTAAATATTTCATTGAAATTCTTCAGAGTATTCTTCAGGTCTTTGCTGGACATCTCTAGGAGGATGATCTTAGTGGCTGTTGATGTATGGCTGCATCATGTCGAGTGTCTGGCATAGGGCCAGCAGAGACATGAGGCATGCGACACCTCAGCACTCCTCAGGAGCCCAAACAACTGAACCAGGATAGGACAGGATGGGACAGGACAGAGAGACAGGACAGGATGGGACAGGACAGAGAGACAGGACAGTACAGAGAGACAGTACAGGATGGGACAGGACAGAGAGACAGGACAGGACAGAGTGACAGGACAGGATGGGACAGGACGGATGGGACAGGACAGGATGGGACAGGACAGAACGGTTCAGGTTAGGGCAGGAAAAGACAGGAGTGAGAAGAGGGGACAGATGTGTGAGCGGTCACACTTTGAAACGGAGACATTCATGCACCAGGCAGTATTTATGTTCTGACGACTGCTAGAGCGAATATATTTAGCCTGTTAGACTTATCACACCGAGATGAGATTTCAAAGTGGTGGAGGTACCTGTTTGAAGAAGCACTGCATTCCATTCCACAAAGGTGGACGATGACGGAGGGGCAAGGGCCGGGCGTAAATGTAGCACCGCTGAACCTGGCGTAGGAACAGGGATGGTTTGGGAGGGGATGGGTCCAGACACCTGAGAGGAGGACTTCACATTAACACTGCATGTCAGTGTGTACATAGGTCACAATCCATGAATGAACACACACATACACTCAAGCATGCACACAAGCACACAAACGGTGCATATATTATGACATATACAGTACCAGTCAAAAGTTTGGACACATCTACCGTAATTTCCGGACCATAAGCCGCAACTTTTTTCCCACGCTTTGAACCTCGCGGCTTAAACAATGACGTGGCTAATATATGGATTTTTCCCGCTTTCAATTTTTTTTCTTCCAAATAAACACATTCTGTGACGTGCTCAGTTTTTTGGCGGCATGAAGCTTTCGTTAGACCAATGAAATTTCCGAACGGGTTAAGGTCAAACAACTTTTTTGTTTACTGTTTAGATTAAATCGAGCGCACTCAAACTTCCCATCATTCTGATATGATGCAGCTTTCAAGTTGAAGGCGATTGATCTGGCTGGTTAATAGAGCTGCTGCACGGGAGCTTGGTCTTAATGAGTCGATGACAAGCCGTGTTTCGTTAAAGCCTATTTATTTCTGTTACAAGCCGTGTTTCGTTAAAGCCTATTTATTTTTGTTACAAGCCGTGTTTCGTTAAAGTCTATTTATTTTTCTTACAAGCCGTGTTTCGTTAAAGCCTGTGTAAAGTTCATTTGTTTCAATGTACCGGTAGGCACCTGCGGCTTATAGACATGTGCGGCTTATTTATGTTCAAAATAAAAATAAATAAAAAATTCAGTGGGTGCGGCTTATATTCAGGTGCGCTCAATAGTCCGGAAATTACGGTACTCATTCCAGGATTTTCTTTATTTTTACTATTTTCTGCATTGTATAATAATAGTGAAGACATCACAACTATGAAATGACACATATGGAATCATGTAGTAACCAAAAAAGTGTTAAACAAATCAAAATATATTTTAGATTCTTCAAAGTAGCCACCCTTTGTCTTGATGACATCTTTGCACACTCTTGGCATTCTCTCAGTCAGTTTCTCCTGGAATTTTTTAATTTTTTATTTTACCTTTATTTAACTAGGCAAGTCAGTTAACCTGTTGGGGCTAGGGGGCAGTATTTTCACGGCCGGATAAAAAACGTACCCGATTTAAACTGGTTACTACTCTTACCCAGAAACGAGAATATGCATATAATTAGTAGATTTGGATAGAAAACACTCTACATTTTCTAAAACTGTTTGAATGGTGTCTATGAGTATAACAGAACTCATATGGCAGGCCAAAACCTGAGAAGATTCCAGACAGGAAGTGCCCTGTCTGACAATTTGTTGTTCTTCTAGGGCATCTCTATCAAAAATACAGCATCTCTGCTGTAACGTGACATTTTCTAATGCTTCCATTGGCTCTAAGAAGGCACCAGAAAATGGAATGAGAGCTCTGCAGTCTCTGGGCGAAAACAGCAGGAGTGTTTGTGAGTGGTCAGGCAGGGAACACTGACACTGGAGCGCGCGTGCACGAGAGGACTCCATTTTTTTCTTTCTCTCTTTGAACGAATACAATGTCGCCCGGTTGGAATATTATCGCTATTTTATGAGAAAAATCGCATCAAAATTTATTTTAAACAGCGTTTGATATGCTTCGTACGGTAATGGTACGGTAATGGAATATTTTGAAATTTTTTGTCACGAAATGCACCCGCTCGTCACCCTTCGGATACTGACCTCAACGCACGAACAAAACGGAGCTATTTCAATATAGCTATGGATTATTTCGAACCAAAACAACATTTGTTGTTGAAGTAGAAGTCCTGGGAGTGCATTCTGACGAAGAACAGCAAAGATAATCCAATTCTTCTAATAGTAAATCTGAGTTTGGTGAGGGCCAAACTTGGTGGGTGTCAAATTAGCTAGCCGTGATGGCCGGGCTATCTACTCAGAATATTGCAAAATGTGCTTTCGCCGAAAAGCTATTTTAAAATCTGACACCGCGATTGCATAAAGGAGTTCTGTATCTATAATTCTTAAAATAATTGTTATGTATTTTGTGAACGTTAATCGTGAGTAATTAAGTAAATTCACCGGAAGTTTGCGGTGGGTATGCTAGTTCTGAACATCACATGCTAATGTAAAAAGCTGTTTTTTGATATAAATATGAACTTGATTGAACAAAGCATGCATGTATTGTATAACATAATGTCCTAGGAGTGTCATCTGATGAAGATCATCAAAGATTAGTGCTGCATTTAGCTGTGGTTTTGGTTTTTGTGACATATATGCATGCTTTGAAAATGGCTGCGTGATTATTTTTGACAGGGTACTCTCCTGACATAATCTAATGTTTTGCTTTCGCTGTAAAGCCTTTTTGAAATCAGACAGTGTGGTTAGATTAACGAGAGTCTTGTCTTTAAAATGGTGTAAAATAGTCATATGTTTGAGAAATTGAAGTTATAGCATTTATGAGGTATTGTATTTCGCGCCACACGATTCCACTGGCTGTTGACTAGGTGGGACGAAAACGTCCCACCTTGCCCAGGGAGGTTAAGAACAAATTCTTATTTTCAATGACGGCCGAGGAACACTGACTTGTTCAGGGGCAGAACAACAGATTTCTACCTTGTCAGCTCGGGGATTCGATCTGCAACCTTTTGGTTACTAGTCAAACGCTCTAACCACTAACCACTGCCGCCCCAATGCTTTTCCAACAGTCTTGAAGCAGTTCCCACATATGCTGAGCACTTGTTGGCTGCTTTTCCTTCAGTCTGCAGTCCAACTCATCCCAAACCATGTCAATTGGGTTGAAGTCGGGTGATTGTGGAGACCAGCACTCCATCACTCTCCTTCATGGTCAAATAGCCCTTACACAGCCTGGGGGTGTGTTTTGGGTCATTGTCCTTTTGAAAAACAAATGATAGTCCCACTAAGTGCAAACCAGATGGAATGGTGTAGCGCTGCAGAATACTGTGGTAGCCATGCTGGTGAAGTGTGCCTTGAATTCTAAATAAATCACTGACAGTGTCACCAGCAAAGCACCTCCACACCTCCTCCTCCATGCTTCACGGTGGGAACCACACATGCGAAGATCATCCGTTCACCTACTCTGTGTCTCACAAAGACATTGTGGTTACAACCAAAAATCTCAAATTTGTACTCATCTGACCAAAGTACAGATTTCCACTGGTCTAATGTCCATTGCTCATGTTTCTTGTTCCAAGCAAGTCTCTTCTTATTATTGGTGTCCTTTAGTAGTGGTTTCTTTGCAGCAATTCGACCATAAAAGCCTGATTCACGCAGTCTCCTATAAACAGTTGATGTTGAGATTTGTCTGTTATTTGAACTCTGTGAAGCATTTATTTGGGCTGCAATTTCTGAGAATGGTAACTCTAATGAACTGCAGCTGGACTTCCTTTCCTGTAGCGGACCTCATGAGAGCCAGTTTCATCATAGCGCTTGATGGTTTTTGTGACTGCACTTGAAGAAACTTTCAAAGTTCTTTAAATTTTCCAGATTGACTGACCTTCTTGTCTTAAAGTAATGATGGACTGTCATTTCTCTTTGCTTATTTGAGCTGTTCTTGCTGTAATATGGACTTGGTCTTTTACCAAATAGGGCTATTTTCTGTATACCACCCCTACCTTGTCACAACACAACTGTTTGGAAAGAATTTCCACAAATTAACTTTTAACAAGGCACACCTGTTAATTGAAATGCATTACAGGTGACTACCTCATGGAGCTGGTTGAGAGAATGCCAAGAGTGGAGTGTGCAAAGCTGTCATCAAGGCAAAGTGTGACTACTTTGAAGAATCTCAAATATAATATATATTTTGATTTGTTTAACACTTTTTTGGTTACTACAGTACATGATTCCATATGTGTTATTTCATGGTTTTGATGTCTTCACAACTGTTCTACAATGTAGAAAATAGTAAAAAAGAAAGAAAAACCCTGGAATTAGTAGGCGTGTCCAAGCATCATGCTGTGGGGATGTTTTTCAGTGGCAAGACTAGTCAGGATCGAAGGAAAGATGAACGGAGCAAAGTACAGATAGATCCTTGATGAAAACATGCTCCAGAGTGCTATGGACCTCAGACTGTGGCGAAGGTTCACCTTCCAACAGGACAACGACCCTAAGCACACAGCCAAGACAATGCAGGAGTGGCTTCGGGACAAGTCTGAATGTCCTTGAGTGGCCCAGCCAGAGCCCGGACTTGAACCTGAAAATAGCTGTGCAGCGACGCTCCCCATCCAACCCGACAGGGCTTTAGAGGATCTGCAGAGAAGAACGGGAGAAACTCCCCAAGCTTGTGGCGTCATACCCAAGAAGACTCGAGGCTGTAATTAAGGTGAAAAGTACTGAGTAAAGGGTCTGTATACTTATGTAACTGTAAGAGTTTTTATTCATATACATTTTCTAAAATTGACAAGGAAACAGTTTTTGCTTTGTCATTATTGGGTATTGTGTGTAGGTTGATGAGGCTGTAACTTAACAAAATGTGGAAAAAGTCAAGGGGTCTGAATATATTCCGAATGCACTGTATATTATATTATATTATATATATATATATATATATATATATATATATATACACATTATATTATTATGCATTTATTATAACAACATTTTGTGACGTTTTTGATCATTTTGGTGTTCGGCAGGTTTTCAGGCTGTTCGTGCACAAGAAATTTTTTCTTGAGGTGAGTCGAAGTTTGGTAGCAAAAGTCTACGACCCTTCGTCGGTGATTGGTCAACAGTATTACTCCTAGGAGTGGCAACTATGGACGGGATTCTTCAATGAAGTGCTTGTTTTCATTCAACAAGAGCAAACTAGTTTTCATGCACATTTTTTCGCTTGAGAAATACTGCACCAAACATCTTAGATAATTGTAAAATTAATCAAATAAGACCTTATAAAAACATCAAAATGAATGACAGATTTCTTGATTTATCTTAAATCAGGGTCTCTAACCCTGTTCCTGGAGAGCTACCCTCCTGTAGGTTTTCACTCCAAGCCTTCAACTCCTGTTGTAACTAACCTGAATCAGTTTATCAACCAGCTAATTATCTGAATCAGGTGTGCTAGATTAGGGTTGGGGTGAAAACCTACAGGACGGTGGCACTCCTGAAACAGGGTTAGAGAGCCCTGTCTTAGACAAATTAGGACTATTTTGAGGAAGTGTATACTGGCTATGTTGTTGCTTTTGGTTCTCAAGAGGGACAAACAGTAATATTTCCAAGTGAAGGTATGCAAGCACAGATGTTCACTTCCCTATGCCGAGTTCTGCTAGGAGCAAACCGAACTTACAGTGTCTTCAGAAAGTATTCACACCCATTGACTTTTTTCACATTTTGTTTTGTTACAAGATGTGATTAAAATTGATTTAATTTCTTGTCAATGATCTACACAAAATAATCCTTAATGTCAAAGTGGAAGAAAAATTTGAACATTTGTAAATTCTTTGCGAGGCAATTGTAAAACCTCCCTGATCTTTGTGGTTGAATCTGTGTTCGAAATTCACTGTGTGGTACAGAGATGAGGTAGTCATTCAAAAATCATGTTAAACACTACTAATGCATCCAGAGTGAGTCCATGCAACTTATTATGCGACTTGTTAAGCACATTTTTACTCCTGAATTTATTTAAGCTTTCCAAAAAAAAGGGGGTTGAATACTTATTGTCTCAAGACATTTCAGCTTTTAATTTTTTATTCATTTGTAAAAATGTCTTTGACATTATTGGGTATTGTGTGTAGGCCAGTAACACAAAATATCTTACAATTCAGTCAGTAAAACAACTAAATGTGGAAAAAGTCAAGGGGTGTGAATACTTTCTGAAGGCACTGTATGTATGCGGCTGCCTTAACACACAAACGTACCGTACGCACGCACACGCGCACACACATACACCCTGTTTATCTTCCTGTAATCTGTTGGACCAGATTTAATTCCAGTGGATGTGCCCCCTACCATCCATCATCCTGTGCTCTGGGCTGCAGCAGACCTGGCTGGGTATACACAGCGCTGAGTTCATGAAGATGGCCAATATCCAAATTAAACAGCTCTCTGCATTATAAATGCAACATGTTTAATGGCACTGCAAGATCAAAGGTTATGCTGCACCATAATGATCTAAGGGTTTAACAAGACTAATCTCAAACATCTACAGTAGAATAGTGGAATGTAACAGGGTTGGATTTACTATCCTGATTTGGCTTAAATACTGTATTTTCATATTTTTCTGTGTGAATGTTGTTGTTTTTTACACATCTTGACCCAAACACATTGTATTGAAGGGTCTTACTCTAGCCCTCAGAGACTCTGTCAGATCTGTAGGCCTAGTCCCAAGAACTTGCGTGCTGCCGATTCCACCAAAACTCTGCTTCATTCCATTCCCGCGCATTAACCGACAAGTCGCCCAAGGGCTGCGTGACCAGTGACACAAGCCATTTCCTCCCGTGAATGACACCAAAATAAAATCTTTATTGAGCGTCTATCTGTGAGCTCCAAACTCTGGGACAGAAAGATGCCTCTCATGGAGTCCCTTTCATGTGAGGAATGTGCTCGGCTGGGCAGATTAGATTTTCTGGAATCCACAATGTCAATGACACTATTGGCAGCTGTGCTCTGTTAAACAGGAGGGCATGGTTGTGTGTGTGTGGCTTTGTACAGCCGCTGCATGCCTACTTAGTGCATTTCCCCCGAGCCCATCCATGACTCATTAATCAAATATTCATACATCCCTGTAAATACATGGTGAACACAGCAGTCCCTTACAGCACACAACAGCCAGCCCCGTGCCCCCCAGCACAACACTCTTTCATGTTCACCTGGGGCCTGACAAAAATCCACAAATCCTTCCTCTCATAACGTTCCCCCTCCCATGTCATTCCTCTCCACAGCCACAGCACCAAAACATTGCTGCATATTTGATGACTCGATGTCCATCTCTCCATCCACACAGCCAGCCGGTTTGGCCCTAAAAACAGCCTGTTATGTACTGTTCAGACACTTCCTCTAAAATGATGCTATTATGTTCTCTGCCAGCTCTCTGGTTCCTCTCTCTCAGTGAACGGACATGAGAACAGACCCCTGATTCTTCCTCTCGGTCTCTCTTTCCATCCTCACCCCTACCGTGGCATCCTCTCAGAAGGGCAACTTTCCCCCCAAAACTGGGACCTCTGACCCCCTAACCCAAGGCCAAGCTCCTCACAATACAATAATTTGTATTGTACGTGAAAACATGTACAGCATAGCTCAAACGATGGGGGCACAAGAAATATTACCCATGGCAACAGTGCGTCGTTGCACGAGGATATTTTCTTTTCCTCCGCGGGCGGACACAATCCCAGCCTGTGTCAGAGGGTCACATTTTTCCCGCCGGCTGGTTAATGGGCTGTAGAGATGGTTAGCACATACGATTAGTTTTAATCTAGTACATTTGACTGGGTAATAAACAGGATTTCAACACAACAAGTTTCGTATTATGCATGGCAAGATGAGACAAAACAAATGTTTTTACCAGAGATATCTCTCTCTCTTTAATGCTTGTAAAGAGGTGCACAGATCAGATGAGAAAATCTAAAAGGTTTTATGACTTTATTCTACTTTGCTGCACAGCAGTGTGAGAATCAATATTGTGATAAAGAGATGAATTTTGGGAACATTTTGCAACACAGGTAGAATGTAGCTGTCTTTATGCATTTACAGTTGAACATTTCAATTACATTTAACCCACATAAGAAATTGTGGCTTCTACAAATATCATCATTTAAATGAGATTCCTCAATTACCACAATTAACTTAGTATGTGGGTAACGTATATTTAAAGTTCGTAACTAGTGTAATTATTGTGAAAGTACAAAGAGAAGCAAGGCATTGTACCGGTCACCTCTATAGACGGGTTTCACTGTGACATTGGAAAACCTTTCCATTTAGACAATTCATTTGCTTTGAAAAAAAAAGAAAAAAAGAAAATGCATGAACCAAAGTACTGTATCCTTTCAAGGACAATAATCAGAAATGATTTGGCAACCTAAAACTTTTCCTCCTAATGTAAATGTGGTCTCAAAATCATAAGAGCGTAACCCTAGAACATATTTTACCATTAAAACCTCCAGGACTATCAAAGTATTTCTAAACACTTTTAAAAATAGTCTGTGAATGGCACTCTCCTATAGCACTTCACTGTGTCATAAGGCCCAGCTATAGAACCACAGTGATATTCTCACACATAACCTCTGATGACTACCGTCTCCTAAAGTGCAGAACTGATTTCCTTACAAGGCAAATGTGTTTTATATTTGGCTGAGAGTTAGTCTTCCAATAAGCCAAGGCACCCAATTCTCCATCTGTATCAATAATGCACAGAGTACAAGACACAGTACATCGCATAACCCTCAGTACAACCGCATAGCGCTTACAGACCCATGGTATGTTTGTTTGATCCTTTGCCCTATGTTAACGATTTCCACAGAACAATCAAAACTAACAGCAACTATCTACAGTATAAGATAACAATTTTAATATTTTTAGGTTTCGTGTATTAAGTCATGAATGCTGGTGTGAGATTTTTTTTATTTTGGCTATGTATTTTCATAATTGTGGAACAGAGAGTCCTGGCCTTGGATAAGCAGGTTTCAGTCTGTCTGGTAAAGTCACTTCGCTGGTTGTTTTAAGTCTCTGACCATGACCTTTGACCGCAGCGTCGACCTTCAGAGCAGCACGAAGTCTCCTGCGGTAGCGGCAGAACTCTGTGGGTCACGGATAAACGGCCATTCCCTCTTCTCCGGGGTCAACTCCGCAGAAAGGTTGTAATCTCTTCCGTGACCTTGCATGAAAGTGAATGCTGGGTATTTCTCATTCGCTGATGGCAGCAACACCTGATACACAAACACAAAGAATGTTATATAAAAGCCTAAAAAGTTTGATTGAGTTAAGACGCGAGCATCCTGTATGAAAGCAACACACAGTTGTAGGGCAGGGATGGTAGCAGGGAGAGGGAAACTGCCTCAGATTAACAGCTAAATAGTGCCACCAGATGGCCAGTTCATTTAACTTCTCTTAGACATTCAAACTACTGTATAATACGGTCATTATAGCAGACACTTTTATCTACAGTTAACACATATATGCTTTCCTCTCAGTCACGTTCTATGCATTCATATTTGGTATTCATTTATCTGATGATAATGATTAAGAAATAAACTAAGATGATTTTGACTAAATAGTAAAGCCTTTAGTTCACCCACCTTGGACAGTTCGTGGCTGATTGTCTGGTAGTCCTGGACACTTCTTGAGTAAAAGCCTATGGTACAACTGGGGTCCATCTTACTGAAAGGCATCTTCTTTGGCGACGGGCAATGATACGACTAAAAATACAAAATGTTCGCTGTGTCAAATTGACAACAATTGTTATTATTACTGGTTATTAAAAACAAAATGGTTTAATTGATTGTGATAATACAGTAAAGTATTGAAGATAAGTATGAAATAGGTAGTTTATGAATATAAAAAGTTATGTTTTATGAATGCAATGAAATTCACCTGTTGTCACACACTCAGACTGGTGAAAATAGAAAATATAGCTCTGTTCCTGGTCTCTTGTCCCACTGTGTGCTGGCTCTACAGCCAAGCATCAGGAGAAGTTTCAATGCAGTAGTCAATGATAAATGCGGGTTTTTATGTGTTCTACTGCTGAAATATTCAGGATCATAGTATCTGAGCCTCTCTATATTCTCCATATTTCTCCTCCACAGCAGCCTCACATATCTGAGTAGCAAATAAATCAGCAGCCAGGGACTCAGTAATTGAACGGAGGCTGCTTTAGGATTCATACCCTTAAGTACTAACAGAAACTATTAAATTCACATTACTGAGCCCCAGTCAGCTCAGTGTAATTTCCCATTACCTGAAGAGGGAAATGGTTAGTGCTGACATCCACAAAAGACTGACAGTAATGAGGGTCCATGTAAATCAAGCTGTCATCTGCAAGGACAAAACAAAAGACAAGTTATTCAAAAACATCTGATTATTACAAACGCTACCACGCCGACGAGCGACATACTCCTTCCCTCCAATTTCTATGCAGAAAAGTCATTTCACTAGGCTACTGTTAGCATTCTTACAGTCCAATACGCCTCCTGTTTTTTAATATCGACCATGGTGGATTCAACTCTGCATAATCAAATGCTGTAGTACAAGCACATTTTTTCCTCCCGGCCACAGAAAGGGGGCTGTCATTAAATTTTTGTGTGGGGAAATTACTTTTACAAACATGCAATTATATTCGACCATTTGCATATTACGTATGCGGGCCGGAGTCGACGCTTGGCAGGGAGAATGTATTGCTTGTCATTTAGACATCATCCAGCACTTCATTTCAAAATTGGTAAAATGTAAATGTGTAAATATTGACTGCCAAGATGTACAACTGAAGGTTCCTCCCGTCCACTGAAGGTGATGGAGAGTGGCTCACTTTGGGGCCCCGCTGGATGGATGAGAATGAAATGATATGCATAATGTCTCCTATGGAAATCAATTACGGACACAACTTTGGATGTTTACCCCTTGTGATAAATGAGTAGGGCTTCAATGGGTCAGAGAAAATAAGAGCTGTTTCACACACACTCACACTCCTCTCCTCACAAACACGAATGCATTAACTTACTTTGTCTCTTTATACAGAGAGAAGAGAGGAGGGGGACAGTACGGTACATTATCTCCACTGTCCTCCAGTCCTCTGGTTGGTTTCTGGGTGAAACACTAACCTTGAAAGCCCACGAAGTAGCAGGCCTGTTTGGGCTTGCCCCCGATGATACCAATACAGTACTCCAGACTCAATATGCTCTGAGGAGGATGGAGACCAGGGGACACACGGTCAAATACTCAGCCATATACAACAGGTTTATGTACTGCTGTAGCTAATACTGTCTCTAGGTTTATACTCAGCCATATACAACAGGTTTATGTACTGCTGTAGCTAATACCATCTCTAGGTTTATACTCAGCCATATGCATTACAACAGGTTTACCTACTGTTGTAGCTAATACTGTCTCTAGGTTTATACTCAGCCATATAGAACAGGTTTATGTACTGTTGTAGCTAATACTGTCTCTAGGTTTATACTCAGCCATATAGAACAGGTTTATGTACTGCTGTAGCTAATACTGTCTCTAGGTTTATACTCAGCCATATACAACAGGTTTATGTACTGCTGTAGCTAATACTGTCTCTAGGTTTATACTCAGACATATAGAACAGGTTTATGTACTGCTGTAGCTAATACTGTCTCTAGGTTTATACTCAGCCATATACAACAGGTTTATGTACTGCTGTAGCTAATACTGTCTCTAGGTTTATACTCAGCCATATACAACAGGTTTATGTACTGCTGTAGCTATCACTGTCTCTAGGTTTATACTCAGCCATATACAACAGGTTTATGTACTGCTGTAGCTATTACTGTCTCTAGGTTTATACTCAGCCATATACAACAGGTTTATGTACTGCTGTAGCTATTACTGTCTCTAGGTTTATACTCAGCCATATACAACAGGTTTATGTACTGCTGTAGCTAATACTGTCTCTAGGTTTATACTCAGCAACATGCATTATAACAGGTTTATGTACTGCCGTAGGTAATGCTGTCTACTGTCTCTAGGTTTATACTCAGCCATATGCATTATAACAGGTTTATGTACTGCTGTAGGTAATGCTGTCTACTGTCTCTAGGTTTATACTCAGCCATATGCATTATAATAGGTTTATGTACTGCTGTAGGTAATGCTGTCTACTGTCGCTCTGCTATAAGATCTAAATTAGCTGAGAAGGGGAACTACTACTCATGAGTAGCTGTGCTGGCAAAGCCTTTTTTTCTTAATATCAAATCATTTATGTGTAACAATTAAGTACCTTACTGTAATTATTTTAAATTAAAATTGTAAAAAAGTTACAAAAATAGCTTCGTAGCAAAGAGCAATTTCTCATCCAATAATTTTGATAAGACTGTCTGGGAAAACTGAAAACTAGCTGTTATTGGCAGAGAGGGTTGGAACTCATTCTTATTGGTCTAACTAATTTACCACCTGGTGATGTCACCAGGCAGGCCAAAACTCCATCTCACCAAAACAGGCTGAAATATCAGGCGGTCTTTTCAAACAGCTCTTATACTAGAAGGGCATTATCATCATTTTCACAATATTATTCCAACCTCATAGTTTGGAAATATATTTAAAAGACAGGACAATCATGTTTTTGACTGCACTGGGCCTGTAAGACAAAATAAATAACGAAATTTGCACACTATATGTGCTTCCAACAATTGAATGGGTAAACTTCATCAGCAACGTTACAGCAACGAAGTGAAAAATGAATAAAACTGAAGGCGTGGTTGAAGCGTTGATGAAGTCTACCCATTCAATTGTTGGGAGGACATTCAGTATAGTGTGGGACCTTATTTTCATACAGTTTATTCACCTTTACTCTTCAAACATTTCTTGGTGTGTGTCTGCTCATGCTTTTTATTAGGTCACTTCCCTGCAGACACGACCTTTAACCTGAATCTGGAATTCAAATATAGTACTGCGTATGTATTTTTTCTAACACACAGGCTCTCTGATTAGGTTAGAGATCCCTTTGTCTGATATAACATAGTGGTAGTAAGTGTACGTGTTTTCTGGACATTCACAATTAGTGATTTTAATCCGCAACTCACTCAAATCTACATTCAAGACAGGATCATCCTACAAGGGTTATGGCTATTGTTTTTCCCACCTTGACAAAGCTGAAGTACTCTGGGTTGGTCTTCTCTCCCCCCAGTCGGACTGGGATGAAGATGATGACCGCCCGGCTGTCAGTAAGGGGCAGGGCATCCGCTCCCCCAGCCACGCACGACTGGTGGCTATCGATGACATCAGCACTGTAAACTATAGGGGATCAATACCAGAGGTCAGACAGGGGTCAAACGTCTGCCTGGTCATCTGCCTGCCTCTAAACCCTGCTATCACACACTGAAGGACATTTGCAACGATCATGAATGTTTTTACTATAAAGTGAACATCTCTAACAGATGCAGTCGAGTGTTATTACACAGGTAGGCTATAGAGCAACTTCTGTACTCAACTCTCTCCCCCAGGTCTCCAATCATAAGTGTAGCTGCATTCTGTACAGTAGTGAGAGTGTAATCCACTGCTGCTGTCCACATCTCTCATTCTTATAGTGCCCTACTACTGAACCCACACTGATCCCCTCACACACTGGGAGAGTCTAGATCCTGCAGCTCTCATCTTAACATTCTCCTCTCTCTGTCACACAACCAGTCCCAATCACTCGCTGTTGAGAAGAATGACTTTATTCAAAATCCAGGTTATTGGAGGGAGGACGATTTAGGACAGGGGGGGTTGGAGGAGGTGGTTAGCCTCCTGTCACCTCTCTACCACTCTCCTGGCCAGCTCTTTCTCTCTATCCCCTTCTCTACTCATCCTCCCTCGATCCTCTCCATTGCAGCTCTATATCCATTGTCCTACACTGTGTTTCTCCTGATGAGATGCCCAGACCCTGGGCCCAGAGGAGGTTCATCTGTCATACCTGTACAGTCCTGGGAGACATAAGCAGTTATGCCCGACAGCCCAGGGTCTGTTGCCTCCTCTACAGCTTTTCTAAGAGTGAAAGAGAGGGAAAGATGGTTATTTGTTGGCCACCAAGAATGTCTAAAACAGCATTAATATAACCGTAGAACCAGACCCACCTCAGGATGTGTGAAACAGCATTAATATAACCGTAGAACCAGACCCACCTCAGGATGTGTGAAACAGCATTAATATAACCCTAGAACCAGACCCACCTCAGGATGTGTGAAACAGCATTAATATAACCCTAGAACCAGACCCACCTCAGGATGTGTGAAACAACATTAATATAACCCTAGAACCAGACCCACCTCAGGATGTGTGAAACAACATTAATATAACCCTAGAACCAGACCCACCTCAGGATGTGTGAAACAGCATTAATATAACCCTAGAACCAGACCCACCTCAGGATGTGTGAAACAGCATTAATATAACCCTAGAACCAGACCCACCTCAGGATGTGTGAAACAGCATTAATATAACCCTAGAACCAGACCCACCTCAGGATGTGTGAAACAACATTAATATAACCCTAGAACCAGACCCACCTCAGGATGTGTGAAACAACATTAATATAACCCTAGAACCAGACCCACCTCAGGATGTGCGAAACAACATTAATATAACCCTAGAACCAGACCCACCTCAGGATGTGTGAAACAACATTAATATAACCCTAGAACCAGACCCACCTCAGGATGTGTGAAACAACATTAATATAACCCTAGAACCAGACCCACCTCAGGATGTGTGAAACAACATTAATATAACCCTAGAACCAGACCCACCTCAGGATGTGTGAAACAGCATTAATATAACCCTAGAACCAGACCCACCTCAGGATGTGTGAAACAACATTAATATAACCCTAGAACCAGACCCACCTCAGGATGTGTGAAACAACATTAATATAACCCTAGAACCAGACCCACCTCAGGATGTGTGAAACAGCATTAATATAACCCTAGAACCAGACCCACCTCAGGATGTGTGAAACAGCATTAATATAACCCTAGAACCAGACCCACCTCAGGATGTGTGAAACAACATTAATATAACCCTAGAACCAGACCCACCTCAGGATGTGTGAAACAACATTAATATAACCCTAGAACCAGACCCACCTCAGGATGTGTGAAACAGCATTAATATAACCCTAGAACCAGACCCACCTCAGGATGTGTGAAACAACATTAATATAACCCTAGAACCAGACCCACCTCAGGATGTGTGAAACAGCATTAATATAACCCTAGAACCAGACCCACCTCAGGATGTGTGAAACAGCATTAATATAACCCTAGAACCAGACCCACCTCAGGATGTGTGAAACAGCATTAATATAACCGTAGAACCAGACCCACCTCAGGATGTGTGCCACCACGGCAGGGCCATACCAGTCCCCTGCCCGTTTCCCAGACACCAGGCCTAACTCCACCAGCCTGTGGACACCCAGCTGTGCCTGAGGGCTGTCCCCAAGCCAGGACACCAGGGTGCGGTGGTAGACCTCCCTCTGGTGGATGTCAGCCTCCTCCGCTCTTCCAGGGGCCCCTGGAGCATGAAGCATTGGTCCTGGGTCCGAGGGCCTCTCTCCCTGCAGTGAGGCCTCCAGGCTGGCCACCAGACGCTTGGCTGCACTGGTGGTCCAGGTCTCTGTGTCCAGAGGCTGGAGGGCCAACGCCTCCGACCACGTCCAGTCTGAGGCACACAGACAGAGGAGGGTCAAGGGGATTTTTTAACATCTAGTATATCTTTTCCACTTTGTTAGTTGAACACTCTGCTATCGAAGGAAATCATTTTAATATTAAAACATTTGTACGAGGCACTTATGTTCTGCAAATATGCCAATATCTTGAGAAAACAAAATGTAAGCTACATTCAGCACAAGAAAGCTACAGAAAATGGTACTGGCGTTCTGGCTCTCAGCTCGACCGCAGAAATGATCAAACTGAAAATACATACACAAGTATTTGGCCTGTTGTCTATGACAACAGCTCAGACATTGAACCACATTCTCCAGACCAAAGACCCTTAGAATAAAGTCTTTCAGAACTCTGGGAAATAAAGTTTTGGCTTAAATCTTCTGCTATAACAGATAGTTGAGTTTGACTTTAAATAAGAGAATGAGAAAACCCTATGGTATAATAGTCCAATTATAGGCCTCTCAGTATGTCCAGTATTTCACCTTTACAGCGTTTTAGCACTACAAACAGGGTGGGCACCTGGGGGTGGCGAGGGTGTGAGTGGCCAATGCCATAAAGGAGACAGACTTGGGCACGAGGCAGTAACATAATGACCTTGCAGAGTGAATGAAAGATATTTATTGATCAATTTCAGTTCTTTAAGTGGCCATTAGTCATTTTATAGCTTAAAAGATGTATTTAATGACATACTGTATTTCACATTCAGTGGAAGAACAAGTTAAGGCTTAAATATTGTTTTCTAAATGGTTGCATTAAAATGGTAGTAAATTAGTTTCCTATTCACTAGTGTGAATCTCAAGAGATCCTACTCTGAGGAACAGAGAAAGCACTTCAATGACGAAATGCATTAAATTATGAAATTCTCAGATATTGTTTGACAATGTACCCACAAGGAATGAGGAACCAAGGACTTTCCCTTTTTTAGTAAGAGTTATAAGGGTCATACTATAGACTTGGATTGCATTCATTAGGGCACGCAACAGAAAATGTATTACATTTTTTTTGCAATGGAAAACTAAAATAAGTATTTCTTACTGGACCAGGGGTGTACTAATCAGTGCACAACATAGCAAACCATTGCAAGAAAGCAACTATATAAACTGTAGCAATATAAATTCTTATTGGACAATTTCAGGTTAGTTCCTCACCATTTCAACCCATACACCTCTGGTAGTCCCCATTTCAAAAGGGTTTCTTCCATTTAGTGCCTAATGAACACAACCCTGGCCCTCTGCCATCCCACTGACCTCTTCCCAGGAAGTGTAGTATGAGGGCCTGAGCCAGCATCATTTGTCCTGCCCTCAGCATACAGCCCCAGCCACAGTCAGAGGTTAGGGAGGAGCCTGGCAGGGCAGGGAACTCCTCTCTGTAGGTCAACCACACACGGGACGCAAAGTCCCTCCGGAAGGCCTCCACGTCGTCACCCCCTGTGGCGGGGGGTGCATCACAGACCTCAGTGCTGCAGCTCTCTGTTGGGCTGTCCTCATCTGATCAATGAAATCACATTCAATCAGATCAATCACATATTGAAAAGGAGCCAGTGAGTAAGAGTCTATTCGGAAAGGGAACACAGCAATGCAGACCAAAAATCAGTATGTGTGTGTTACCTTACCGTCAGCCTTAAAATGGTAGCATTTCCCCAGGAGGAACACTGGGGAATTTCTGCTAAAGTAGGTTTTTGACTTCAAAGCCCAACCTAAAGATCAGGATGAAGTAGTTAATTAGTCATAGGGTGGGTAGTTGTGAATGAACTCAGTAGCTTACGGGGGGCCAGCACAGAAAAAAATATATATATGAAATTGTATGAAATGTATGCATTCACTACTGTAAGTCGCTCTGGATAAGAGCGTCTGCTAAATGACTAAAATGTAAAAAATGGAAGATCATGGATAAAAGCATATGCTAAATGGCATATATTATTATACTGAACAAAAATATAAAAACGCAACATGCAACAATTTCAAAAGGTTTTACTGAGTTACAGTTCATATAAAGAAATCAGTCAATTGAAATAAATTCATTAGGCTCTAATCTATGGATTTCACATGACTGGGAATACAGATACGCATCGGTTGGTCAAAGACACCTTAAAAAAAAGGTAGGGGCGTGGATCAGAAAACCCGTCAGTATCTGATGTAACCACCATTCGCCTCATGCAGTACAACACATTTCCTTCGCATAGAGTTGATCAGGCTGTTGATTGTGGGCCTCAGGATCTCGTCAAGGTATCTCTGTGCATTCAAATTGCCACCGATAAAACGCAATTGTGTTCGTTGTCCGTAGCATATGCCTGCCCATACCATAACCACCATGTGGCACTCTGTTCACAACGTTGACATCAGCTCGCCCACATGATGCCATACACGTGGTCTGCGGTTGTGAGGCCGGTAGGACGTACTGACAAATTCTATAAAACGACGTTGGAGGCAGCTTATGCTCTGGCAACAGCTATGGTGGACATTCCTGGGGTCAGCATGCCAATTGCACACTCCCTCAAAACTTGAGATATATGTGGTATTGTGTATTGTGACAAAACTGCACATTTTAGAGTGGCCTTTTATTTTCCCCAGTACAAGGTGTACCTGTGTTATGATCATCTATCTGAAACACAGATAGTATTGCTAGGGTCAGACAGAGGATCCGTATAGAACTGATATGGAGTATAAACACATGCTTGAGAAGCTGCAGAGTCAGCCACAATTGATTCTTATCTTATCAGAATAATCACACATGCTCTGATAATTACCACATCTATCATGTGCTGAAGTGAATGGCAACTCTGCTGACAGCTGTTAAATCTTACAATGCCTGTTTTAAATTGCCGTGGTCAATTAACTTAAATTAGAAGGATTGAGACAACAACGTGTAGAGGATTACAGGAGCCTAAAGGGGAGTATGGAATAACCATTACGATGCACTTACTGTACTTCACATTGTGCCATGCTGACAAGAACTTGGTCTTCAATTTCTCCACCTCATCAGTCCCTTTATTCTCCATTTTGACCACCGGGAAATTGAACTCATCCCAGCGTAGTTAACAACCGCACCGTCTTCATGAAATGCTTAATTTGAAAGGACAAGACATTCATTTATTTTTGTCGTTTTAGTTAAAGACAAAGGGCTTGAATTGAAACGGTAATGTTACAGTGTTGCCGACTAGCAGTTTACCAACATTAAACCCCCAGTTAGCTACCTAATCTCTACCCCATCCAACTCCTTATGGACGTGTCATGGTAAACATGTTTGGATTGACAATGAAAGCAATGGAGTTGGCCAGAGCGCAAACCGTTAGCTAGCTAACGTTAGCGAGCTAATTTACACATTGTTCAGCTAGTTAGCAGTCACGCTAATAATTTAACTTTGCGTTCAGTCTCCGGCATAACAACATACATCCGAGACTCGTCCGAATACATTTATACATGTCAAATAATTTAACATAAAAGTTCGCATTTCTATTTGATACTTACTATGTATCTAGCTTGGTAACCAGCTCCCAGTGTTTACATTTTGAGGAAGCAAAACCACAAGCCAAGCACGCGACTCTCGCGGTGTTTGCATCCTTCTGCAACGTAAATGTCGCTGCGCGGCTACTACAAGCACATCATCTCTTTTACAGTTAGGTTCATTCATTCAGTTAAATTGTTGGTGCTGACCTAATTTTTAATTTGATCCATTACTTACAATTCACTTTTAGTGTGCCAAAACATTCCATTCCCATAAATGTTTTATAGTGGGACTTCCATGATATTCAATAATCCAGTGAGGTTGTGATAAACTATTTGAAAATGTAATTTTATTCAACAGTAAATATGTGCCAAATGGCATTATGAAACTTGTATTAATTCCGTTTTTGGTGTCATACAACTACAGTCTGTCTAACCTCTGGCAGGGTGTGTTCGTGTGCGCCTGCTTTATGAGGTTTACGGTAGCTATTCCCAGTCTCTTTTTTCCAGCAGCTGAGAGTAGTGGAAAGCCTGTGAATCCAAGCACATCAGCGGCTACAGCTATGGCTGAGCGCCGCGCATTCGCCCAAAAAATCAGCAGGTAAGGGAGTTACTTCTAACTTTTACAGTGATTGCACTGACAGAGTCCCCCGTTCAAGCTATGCCGTTTTCAATCTTTAAAAACCTATCGTCCTCTGCGCTCCATTTCAAGGCAAAGCCATTCGCAATTAAGGCCCAGCCAGCTAGCATCCATCCAAGTTAGCTGTCGTTAGCCATATCAAAGATGCCCCAGTGACCCGCCCATAGAGAACAGGGGTCTGTTTTTCGCAATGTTATTTTTGTCTCGTGCGGTTACATACGGGTTTGAAATGTACCTTTGACATCTATCGTACTATCAATTCCAACCATTATCTTTCTTTACAAGGATTTAGCTAAGTATGAATTGGACTGCGTGTAGACTACTAGAAAATCCGTAGTAATGTTAGACAGCTGAGCTACTTTGGTGGCTACGGCTGGGTGACACATCGACGAGACTTCATTGACACCGTAACAAACAATACAGTAGCTAATATCGTCATGGAGAATGTTAACTAGTTTACCTGTAAAAGCCCAAACATCATCAAACCTATCTGCCCCAGTTCAATGTATGCATTCAGATCTAATACGTCTATTGAAACGAACAAAGGGCTTTGTGTCAATTTCCGTTGCTTGCTGTGCATGCCAGTGGAATTAAAGCTGGATGTAAAACAATCGAGTAGAAAATGGGTCATATCTCACATGCGAAGAAAGCGTTTGGTTACCCCTTGGCTTTGTTTATGATATAGCAATCACAACATCCAACTGTTGATTGACTGTAATTGTCAAACTGCCAAATCATCATAAAGTAGCTAGCCAGATTATGTTGCACAAATCACACTTAAACCGTATGTGGTAGAGCAAATGAATAAAACACCTTTAAGCAGTATTTAGTCCCCCCATCAAACGTTTTACAGTACAGCAGTCTGTGCCAGGAGGCAAATTATAGGCCTATTCATAATGATTATTGTGGCTGTGGGGTTGGTTTCAGTTTAGGAGTGACTAGTGTCTGCAGTATTGTGACATTTGCCAATCCATGAGTGTAAAAGGAGTCTATGAAGCAGTTGTCGTTAACATAAAGTACATAGGCCTACCAAGAATGTCTGCACAAATACAGAAGATGGAAACAAGTGATTTATGAACATGGATAATGAACATAACACTTATATAGAGAATAATCACACACATGTCTTACTATACTTGAGGACTTTTTGGGGAGCAACAATTGATTCCCTTTAAAATCCTATTTCCCCTTAACCCTAAACCTAACCTTTAAGACTAAAATAGCCATTTTGCAAGTTAGGACTGAAAAAATGGACTTCTGGTACTCACAAGTATAGTAAAAAAACACACATACATTATGGTTGATCTCAGACCTCCATGCTTGATGAAGGAGCACCACCACCCCCAAAGGATCATGGTTTATCTGTGAGGGTTTTTGGAAAGCTCTGCCTTCAGTTTATTCACATCAGATCAGATGGATAAAGCAATGTGATGACATCTCCTGGTATTATTTAGAAATTACTGACAGAACGAGACTAAGAATAGCAGGTATTTTATCCATCATGTCTTCTGTTGTTGGTGTGAGTCTGGCTGTCTTTTTTTATTAGGAGGACTGGGGGAGTATGGCTCTATTCTGTATATTGTCTGATCTGAACAAAAGTATTTCTGTTCAGTCTTTGCTTCCCAACTGTCATCTCAGAAAGTCTAAACCTTTTGGAAGACTTTAGAGACAGTGAGGCCTGTTCAAAGTCCCTTTTCAGCTTTGGAGTTGAGACTGAGGTTAAGTTCTTTCTCATTAAGTCAGGCCAAAACAATGTCTGATTGTGTTTTGCATTTAAAGCCACAATATGTAACTTTTTGGGCAACCTGACCAAATTCACATAGAAATATGTTGTATAGATCTATAATTCTCATTGAAAGCATGTCTAAAAAGTGGTTGATCTTTTCGAAGCTCTTTCTATGCTTCCCATTAAGTTTAGTTTTTGCTTTACTTTCAGTTTTATATTACTTTTTACTATCAGTTTGGTTTTACTTTCAATTACAGATCTATATCTCATTTCTATGTGAATTTGGTCTGATCATCCAAAAAGTTACATATTGCAGCTTTAAGTGTGTGTGTGAGGTGACGTTGTGTTCCTCCAGTGTTCCAAATGATGCAAGGAGCGCACTAGCCTGCCTGTATCATGCTGTCTGTTCCTCCTCTCCTGTCCTGAGCAGTGACCAGGCAGGCTTAATTAATAAAGGTCCTGAATATAAGCCCTAGCAGCAGAACACTGGTAGCTGGTTCAGTGCAACTGCCTGTTATCCAGGTGACAGCACTGCAGTAGCCACTAGTATATCTAGGCCTAGTCTACGTCATAATGTCTTTCCTGAGTTGGAAAGTTAGAAGCTATATTTACACTTGCCTGAGATTCAGAAACTCATTCATGATATTGGCCTAGCTGCCTGTTACCTTTTCTCTGACCTAACCTGCCTCTGGTCTCCATCTCTTCAAGTTCCTCATGTGACATTTTGTAATTTGTTGTTTGTTTGTGCCTCCCTCCCTGGGCTAGTGCTGCGTAGTTGTTTTGTTCAAGGGTACGAGGAGGGGTTTTGATGGTGGCTGTGATTTAAAGGCACACAGAGTGGTACAGTCAGTCAGCAGCAGTTGCCTAGCCAAGCGCTTTGTGTTGCTGACGGAGGTCCAGGGGATTTTATTTCTTCTCTCTCCTCTGTGGTGTGATATAGTGCCGTGTCAGAGGGGGCTGTAAGGCCACTAGCAGGGCCAGGGAGAGAGAGAGCCCTGAGCCACAGCAGGGACCATAATAGTAATGTTTGGCCCACAACAGAACTGCTGGACTTGACTATTGTACCTGACATGCAGAGTGACCAGACCACTGCAGTTAATGGCCTTCTCTAATAACGTATTCCGCTTATACACTGCCCTGTCTTTCGCTTGCCCTTTTCAAACTTGTGTATTTACCTTTATTTAACTATGCAAGTCAGTTAAGAACAAATTCTTATTTTCAATGACGGCCTAGGAACAGGGGGTTAATTGCCTTGTTCAGGGGCAGAATGACAGATTTGTACCTTGTCAGCTTGGGGATTTGAACTTGCAACCTTTCGTTTACTAGCCCAATGCTCTAACCACTAGGCTACCCTACCGCCCCGTGTATGAGATGGCTTTACCGTAAGCAGCCTGGAGGCATCGTCTATGACTGTGTTGAATATAAGCAAAGCCTAGATCGAATAGATAAGAAATATAGCCACAAGCTATAGGCCTACATGTTTTATCTGAGTCTTTTACCTGTTTTGCATAATGTAACACGACAGCTTGACATTCACTGCTAAGCTTCTCCCTCTCTTCCCTGCAGAACTGTAGCAGCCGAGGTGAGAAAACAGATCGCTGGTCAGTATGGGGGCTCCCCACAGCTCCTCAAGAACCTCAACGTGGGTGCTGCCGCCAGCAACACCGTAAGTACCTACACACAATGCATCTTGGTGTTCAGGGAGGGAAATAGGGTTGGAGTATATCTGCTAACAATTAAGGTCCATTCTTCACACCCTCTCACCCCTATTATAGTGTGGTCAGGGACTACACGGCCTGGCCCATCCCACCAGTAAGTGTTTGCTGAGGCAGCCCATTGACTTTTAGCGACCTTGTGCCAAAATAATACAGCCCTAATGGTGTCCTCTCCCTAGTCCTGACTACCGCTGAGCTGAAGGAGCAAATAACCATCCTTAATTAGGCTAAAGCCGACTGTTTAATTCAACTGTGAACGGATTGTGTTTGTGTTCTAAATTCCCCCCAAAAGCTTTAACCTGTTAGGGCTAGGGGGCAGTATTGACACGGCCGGATAAAAAACGTACCCGATTTAATCTGGTTACTACTCCTGCCCAGTAACTAGAATATGCATATAATTATTGGCTTTGGATAGAAAACACCCTAAAGTTTCTAAAACTGTTTGAATGGTGTCTGTGAGTATAACAGAACTCATATGGCAGGCAAAAACCTGAGAAGATTCTGAACAGGAAGTGGCCTGTCTGACAAGTTGTTGTTCATCTTGGCTCTTTTTATTGAAGACTGAGGATCTTTGCTGTAACGTGACACTTCCTACGGCTCCCATAGGCTCTCAGAGCCCGGGGAAAAGGTGAATGATATCGAGGCAGCCTCTGGCTGAAACACATTATCGCGTTTGGCAAGTGGCCGGTCAGAGGACAATGGGCTTAGGCGCGTGCACGAGTCGACCCCGTGCTTTATTTTCTTTCCTCTTTTTACCTAAACGCAGATTCCCGGTCGGAATATTATCGCTTTTTTACGAGAAAAATGGCATAAAAATTGATTTTAAACAGCGGTTGACATGCTTCGAAGTACGGTAATGGAATATTTAGAAATGTTTTGTCACGAAATGCGCCATGCTCGTCACCCTTATTTACCCTTTCGGATAGTGTCTTGAACGCACGAACAAAACGCTGCTATTTGGATATAACAATGGATTATTTGGGACCAAACCAACATTTGTTATTGAAGTAGAAGTCCTGGGAGTGCATTCTGACGAAGAACAGCAAAGGTAATAACATTTTTCTTATAGTAAATCTGACTTTGGTGAGTGCTAAACTTGCTGGGTGTCTAAATAGCTAGCCCTGTGATGCCGGGCTATCTACTGAGAATATTGCAAAATGTGCTTTCACCGAAAAGCTATTTTAAAATCGGACATATCGAGTGCATAGAGGAGTTCTGTATCTATAATTCTTAAAATAATTGTTATGTTTTTTGTGAACGTTTATCGTGAGTAATTTAGTAGATTCACCGGCAGTGTTCGGTGGGAATGCTAGTCACATGCTAGTCACATGCTAATGTAAAAAGCTGGTTTTTGATATAAATATGAACTTGATTGAACAAAACATGCATGTATTGTATAACATAATGTCCTAGGGTTGTCATCTGATGAAGATCATCAAAGGTTAGTGCTGCATTTAGCTGTGGTTTGGGTTTATGTGACATTATATGCTAGCTTGAAAAATGGGTGTCTGATTATTTCTGGCTGGGTACTCTGCTGACATAATCTAATGTTTAGCTTTCGTTGTAAAGCCTTTTTGAAATCGGACAGTGTGGTTAGATTAACGAGAGTCTTGTCTTTAAAATGGTGTAAAATGGTCATATGTTTGAAAAATTGAAGTTTTTGCATTTTTGAGGTATTTGAATATCTCGCCACGGGATTACACTGGCTGTTGAGTAGAGCCCATAGAGGTTTTTAACTGAACTTAGTGAGGAATTAGATTCCCCCTGGGTGGTTTGTTTTAGAAATAGACAGAAGCAAGCCTATAAAGCCATTAGACTATACCTGGGTGGTTTGTTTTAGAAATAGACAGAAGCAAGCCTATAAAGCCATTAGACTACCCCTGAGGGTTTGTTTTAGAAATAGACAGAAGCAAGCCTATAAAGCCATTAGACTACCCCTGAGGGTTTGTTTTAGAAATAGACAGAAGCAAGCCTATAAAGCCATTAGACTATACCTGAGGTGGTTTGCTTGCCAGGACTTGCTTTTCCAGTTACTGCAGGGTTGTGAGCATTTCCTCAGTGATCCAAAGTGTCTGTCTGCCAATATAAAATATATGGTTCCATGAGAGTTTTGATTTGTTTTAGAAGGTTTCCAGAGCAAGAACTTGTCTTGTGACATGCATCAAGCCACAGGATTGTCTGACAGCTAAGTGTCGATATTTCTTTGCTAGTAATCCAGCTGGACTTTTTGGGGATGGTTTATTTTTGGCAGCTAACCCAGTTTCATAGGCAGGCCTATTAAGATCTGATTTGCCACTCACTCACACAGCCTTTCCTCTCTGATTCCAGGTTCCTCTCACAGAGGCAGTGGAACCGGTGGACTTTGAGGAGTACCTCATCACCCATCCCCCCATCATCGAGTCGGGCCCCCTGAGGGACCTCATCGATTTTCCCCCGGATGACATCGAAGTGGTATACACCCCCAGAGAGTGTCGTACCGTGGGACAGGCCGTGCCTGAGGAAGGGTAGGTGCTGCTGGGGATGGCTCGACTGGCTGGGTTCGAGTTGGTACTGAGGAGCATCAATCAGCTTAATCAACCAATAAAATGTATTTATAAAGCTCTTTTTTGCATACAGTTGTCACAAATTGCTTTACACTACTACAAAAAAAAGAAGAAACGGGAAACAAAGTACAGTGTACTGCAAAAACTCATAACCCCTCAAATCAAAACCCTAAGCAAACTGTGGAAAACCCCACTGTAACACTCACCATCTGTCCAACTGCTGTAGCTTGATGAGGATATACCCTCATCAGGAAGGCTAGGGAATGCGCCATACTGAACCAGTGGAGTCTGTATTATCAGTAGAGATGTTGTCGGGGCTGTTGTCGGGGCCCTCTAGCTATAGAAGTAGGCCTACATCAGGTCTAACTAACTCCAGTACAGCAAATGGATGTTTCTCCTCATATCCTCTAACCTGATTCACATGCATTGATTTACCCAAGGAATAAAGCAAATAACTGATCTGGTTTTGGCGTGTGTCACATAAATGCAGTAAAAATAAAAAATTGACCTTGACAAAAACAACTGAATTGCTATGGAAACACGTGGGGGAAATATCACTTGTCTCCTCATTACCCCCCAGCAAAATTAGCCTTCATTTAGGCTATTGTTTATGTGTATTTCACACTATGTTTAGGTAGATAATGGTGTATAGGGATTGCATGGATGTCCACAACAACACGTTTGTCATCGTCACCAATCAACTGCGTTACAGTTAAAAATGGCTGACCACTACCACCGATTTAGCTATGCTAACCAGCTTATACGAACAGGAGTTAGCATTTAGCAGTCACTTCTTCTAAACCTGAAAAAGGACCGCTTTTACATGTTATGCAGCAAAAACAGCCAAATATATCAAAATTGGACTTAAGTAACCACATTGTGGGCCTGTTACAATTCCCTAAATCATAATGAATTTGATGAATATACACTTTGGTGCACATTCAACAAACCTGATTTTACAATCTTGTCAGTGGAATGTCTGCGTTCCATTGACTCCTTTACGGCATCTATAGAATTGCCTCTCACTTGATAGGCTAGTAGGGATAAGATTGCTGTGGCTCCTGTTACTACCATTAGAAATAGAATGAATAGAACGGGCGTCGGGAAAAGTCAATGATGGTATAATGGGTGGACTGGCGGCCATTGCAAGTGTACTCATAGAGGCAAAGCAGGAAGTGTACCCATCAATCTGTGCTATGATTTGTTGAATAAACTCAGCTGACAATACAAAAAATACATTCCATTGCAGGAGGCACATCGGTTAGCATAATTTTCAATGAAAGTTCTACATTACCATGGAAATTATTGCATCACAATACCAGGCAGCCCATGAGTACCCATGAGTACCCATGAGTACCCATGAGTACCCATGAGTACCCATGAGTACCCATGAGTACCCATGAGTACCCATGAGTACCCATGAGTACCCATGAGTTTACCAGTCAAATAGCCAGGGTTTGAGGTTGCAAGACAGTTGTATTAATTATATTACTATGGCTGCCATTGCTACCATCCTCTATACAGACAGGACATTTGCTGCAGTATAGCGATTCATTAGCGTTATTGATTTAACACTGTCTGTTGATGGTGTCTGATGGCTGCAGCCTGGGGTCTGGTAAGATATAAATGTGTTGTCTAAACAGACGTGAACTGACAGAAATGAATATTTGTCAGGTAAAATAGGTCATTGCATTTGCTTTGTTGATAATTCTATCTGAACGTTTAACCTCAATGAATACACCCCTGGTGTTGAAACTGGGGCTGTGAAATGCTGTGTCTCTTTGTGTTCCAGGGACAATGACGCCCACGTCAGAGACTGTGTCAGGTCCTACACTGAGGACTGGGCCATCGTCAACAGAAAGTAAGGCTCCTCTCTGTTATTTAAGGAGCTTTTCCATTTATAAGACCAATTCATTAAACTTTAACACCCCCAATTTAAAACATTTTAACACATAGCTACTAGTTATTTAGCTTAACACTCATGTTCTGCTTATTTCAACAGATACCATAAGCTTGGTACAGGATTTAACCCTAACACCCTGGACAGGCAGAAGGAGAGGCAGAAAGGCCTGCCCAAACAGGTGTTTGAGGCCGATGAGATGCCAGACGTTAGCACTTACCAGGACGACCAGGTAACCCGTAGCAACGGGGCGGTTGACCAGGTAACCCGTAGCAACGGGGCGGTTGACCAGGTAACCCGTAGCAACGGGGCGGTTGACCAGGTAACCCGTAGCAACGGGGCGGCCGTCTTCATCTTTTGTGGTATGTTTAGTCCCTGACCTGTGTTTTTCTGTCTTCCAGGATGATCTGAAGCGTAGGTCCATGTCCATAGACGACACCCCGCGTGGCAGCTGGGCCTGTAGTATCTTTGACCTGAAGAACTCTGTCCCCGACGCCGTCCTGCCCCACCTGCTTGACCGGGCCCCCAACGAGGAGATAGACCGGCACAACGAGGAGCACCGCAAGTCCCACCGCCACCGTGAGCTCTTCGCCCTGCACCCCGCCCTTGATGAGGTATAGACACAGACACACACCGTCCTCCAGATAGTGCCTTTAGAAGTGTCAGGCCAGCTGTTGCTTTGGCGTAGTGCATGTCTGTCTCCTCACATGAATGCATATCGTCATCCATGGTAATGCTATTACCACAGTCACGTCTAATATGGCTTTCTAAAGCTCTGAACAGTCATGAAGCACGCGCTACTGATTTCACACTCTAAGTGTGATGTTGTTTTTCTTCCTTAGATACAGGGCTCCTACACAGTACATTCCAATAACTGTTATTATGTTCATGGTTTTCCTATAATTATTATTTGGATCTGTGTCCTCAGGAAGAACCCATCGAGCGCCACTGTGTGCCTGACGTCCCTAAGGAACATTTTGGCCAGAGGCTACTCGTCAAGTGCTTGTCCTTGAAGTAAGTGGAGGACACACACACACACAGCCTTTACAAAGCCTTTTAACTGTCTTTTTACCTGCCTTCTGCTGACCCAATCCTTTTTCCCCTTGAAGGTTTGAGATTGAAATTGAGCCCATATTCGCCTGTTTGGCCTTATATGATGTCAAGGAAAAGAGAAAGGTAAGTTGTTGTGTTTTCCTCAATGCCACTCGGCCCTGAGTTGTTGGGTCAGTCTCTGAAAAACCATTTAAAGTCCATGTGAACTAGATGACTGGGCTATAAAAGTGTCTGTATTGGACCTGTTGTCCTTGTTTGAATGCTCTATAAATCGTACCATATATCTATATGAGTGACTCTCCACTCAATCGTTTCTCATTCCCAATAAACACTAGAGGGTAGAAGTAACTGTTGTTAAAAAAGTCAAAAGTTTCTGCTCTCAAGTCGCCTACTCTTCCATGTGAGTTCTCAGTCAATTTACAGTAAAGAACATTTTTATTTTTAAGATGTGGTATTGGATAGTGCATCTTATTTCTCAATCAGAACCATACTTCAGGACCAGCAGACAGTGTGGTTGTTACTATGGTTCTTAATCATTACTTGTTTTTGTAAGAGGTGTTGACAAGCTGAATGTACCGAGCTGTCTGTTTAACCTACTAGCACACATGCATACCCCACAAGACATGCCACCAGATGTCTCTTCACAATCCCCAAGTCCAGAACAGACTATGGGAGGTGCACAGTACTACATAGATCCATGACTACTCTATTCTACATTTGGTAATTGATGCAAGCAGTAGAATCAGATTGAAGAAACAGGTAAAAATACACCTTATGGAACAATGGGGACTGTGAAGAGGCACATGCAAAGGTACAGTCACATGCATACGCACACAGTGTGATAATGGGGATCCCTAATTTTTTTAATCGATTTTTTAATTTAATCTTTATTTAACTAGGCAAGTCAGTTAAGAACAAATTCTTATTTACAATGACTGCCTAGGAACAGTGATTTAACTGCCTTGTTCAGGGGAGGAACAACAGATTTTTACCTGGTCAGCTCAGGGATTCGATCCAACAACCTTTTGGTTACTAGTCCAACGCTCTAACCACTAGGCTACCTGCCGCCCCGAGCTGGTAGCGTACAATACAAATATTAGTCTGCTGTCTGTCATTTACAGTAGTTTAGTATAATGCTCATGTGTCTGTCTCTGTCAGATATCGGAGAACTTTTTCTTTGACCTGAACTCGGAGCAGACCAAAGGGATGCTGCGCCCTCACATCCAGACAGCAGCCATCTCTACTCTCGCCCGCTCCGCAATTTTCTCCATTACATACCCCTCCCAGGACGTCTTCCTCGTCATACAGGTAAGTCAATGTCAATCATCACAGGGTCTCAAATGTCAATACACTTTACAAATAAAGAGAGAGAGAATCAAAATGGCGACAACAGAGCCGCACACATGACTTCCTCTCCCATGGATCAGCATCACCTCTCTCTGTCTGGCTGTGTGGGGGTAGTGACTGATAACCTCTCCTGTGTTGACTGTCCCCAGCTGGAGAAGGTGTTGCAGCAGGGAGACATAGGAGAGTGTGCAGAACCGTACATGGTCTTCAAAGAGTCTGATGCAGCTAAAGTAAGATCCTTCTCAACCTGATGGTCATTTGAACAATAGATTGACATCAGTGGTCGATGTTGATCTCCAAACAGATGGAGGCAGATGTATTTATTGTTTATCCTACCATATATAGAACAAAGAAAAGTTGGACAAGTTGCGGAGCCAGTCGGAGCAGTTCTGCACACGTCTGGGTCGGTACCGGATGCCCTTCGCCTGGACAGCCATCCACCTGATGAACATCGTGAACAGCGCCGGCAGTCTGGAGAGAGACACTGAGCTGGAGATGGGACTTCCAGGTGAGAACCCTGGGGGGGGATCAATAAAGTTGGACTGAGTGGTATTGAACACCACAGGGGCAAGTCAGTGCTGGGACTCCTGTCTACTCAGTTCAACTTTTGATCACATGAAATTAAACAGATCATTGAATGTAGAGGGGAGTCTATATGACCTTATAAGAAAGTATTACCTTTGACCTTGTGACGTCATGAGGATTCTATAACTCTGACCCTGGCTATGACTTTCTGCTGACGCCCGACCCAGAGAGGAAAGGGTCGTGGTCTGAGAGGAGGAACTCGAGCATCGGTGGACGGCGCTCATTAGAGAGAACCACCAGTGGAGATGAATCATGTAGCCTGACCAGCTTCAGACCTGCAACCCTCACCGTCACCAATTTCTTCAAACAGGTCAATACACACATTACACGTCTACACACCACACAGAAATGCTCATGTTAAATCATTTTCTTCCCGACTGAGCCACACTCAGTCATGACACACACCACACTCTGCTACTCGCCTCACAAACTGAACTGACTTTTGTTTTGGTATGTTCATTTTTGACAGGAGGGAGACAGACTGAGTGATGAGGACCTGTATAAGTTCCTGGCTGACATGAGGAGGCCGTCTTCAGTGCTGAGGAGACTGAGGCCAATCACAGGTACACCACCACCACCACCACATGTGCTTCAACAAAGATCTTCTGATTTTATATTGTCATGTAAATGAGTTTAAGGGGCTTTGTAGTTTCTCCAGACGGACTTAAATCTGAGCTAGCAGCTAGCGTAAGACTGAGTCTGGCCTGAGAAACAGGTTTTAGTTGAGGTCTGTGTGTTGATGTCGTGTCGATGCTGTCTTGTTCCTCCAGCCCAGCTGAAGATCGACATATCCCCGGCCCCAGAGAACCCCCACTACTGCTTGACCCCTGACCTCCAGCAGGTCAAGCCCTACCCAGACAGCAGGGTTCGCCCCACCAGAGAGATACTGGAGTTCCCCCCCAGGGATGTCTACGTACCCAACACTACCTACAGGTAATGAAACGATACCACTTACATTACCCAACACCACCTACAGGTAATGCAACGATACCACTTGCATTACCCAACACCACCTACAGGTAATGCAACAATACCACTTGCATTACCCAACACCACCTACAGGTAATGCAACATTCCCCAACACCACCTACAGGTAATGCAACAATACCACTTGCATTACCCAACACCACCTACAGGTAATGCAACAATACCACTTACATTACCCAACACCACCTACAGGTAATGCAACAATACCACTTACATTACCCAACACCACCTACAGGTAATGCAACAATACCACTTACATTACCCAACACCACCTACAGGTAATGCAACAATACCACTTACATTACCCAACACCACCTACAGGTAATGCAACAATACCACTTACATTACCCAACACCACCTACAGGTAAAGCAACAATACCACTTACATTACCCAACACCACCTACAGGTAATGCAACAATACCACTTACATTACCCAACACCACCTACAGGTAAAGCAACAATACCACTTACATTACCCAACACCACCTACAGATAAAGAAACAATACCACTTACATTACCCAACACCACCTACAGATAAAGCAACAATACCACTTACATTACCCAACACCACCTACAGATAAAGCAACAATACCACTTACATTACCCATCACCACCTACAGGTAATGAAACGATACCACTTACATTACCCAACACCGCCTACAGGTAATGCAACGATACCACTTACGTTACCCAACACCACCTACAGGTAATGAAATGATACTACCTACAGCTGTGTAAACACAACTCTACCAATAACATAACCCAGTGAACACCACTACAAGAGAACATGCATAGATATTAGTCTATAGAGCTCCAGTCCAATACCACCTACAGGGCATTGACATTGTTTCCTGACAGGTTGATGTCGTTCTTAGTCCTTCGGGGTAATGTGACACAACGGAAGTCCTGTTTTTGAAAGGGTGTATTTCCACCTGCCTTTTCTGATCAAACACAGTGATGCCTGGAGGACAACTCAGAGGAACCAAAGGGCCTTTTCCCTCCCACTCTCGCTTTCCTCTGAGCCATGGGGATAACACTACTGTAAGAACAGCAACACAATATACAGGCCTCCCTGACACTGCCTGATAGACTACTGCACACAATCTTGTGTTGTGTGTCCTGATCCCTGCTGCTATTTTAGGTTAGAGGGAGAGAGAAGGCTCTTATCAGAGGAGAGGGAGAGACACTTTGTGACATGGAGAGACAGATGGTTAGAGAGGGGGGGCATTGAGAGAGGTAAAGAAACAGAGAGAAGGAGAGAGGGGGCCCTTATCAGAGGCTGTTGACATGGTGTCTTTACCTGACATGGAACAGAGAGGAGAGAGAGAGGGGGCCCTTATCAGAGGCTGTTGACATGGGGCCAGGGTTTCTGTTAGCTGTTTTTTAGCCAATTTAAAATAAAATGAAAAGCCAGTAAATACAACTGTTGTCCCCCAAAATGACCGGCCTTGCTAGCTGAGATCCTGACGGCTTTAGTGACTCTGCTGTAGTAGTGACTCTGCTGTAGTAGTGACTCTGCTGTAGTAGTGACTCTGCTGTAGTAGTGACTCTGCTGTAGTAGTGACTCTGCTGTAGTAGTGACTCTGCTGTAGTAGTGACTCTGCTGTAGTAGTGACTCTGCTGTAGTAGTGACTCTGCAGGCTACCTTGTTAATGATGGAGTATAAACTCTGTGAGCTCTGGAGTTTTTCATATGTACATTTACATGCGTGTTGATTGGATAAGCAGTAGATCTGGGTGTACTGTATGTTGGCTCCTCAGTGGCGTAAGACCGTTAATGCAAATGATGATTGTTTCAGGAGCGTTGTCAACGGTCGTTGTGGGCCGATCAGACTCGGCTGTTGAGTTTATAGTAGGGCTGGGAATTGCCATGGACTTCATGAAAGGATATTATCAATAAACTTAGGTGCTGATACAATATGTATTGTGATTCTCACAATTCTATCTGTATAGCAATTTGATACTGTGATTTTATTGCGATTCAGGATCTGTCAGCTGCAGAGGGACAAGAGAGCCATGAGAAAACAAGTTTTAATCAGTCATGGTAATAAAAGTGCAGAAAAAAAGTGGCTCCCTATTTAAAAAGATGGAGAACAAGCTATCCAGGAAAAATACTTGGTACAGCCAACTACCACAAAAATAATATTGCGATATTGTCAAAAATAATACCCCGGTATATAACTGTATGGATGAATATTTTCTTCCGTCACTAGTTTATAGGCCAGAGAGGGGTGTGATGACTTGTGGATGGTCACGTAGACAGAAGTCAGTTCCATTACATCAACAGCCCAGTTTGTTTTGTTGTTTTTCTTGGCAAAGAATATAAAGGACAGACTTGGAGTATGTGTGTTTTATTTTGTCTTTATAAATGTTGTAGTATAAAGTGTTAGTAGTAAGAAACATAAAATATGTAACAGCCGTTTAAATGCAGCAGAAAGATTTCACCGAGTAGACAGGAGACGACGAGTCAATATGACCCAATGATATGATCAATGTAAATTACTAACCTTGCAGGGCATTTAATGGAGCATTATGAAAATGGTTTTAAATACAGTTCAAAGTTCAAAAGACAGTGAAAATTCTAAGCTCATATCCTACTTTGGAAGACCTATGCATCATGTTGATCTTGGTTTACTTACTTGTGGATGTTTAGTACATTCAGCAACCGCCACATAACAGGCAGCAATACAGCAGGGTAATACATGCTTGGTAGTAGGGCTGTGTGGTGTGTCAGTTGTGTGTTGTGTCAGTTGTGTGGTGTGTCAGTGTGTCAGTTGTGTGGTGTGTCAGTGTGTCAGTTGTGTGTCAGTGTGTCAGTGTGTCAGTTGTGTGGTGTGTCAGTGTCTCAGTGTGTCAGTGGTGTGTCAGTGTGTCAGTGGTGTGTCAGTGTGTCAGTTGTGTGGTGTGTCAGTGTCTCAGTGTGTCAGTGTGTCAGTGGTGTGTCAGTGTGTCAGTTATATATTGCTTTGGAATCTTGTTTTTATTTCCGTCCGTCAGTTGAAAGTAACTTCTCAGTGCTATTATTATGACCCAGACTAGACAGTGTAGAATCATCTGACATTCCATCCTGACCAAAGCAACACTTGTCGGTTAGGAACCCAAACGATCCCCCCCAGGTGTTACCCAACTCTATTGGCATTTCTTGAAACAATTTGTGAGGTCCCTTATTGGCTGACTGTGGTTGTTGCATCACTGACGAATCGTCTTCTTTTCTCTGACATGGATACAAATTGGCTGCTGACTTTTTTTTCTTTCTGCTGCCAACAACTCAGCTACATTATCTGTTACCATGACAATGCCATGTAACTGGGAGGGTGGGGTGGTCAATGGGAAGTTCCGGGCGAGGGGGGCATATGTGTTGTTACCATGCCAATGTGTTGTAATGGAAGAAATAGAAGGGTTAGTGGAAACTTGAGGCCAGGGGGACGGCTTCAGGCGTGTCGTATGGAGATCTTGGTGGTCTTGAGGGAGTAGGAGATGCCCAGAGCTTTCCAGTGGATCCCTTTCCTCCTCATGGAACGACCCTTTGACCTCAGCCACATGTACCTGCCGTTCAGGTTGGTGTCGCCACAGGCGTTGAACCACCAGCCACCTGCAAGGGGAAAGAGTGGATTCAATTCTATAACAAGTGTAGAACCCATAGTCAATCTCTGCTGTCTGCTGGAAATGTCTTTAACAGGTGTATGGTACCAGACTGTACAGTGTACCTGTATCGACTGTGTAGTCAGTACCTGTAGTTGCATCGAGTGCGTAGTCAGTACCTGTAGTTGCACCGAGTATGTAGTCAGTAATAGAGGTCGACAATTATGATTTTTCAGCACCGATACCGATTTATTGGAGGACCAAAAAAAAGCCTGTACCGATTAATCGGCCAATTTTTATATATATATATAAATATAAATTGGCCTATATATATATATATATATACATACATGTATACATACAAAAAAATTATATATATACATACATGTTGTTCTTAGTCCTTCAGGGTAATATATATATATATATTACCCT
>NC_138300.1:47060000-47095000 GCF_965601325.2 Salmo salar
TCAAGTTAAAAGCATTACTACTCATTTAAAACGGTATGTTTTCATTAGGCTAATAACTGAAACTTCTCAATGAATTCACCAATTGGAATATTTAGTAGGATGTCATTTTAAACATGCTGAAATATGTTGAATACATGCGGCAGAAACACATCTTATTCAAAACAAAAACATTTCACATTGAATCAAAATAAATTCTTCCTACTGATTAGTATGAGTAACGGACAGCAGCGTACCTTGAGTGACTGGATCTCACTGAGCTGCTCTCCCGGCATCATGCTCTCAGACAGTCCCTTCAGCTTCTCCTCCAACCCCCCTACTTGACTCTGCAGCAGGCTCCTCTCCTGCAGAATACTGTTGATCTTGGCGTTGATCTCCAGTGACAGGTTCCGGATCTCCTCGTTGTTAGCCTTCAGGAACGTGGTGGTCTTCTTCAGCTCCTCCTCTTCCTCCTTGATCTCTGAGGTGACCACGGAGAGCTGGTAAAAGGAGCGATCGAAGTTGGTCAGCTTCTGGAAGATGTCGTTAATCTGGGCCTTCGTCTTGTGAACAAAATCCCTGAGGCTCTGACCCAGCTGGAGCAAACCGTTGGCCAGGAGACGGACATCGTCCAGCATAGCGAAGCGGGACTTGGCCTCAGCTGGAGGCTGCGTCTGGGGCTGGAGTTGAGAGGGCATGGTGGGATAGACCCTGGAAGAGTCCCGAGGAGCTGCCTGGGCTACAGACAGACCAACCAGGAACAGGAGGCAGAAGAGCTTCATGGTTAAATCTCTCTGTGTGCAAGAAGACGACAAGAAGTAGTCTCGCTCTATTGCTTTCACTCTCTTCTTCCTCTGTCCTACTCTGTCTGGACTTCTCACTCAGTCTCTCCCTCTACCTCTCTCTCACTCACTCCCCCTCTCTGTCTTTCTGCTAGAAAGATTTGAGAGCAGCAGACAGGTCTGTGTTATATACCCCCGTCCCGCAAGGGGAGGGGAGATTAGTTGCTCATTAAGCCCTGTTATGCTTGAGCTACTGTGCCCCCTGAAATCCCCTTGGGAGCCCCCTCAGTCCCCCGCCCTCCAAGAACAAACAAATCATGTAGTGAGCGAACAGCAAATACACCCCTTCAGCACAACAGCACCCCCCCCTCTCCTCTTTATACCCACCCTACTCCCATCTGCACTACTCTGCTTTAGCTGACCAGCAGAAAGCCAACAATGGAAGGCCATCAGAGTTTTGATGGATCATTCGTCCCAATCAATCTCAGATCTCACCTCATAGCAGCCACACCTCACCGAGATTGATAATACAGCATCCAGTTGATGTCTCTGGATTTGATTTAACATCCTGCTGAATCAGCCCGGCATTACTCTCCCTGGGGCCTCTTGCCGGGTCTAGATGAGGTGTACTGGATGTACTGGCGGATTGATGTCATCACTAGGTTTTGCTGTAGTTTGCATTAGGGGGGTGGGGTGGGTGATGTGCTAAATTTGAACATGTATGAACTTATCATCTTGGTTATTGTTTGATCATTCTATTCTGATTTAATGTAGTCTAGTCTTTCCAATCTTTGTCTGAACATCTAGTGACTTCTACTGAAAAGATAAACAGGAGGAAACGTGCTGACTTGCCTGCACCTTTTTCAAGCACTCTTTGGCATAGTGTGTCCGCTCGTAAAATCTATTTTGATGGGAACTCTTAGTCAGTGTTTTGTTCTTGGCTGTTCGTTCCAAAACCACTTTACCATTACTGTTCATACTGTACATCCACTAATGATTATTACGAAGGTGGGCCTAAATTCCTGTGGCCTTCTGTTGCCGTATTGAACTCCATTCTAGTTCTGTAATCTGACAGGGCTGCGATCAGCGTTTCTCTTTGTGTGCATCCTTTGTTCTTCCTACTTAGCCAAGATTATCTTAATGCTCCCAATAATCTGACTACTTTGAGCTTTTGGTCGCACTGTCTCGACAACATGTTTCAATGTGGTTCAGTGACTCTACATCATATGTGGGCTACTTTACTGCTATTGGGTGGTGGATGGAGAGAGTGGGGGGCCTCTAACAACTGACCTTTTAGCTTGATTATCCAACTGATGAGAAAGCTATGCTTCATAATGGGGTTTACACATTTTGAAAACCCCCAAAATGTTTAAATGAAACGCCAGTAGATGACGAGGAAACAGTGTTGGACAGCAACTTCCCTACAACGGCGTTACTTGCTGACACATTGTGGAGAGGTAGCTAGCTTCTCCTTTGTCAGAGCAAAGTTGTCCGAGTGAAATGTTATCATGTATGTTTACTGTAGTGCATGACTAAACTCACCATGCTGTTACAGACACAGGTAACTCTGGTTCATAGCACTGTAGATACACTGGCTATTTACTCATGTGTAAAGAGTGCAGAGACCTCTGGCTGCAATATGTTATTAGTAAGAGTGAGTTTCTGAGCAAACACATTTCCTATCTGATTCTGAGCTGTGCTTGTTTATCTTAAAGCTGGCTACATGATTCCTTACTCCCTATACAGTGCCTTCAGAAAGTATTTACACTCCTTGACTTTGTCCACATTTTGTTGTTACAAAGTGCGGTTTAAATTGATTTAATTGTCGTGTTTGTCAACGATCTACGCTAAATACATTTGTATATAAAAAAAGAA
This sequence comes from Salmo salar, assembly GCF_965601325.2. Classification (NCBI taxonomy): domain Eukaryota; kingdom Metazoa; phylum Chordata; class Actinopteri; order Salmoniformes; family Salmonidae; genus Salmo; species Salmo salar. The sequence goes on from NC_138300.1 coordinate 47,062,634, forward strand.
AAATTAAACGGTAATATATCTTGATTAGATAAGTATTCAACCCCCTGAGTCAATATATGTTAGTATTACCATTGACAGAGATTACAGCTTTGTAAGTCTGGATAAGTCTCTAAGAGCTTTCCACACCCATTTTATTATTTTCAATATTCTTCAAGCTCTGTCAAATTGGTTGTTGATCATTGCTAGGCAACCATTTTCAGGTCTTTGTCATAGATTTTCAAGCAGATTTAAATCAAAACTGTAACTCGGCCACTCAGGAACATTCACTGTCTTCCTGGTAAGCAACTCCAGTGTAGATTTGGCCTTGTGATTTAGTTTATTGTCCTGCTGAAAGGTGAATTAATCTCCCAGTGTCTGGTGGACAGAAGTATTGCTCTAGGAGTTTGCCTGTGCTTAGCTTCATTAAGTTTATTATTTTTCTTCCTTAAACTCCGTCCTTGTAATATGGAGTATTACAAGCATACCGAGGGAGATTGACAGTTCTTTTGTGTTTCTTCCATTTGCGAATAATCGCACCAACTGTTGTCACCTTCTCACCAAGCTGCTTGGCGATGGTCTTGTAGCCCATTCCAGCCTTGTGTAGGTCTACACTCTTGTCCCTGACATCCTTGGAGAGCTCTTTGGTCTTGGCCATGGTGGAGAGTTTGGAATCTGATTGATTGCTTCTGTGGACAGGTGTCTTTTATACAGGTAACAAGCTGAGATTAGGAGCACTCCCTTTAAGAGTGTGCTCCTAATCACAGCTCGTTACCTGTATAAAAGACACCTGGGAGCCAGAAATCTTTCTGATTTGAGAGGGTGTCAAATACTTATTTCCCTCATTAAAATGCAAATCAATTTATAAAATTTTTGACATGCGTTTTTCTGGATTTTTTGTTGTTGTTATTCTGTCTCTCACTGTTCAAATAAACCTACCATTAAAATTATAGACTGATCATTTCTTTGTCAGTGGGCAAACGTAAAAAATCAGCAGGGGATCAAATACTTTTTTCCCCTCACTGTACTTTGACCTCTGTCTGACCTTTTAGAATGAACCCAGGGGTCTTTTAACCTATCTTCACTGAAATGTCCATGGTTCATGCCATGGGTCAGCAAACGGCAGGATTGGCCACTTTGGGTGCAGGCTCTTGTTCCAGCCAAGCACTAATACACCTAATTCATCCAATTCTAGGATCCAGTTGATTAGTTGATTTGATCCCTCATGCCATGATTCATAACTACTACTGTAGCTAATAGTAACCTATTCTGTTGAGCTGCTGTGTTTTAGGGCTGGAGTTCCCTGACATCACTCTCTCCCTGCGTGCCATGCTTTGTGCCCTCCCAACAGGCTGTGTTTCACCTGCCTGGTGTCTAGGACTTGGCCTTAATCTCTGTCTGTAGACACAGTAAACAATGAACTGCTCCCTTTGTGTACCCGTAGGGGGATGAGGATGGTGGGGTTGTGTACCCACTGGGAAGGGGAGGTGGCTGGGGTTAAAGGGGGCTGTGTGGGGGTGGGAGGCCCAGGGGTTTTGAAACAGTGCTTAGGCATGGCTTGGTTTGGTAACATACACAGCTACTCTGAGTCAAGTCATTTATTAACCTGAGATGAATCTGTTGAGGCTGAAGGACCAAGAGGAGAGAATTGACCGTGTTGCTAAAAAGGAAGCCAGGTCCATAGGTGTGTATGAATGGCTTCTGCCTGGAGGTTATTGCAATTACATAATTCTAAAATCAGCATGGATGCCTAAATAAAGAACAAGCAAGTTGGAAAAATGTACCCCTTTTTACCTAAATGTCATTGAGACGTGACCAGCTAGTAAGAAAGACATTGACAGACGTGACCAGCTAGTAAGAAAGCCATTGAGACACGTGACCAGCTAGTAAGAAAGCTATTGAGACACGTGACCAGCTATTAAGAAAGCCATTGAGACACGTGACCAGCTATTAAGAAAGCCATTGAGACACGTGACCAGCTATTAAGAAAGCCATTGAGACACGTGACCAGCTATTAAGAAAGCCATTGAGACACGTGACCAGCTATTAAGAAAGCCATTGAGACACGTGACCAGCTATTAAGAAAGCCATTGAGACACGTGACCAGCTATTAAGAAAGCCATTGAGACACGTGACCAGCGAGTAAGAAAGCCATTGAGACACGTGACTAGCGAGTAAGACAGCCATTGAGACTAGAAGTCGACCGACTATGATTTTTCAACGCCGATACCGATTATTGGAGGACCAAAAAAAGCCTCTACCGATTAATCGGCCGGTTTAAAAAAAAAAAAATGTTTACAATTTTTTTTTAAATTGTATTTTATTTTAATTTCTTTGTAATAATGACAGTTACAACAATACTGAATGAACACTTATTTTAACTTAATATAATACATCAATAAAATCAATTTAGCCTCAAATAAATAATGAAACATGTTCAATTTGGTTTAAATAATGCAAAAACAAAGTGTTGGAGAAGAAAGTAAAAGTGCAATATGTGCCATGTAAGAAAGCTAACGTTTAAGTGCTTTGCTCAGAACATGGGAACATATGAAAGCTGGTGGTTCCTTTTAACATGAGTCTTCAATATTCCCAGGTAAGAAGTTTTAGGTTGTAGTTATAATAGGAATTATAGGACTATTTCTCTCTATACGATTTGTATTTCATATACCTTTGACTATTGGATGTTCTTATAGGCACTTTAGTATTGCCAGTGTAACAGTATAGCTTCCATCCCTCTCCTCGCTTCTACCTGGGCTCGAACCAGGAGCACATCGACAACAGCCACCCTCGAAGCAGCGTTACCCATGCAGAGCAAGGGGAACAACCACTCCCAAGTCTCAGAGCGAGTGACGTTTGAAACGCTATTAGCGTGCACCCGCTAACTAGCTAGCCATTTCACATCGGTTACACCAGCCTAATCTCGGGAGTTGACAGGCTTGAAGTCATAAACAGCGCAATGCTTGAAGCATTGCGAAGAGCTTCTGGCAAAACGCACGAAAGTGCTGTTTGAATGAATGCTTACGAGCCTGCTGGTGCCTACCACCGCTCAGTCAGGCTGCTCTATCAAATCATAGACTTAATTATAATAAACACAGAAATACGAGCCTTAGGTCATTAATATGGTCGAATCCGGAAACTCATCTCGAAAACAAAACGTTTTTTCCTTGCAGTGAAATACGGAACCGTTCCATCTTTTATCTAACGGGTGGCATCCCTAAGTCTAAATATTCGTGTTACATTGCACAACCTTCAATGTTATGTCATAATTACGTAAAATTCTGGCAAATTAGTTCGCAAAGAACCAGGCAATGAACGCAAGAGCAGTGACACAATTTCATGTTAGCAGGCAATAGTAACTAAATATGCAGGTTTAAAAATATATACTTGTGTATTGATTTTAAAGAAAGGCATTGAGGTTTATGGTTAGGTACATTGGTGCAACGACAGTGCTTTTTTCACAAATGCGCTTGTTAAATCATCACCCGTTTGTCGAAGTAGGCTGTGATTCGATGAGAAATTAACAGGCACCGCATCGATTATAGGCAACGCAGGACACATTAGATAAACTAGTAATATCATCAACCATGTGTAGTTAACTAGTGATTATGTTAAGATTGATAGTTTTTTATAAGATAAGTTTAATGCTAGCTAGCAACTTACCTTGGCTTCTTGCTGCCCTTGCGTAACAGGTAGTCAGCCTGCCATGCAGGCTCCTCGTGGAGTGCAATGTAAGGCAGGTGGTTAGAGCGTTGGACAAGTAACCAGAAGGTTGCAAAAACGAATCCCTGTATCCCCCCTGAACAAGGCTGTTAACCGCCGTTCCTAGGCCGTCATTGAAAATAAGAATGTGTTCTTAATCTGACTTGCCTAGTTAAATAAAGGTGTTTACATTTTTTTTTTTTATCGGCAAATCGGTGGCCAAAAACACCGATTACCGATTTGTTATGAAAACTTTAAATCGGCCCTAATTAATCGGCCATTCCGATTAATCGGTCGACCTCTAATTGAGACACGTGACCAGCTAGTAAGAAAGCCATTGAGACACGTGACCAGCGAGTAAGAAAGGGAACAGCGAAGGGAGAATGAGTGGATTAGGGATTCTCATGGTTTGACTGTCGTCACAGCTGTGGTCCTTGGTGACCCTCCCACGCGGAGGGATCTACGTCACTGTGGTCAGGCCGCTGCGCTGCGGCTCTCTCTGACTTCCTGTGGCTGTCACCCTGGAAACCCTTCACCGTGTGTGTCCAGCTTGTTGACTGAAGCCCAGCTGATGTTGGACCTATGTGCTACCTCAATATTGTCCAAGAGAGACTAGAGACACTTTTCTTTGATGGAAAATATCTATGCAAATTACATCTTTCATCGGTAGTTTAGTCTTGTCCCCCCCCCCCCGCACCCTGAGGTGGGTCATCCCAGAGAATTTAGGTCAACTACGGTTTGTGTGTATCCAGAGTGATTGACAGAACGAGCCTCCCTTCTCTGCCAATCAGTGCCCACAGATGCCTACAGTGATAGCCTTGCTCACTCCAAACACTGACCTATTGATGACTGTACAAATCAGATACTACTGTACAAGTGTTTTGTATTATGGTCCGCTGTGATATGTACAGTACATTATATGAGGTATGTATGTAACATCCTGAGGTGAATGGTGAGGGGACAAGGTTGGGAAATTCACTCAATGACCTGTCAAAGTTGCTGCTATGTCGGTTGAGCTCATGTTTTTCTGTTTAGTTTGAAAATGTGTGTGTGTGTGTGTGTTCGTTCCAGGAACCTACTGTATGTGAACCCACACAGCCTGAACTTCGCCAACCGTCAAGGCTCCGCCCGGAACATCACAGTGAAAGTACAGTTTATGAACGGGGAGGACCCCAACAACGCTATGCCTGTAAGCAGTGATGTATTGTACACATGTAGGTACTCTCTCTCTCTTCTCTCTCTCTTCTCTCTCTGTGTGAGTGCTAACACACTCTCTCTCCCCCAGGTGATTTTTGGGAAGTCCAGCTGTGGAGACTACACCAGAGAGGCATACACTGCTGTGGTGTATCATACCAGGTGAGGCTCTTAGACTTTAATTGTGTATGAAGTCTGCTTAGGGCCTTTCCTACAAGCAGATGAACTGGTATTGAGTGAGCTGATGTCTTAGCTGGTCTATCGCACGCCGTTCATGTCTGCTATGTTCTGAGGCCTTGTTAAGCATCAGTCGAAAAAAAAAGTGATCACATATTTGGTAAGGTTCCACCTTTGCTCTTTGGATGTTTAGCTACAATCCCAGCGGCCAGCCAATAATGTTATCTTTCCCATTGGGGACAAGGTTACTGCTGCTCCAGTCCTGCTCCTTCGCTCCGAAGGAGGTTCATACCCTTCATCCACAAACAAACAAACTATTTTGTCTTCTCCGTGAGAAAATGCTCGCTGCTTCTTTCTTTGGACTATTAGGATGTTTATTCCTCTAAACTGTTCTCATTCCTGTGCGGCCCTAAATAACCATGTCATTTAGAGCCCGTTCTCATTCCTATGCGGCCCTAAATAACCATGTCATTTAGAGCCCGTTCTCATTCCTATGCGGCCCTAAATAACCATGTCATTTAGAGCCCGTTCTCATTCCTGTACGGCCCTAAATAACCATGTCATTTAGAGCCCGTTCTCATTCCTGTACGGCCCTAAATAACCATGTCATTTAGAGCCCGTTCTCATTCCTGTACGGCCCTAAATAACCATGTCATTTAGAGCCCGTTCTCATTCCTGTACGGCCCTAAATAACCATGTCATTTAGAGCCCGTTCTCATTCCTGTACGGCCCTAAATAACCATGTCATTTAGAGCCTGTTCTCATTCCTGTACGGCCCTAAATAACCATGTCATTTAGAGCCCGTTCTCATTCCTGTACGGCCCTAAATAACCATGTCATTTAGAGCCCGTTCTCATTCCTGTACGGCCCTAAATAACCATGTCATTTAGAGCCCGTTCTCATTCCTGTACGGCCCTAAATAACCATGGCATTTAGAGCCTGTTCTCATTCCTGTACGGCCCTAAATAACCATGTCATTTAGAGCCTGTTCTCATTCCTGTACGGCCCTAAATAACCATGTCATTTAGAGCCCGTTCTCATTCCTGTACGGCCCTAAATAACCATGTCATTTAGAGCCTGTTCTCATTCCTGTACGGCCCTAAATAACCATGTCATTTAGAGCCCGTTCGCATTCCTGTACGGCCCTAAATAACTGTCATTTAGGGCCTGTTCTCATTCCTGTACGGCCCTAAATAACCATGTCATTTAGAGCCCGTTCGCATTCCTGTACGGCCCTAAATAACTGTCATTTAGGGCCTGTTCTCATTCCTGTACGGCCCTAAATAACCATGTCATTTAGGGCCTGTTCTCATTCCTTTCTCAGATCTTCTCAATACTTTTGTAGATGTTTATTCCTAAAACCAACCATTCAACTCTGGCTCTGTTATGCCTGTTGTGTTTCCTATGCAGGTCCCCAGACTTCCACGATGAGGTGAAGATCAAGCTGCCGGCCTCTCTGACTGACCACCACCACGTCCTGTTCACCTTCTACCATGTCAGCTGCCAGCAGAAGCAGAACACTCCTCTGGAAACCCCTGTAGGATACACGGTAACTTCTGTGGACACGCGTGGAAATGCACACACACACACACATGCACACGCACTTCATACAAGCACACAGGTATAAACATTAACATGCCTTTATTGTTTTTCAGGCCTAATCATGTTTTTCTCTCCTTCCTCAGTGGATCCCCATGCTTCAGAATGGACGTCTGCGTACAGGAAGCTTCTGTCTGCCGGTGTCTCTAGAGAAACCTCCCCAGTCCTACTCTGTTCTCTCCCCTGACGTTCCTCTACCAGGGATGAAATGGGTGGATAACCACAGAGGGGTGTTCAATGTTGAAGTGACGTCCGTTTCCACCGTCCACACACAGGTATAGCCCATCACAACCGTACGTTTGACGGTATACCGAAACATTTGTACTTGTTCGATACTAGAATATGAAAACCCGGTGTGGTCCTAGAATTGTTGGTACTTTCGGGACTTCTGTCAAATGTCTCACGTCCTTTACTGATTTGAGAGGGATCAGGTCTATCAGCACAGCTGATGTCCCTGCTCAGTGACTGCTCCACGTACTCATGGCTAGCTCTAGTCTGTCCTGAGGAACCACTGGGAGTCTGGACTGAATCATGTTAACTCCCCTCTCATACTGACTCTAGTCTGTCCTGAGGAACCACTGAACCCACTGGGAGTCTGGACTGAATCATGTTAACTCCCCTCTCATACTGACTCTAGTCTGTCCTGAGGAACCACTGGGAGTCTGGACTGTATCATGTTATCTCCTCTCTCATACTGACTCTCTGTCCTGAGGAACCACTGGGAGTCTGGACTGTATCATGTTAGTTAACCTCTTGGGGCTAGGTGGGACGCTAGCGTGCCACCTGTGGTGCACTCCATCAACAGCAGGTGCATTTCAAGAGCGGCAAATTTGAATCCAAATAAATGTCAAAATTCAAATTTTTCAAAAATACAACTATGTTACACCATTTGAAAGATAAACATCTCCTTAATCTAACCACGTTTTACGATTTCAAAAAGGTTTTACGGCGAAAGCATAAATTTAGAGTATGTTAGGACAGTACATTTACAAGAGTTGTGTGTAATGTTTTGTCAAGTCAAAGACAGGGTCACCAAAACCATAAAACCAGCTAAAATGATACACTAACCTTTTACAATCTCCATCAGATGACACTCCTAGGACATTATGTTAGACAATGCATGCATTTTTAGTTCTATCAAGTTCATATTTATATACAAAAACAGCGTTTTACTATGGCATTGATGTTGAGGAAATCGTTTCCCTCCAATAACCGGCAGTCAAGTCAGCGTCACAAATTAAATAATTAAAATTAGAAAACATTGGTAAAATATTATATTGTCATTTAAAGAATTATAGATTTACATCTTTTGAACGCAATCAACTTGCCAGATTTAAAAATAACCTTACTGGGAAATCACACTTTGCAATAATCTGAGCACTGTGCCCAGAAAAATACGCGTTGCGATACAGACTAGACGTCATGTTGGGGAGATCTAAAATCGAAAATACTATGTAAATAATCCATTACCTTTGATTCTCTTCATCAGATGTCACTTCCAGGTATCACAGGTCCATAACGAATGTAGTTTTGTTCAAAAAAGCTCATCATTTATGTCCAAAAATCTCCGTCTCGTTAGCACATGATGTAAGCCAGCCGGACTTCTCGTCATGAACGAGGGGAAAAAATATATTTCCGTTCGTTCAAACATGTCAAACGTTGTATAGCATAAATCATTAGGGCCTTTTTTAACCAGAACATGAATAATATTCAAGGTGGACGAATGCATAGCCTTTTATAACGTATTGGAACGAGGGTACCCAACATGAAGTAGCGCGCCAGGTGTCTAATGGGACATCACCGTTCCATGGCTCTTGTTCGGTCAGATCTCCCTCCAGAAGACTCAAAACACTTTGTAAAGGCTGGTGACATCTAGTGGAAGCAATAGGAAGTGCCAAAATATTCCTAAACCCCTGTGTTTTTCAATGGGAGAGGTTTAAAGTCAATACAACACATCAGGTATCCACTTCCTGTCAGAAAATGTCTCAGGGTTTTGCCTGCCAAATGAGTTCTGTTATACTCACAGACACCATTCAAACAGTTTTGGAAACTTTAGAGTGTTTTCTATCCATATATAATAAGTATATGCATATTCTAGTTACTGGGTAGGATTAGTAACCAGATTAAATCGGGTACATTTTTTTTATCCAGACGTGCAAATGCTGCCCCCTAGACCCAACAGGTTAACACACTTGAATAATGCAACACGGCATGTAGATATGTTGGAACAGTTCATTACTGTAAGCAAAATAAAGTATACAGCTGAAGCTAACATCACCTTCCTTCCCTAGTACCTTGTTTTTGATGATATACCAACCATAATGCAAAATATTACTGATTTCAAAGTTAATTGTCATCAAATACTTTACATTCACTTCATCTTCCCCCACCTCATGTCTCTCCCAGTCAAGACCTTATTTGCTCAAGCCTCGAGCTGCCTGTGTGTGAGAATGACGTCATGGGGCTTAAAGAGACGGTGCACACTTTTAAAAAAGAAGAGATTGCTTCTTCTATGCAAATGTTATTGACCAGTGCAATTAAATGAGTCCCAAATGGAAGGGAAACATTGTTTTTCATCTGTAGCGCCATGAAATCAGCCAAAACAAGCTCATTGAATGAAAACAGTCCTATTGAATATGCACTCACCTGTATTTGGGGTGGCAGGTAGCCTAGTGGTTAGAGTGTTGGACTTATAACTGAAAGGTTGCAAGATCAAATCCCCAAGCTGACAAGGTAAAAATCAGTCGTTCTGCCCCTGAACAAGGCAGTTAAACCACTAGGCCGTCATTGAAAATAAGAATTTGTTCTTAACTGACTTGCCTAGTTAAATAAAGGTAAAATAAATAATTGTGAATAGACCTAGGCTACATCTTGATTTACCCTGTTTAACAATAGACTAGAGATTTACCATTCCATTCCAAATTATTACTATTATGCTGTTAGATTGGTAAAAAACAAAGTCTAATTGATTGTATAATTTGATTAATTAATGCATAGATTCAAAAATGTCAAATCCATATATTCTGAGACTTTGCCGTGGTGTCATTTTGGTATCGAGTATGGTGACGGCATCGAGTATGGTGACGGCATCGAGTATGGTGACACTAAGCCTGTTATCAGTATCAAAGTCCAAATTCTGGTATGATGACTACTAGGGCTGTTATGGTGACTGTATTAACACCACACCGGCAGCCATGACTGCAGTAAAAGTCTACGTGATGGTAATGTCCTCTTATGCACTCGGAACATGTGTTAGTAGTACCCAACTCGCTAACGATCATCAGTTCGCTAATGGCCTGGTACTCAGGGCTACGTTGTCCTAGGCTTAGGTTACGCTAGGCTTAGGTTACGCTAGGCTTAGGTTACGCTAGGCTTAGGTTACGCTAGGCTTAGGTTACGCTAGGCTTAGGCTACGTTGTCTAACTACTCTGACTCCCTTGCAAATGCAATGGAAAATCACATCAGACTTTTCATTGAAACAGTATCCTGGTTTTAATACCGTTTACTCCCTTCCTTCTGATCAATTTGAAGAAAAGGTTGAAACTGAGTGGAAAACATGGTCGTTGTGGATGTTGTTTCAAAGCCAAACACAATGAAATGGACAGCTCTTTCTAAGCTGAGGATTAATTGAAATCACCCGTATGCATATTAGAGTCAATGCATAGGCTTATATACACTACATGGCCAAAAGTATGTGGACACCTGCTCATCGAACACCTCATTCCAAAATCATCGGCATTAATATGGAGTTGGTCCCCCCTTTGCTACTATAAGTCTCCACTCTTCTAGGAAGGCTTTCCACTAGATGTTGGAACATTGCTGCAGCAATTTGCTTCCGTTCAGCCACGAGCATTAGTCAGGTCGGGTACTGATGTAGGGCGATTAGTCCTGGCTGGCAGTCGGCATTCCAATTCATCCCAAAGGTGTTAGATGAGGTTGAGGTCAGGGCTCTGTGCAGGCCAGTCAAGTTCTTCCACACCGATCTCGACAAACCATTTCTGAATGGACCTCACTTTATGCACGGGGGCATTGTCATGCAGAAACAGGAAAGGGACTTCCCCAAACTATTGCCACAAAGTTGGAAGCACAGAATTGTCTGGAATGTCATTGTATACTGTAGAATTAAGATTTCCCTTCACTGGAACTAAGCGGCCTTGCCTGAACCATGAGTAACAGCCCCAGACCATTATTCCTCCTCCACCAAACTTTACAGTTGGCATTATGCATTCGGGCAGGTATCGTCTTCCTGGCATTTGCCAAACCCAGATTCGTCCGTCGGACTGCCAGATGGTGAAGCGTGATTCATCACTCCAGAGAATGCGTTTACTCTGCTCCAGAGTCCAATGGTGGCGAGCTTTACACCACTCCAGCTGACGCTTGACATTGCGCATGGTGATTTTAGGATTGTGTGCAGCTGCTCGGCCTTGGAAACCCATTTCATGAAGCTCCCGACGAACAGTTCTTGAGCTGACGTTGCTTCCAGAGGCAGTTTGGATCTTGCAACCAAGGACAGATTTTTACGCTCTACGCGCTTCAGCACTCGGTGGTCCTGTTCTGTGAGCTTGTGTGGCCTACCACTTCGTGACTGAGCCATTGTTGCTCCTAGACATTTCCACATCACAACAACAGCACTTACAGTTGACCGGGGCAGCTCTAGCAGGGCAGAAATTTGACAAACTGACTTGTTGGAAAGGTGATATCCTGTGACGGTGCTACGCTGAAAGTCACTGAGCTCTTCAGTACGGGCGATTCTACTGCCAGTGTTTGTCTATGGGGATTGATTCACTGTATGCTCAAATGTATACACCTGTCAACAACGGGTGTGGCTGAAAAAGCCGAATCCACTAATTTGAACAATTCAGAATTGGCATACAATTATAGTGAATTTGTACTTGATTTTGAATAGCCTAGTAAAAGGAGTTATATGAATTAAAGAATCATAATTAATGTGAAGACACATTGCCTTTTAAGCTACAGAAGATCTCACCGCCATGGATTTCTTTCTCCTCCCCTCCGTCATTCCATTCTCCAGCGTGCAGAGAGTGGCTAGTTTCATGAAGTATGTTTTGTTGTGAAAACATGTTCCTGTCGCTGTTTCATTTGGTTTCCCAAATGAAGCACTGGGTAGCTGCAGGAACAGGGTTGGAGAGCCTATGGCAGAATATCATCTGTCACTGCAGCGAAATTACCAGAGCAGCCTAGCAACATGAGTGAAAAATGTCCCGGGGGAATGTGGGCTGCATTCGCTCTTCCGGTGCATATGGATGATGTATTTTGTCTTGCCCCTGTTCTTGCCCATTTGATAGTGGGCCATTCTAAATATAATGCTAACCTCTCACCATTACAATAACAGGGGAGGTTAGTATTTTCTTTTCTCACTCATCATTGTTCACGATTCATTCATGATTCTTTGTAATCCTGGTAGCATCCACAATGTAAAAGTGTTTAGAAACACATTCTGTTCTTAATTACAGTAAAAGTGACTCCAAAATGACACAATGCATTATTTACCATTTCATTTCTACTGGGCACAAAGTAGCAGCAAATGTATCCAACAAATGTGTAGAGTCACAAGCTAGATGTAGTCATAGCATACAATGAAAATACCCTCTAATTAAATCTGACAATCTGCACTTTAACCTTTTGTAGTCATTGTTTCATTTTAAAACCAAGTCCAAAGAATTACTGATTGCGCTGTATCTGTGTTAGATATCAGACCATCAGAGACAGACAGAATACCTCAGTGTGGAAGGAGTGGGAAGAGTAATGTGTCCCTCAGTTCATTAGTGGTTGAACTTCACTCGTGTTATTTAGTAGAGCCCACTCCATCTCTCTGTTCTGTTGGCTGTCCGGGTGGGGAGAGGAGAGGAGTGGGCTGAAGAAGGTGAGTGTTTTCCCAGCAGCTTAGCCTGGTGCTAATGTGATCATAAATCACTGGGTCTATGTGGATGAGACTGAGCTGGGCTCAACTCTACTGTAGTCTCTACACATGGGCTGGAACCACAGAGCACACAGTTACAGCACTTTCATTGTGTAGTGGGGGCTCACATTTATTTCCCTTCTATTGAAGCTTGATTTTCTGTGTCCTTTCATTCCTCTCTTCCTTTTCATCCCTCTCTCTCTCCTACCTCCTTCCATCAGGACCAGTACCTGGATAAGTTCTTTGCGTTGGTGCATGCCCTGGACGAGCACATGTTCCCTGTGCGGATCGGAGACGTGCGCATCATGGAGAATAACCTGGAGGCGGAGCTGAAGTCCAGCATCGCAGCACTAAACTCCTCCCAGCTGGAGCCCATCGTCCGATTCCTCCACCTCCTATTGGACAAGCTGGTGGTGCTGGTGGTGCGGCCGCCCGTCATCGCAGGACAGATAGGTTTACTATCCCCCTTAACCTAAGCCTAGCGTAACCTAAGCCTAGCGTAACCTAAGCCTAGCGTAACCTAAGCCTAGCTGTACAACTTAGGCCTTGTGTGAACTATAATATAACCCTCCATTTAATTAAAAGAAATAACATGGAAAGGAATATAACCCCCTCAACTGTTTGTAACCCTACCACTACGTACTCTAAACTACTAAACAGCAAGGGATTGCTGCCAATGCCTGTACTGTCTCTTACTACGATGTACTGTACCGTCTAGTCCTAAGTATGTGTATTCCTGTCTGTCTTTGTGTATCTATAGTGAATCTGGGCCAGGCCTCGTTCGAGGTGATGGCCTCCATAGTGAATCGGCTCCACAAGTACCTAGACACCAGTCAGGACATGCACGGCAGAAACAGTCTGCTCTCCTCTTATATATACTACGTCTTCAGACTGCCCAACATGGACCCCAACTTCCCCTCACCAGGTACACTGTCTGTTCTTGCTTACGTTCTATCTGTTTTACTTCTGTTAAATTCATTACATCCAGTTCATAAAGACCATTGGCTACGTCAGGTGACTTTAGAAAAATAGCGTTTATCAGGAGCAGCAAGTGTCCTCACCCTCCTCCCTGACTTCCATTTTTGTTCCATGTGTGTTTTTGTCTCAGGTCCTGGAGGGCTGGGTGGTTCAGTCCACTATGCCACCATGGCCAGGTCAGCCCAGCGACCAGCTAGCCTAAACCTCAACCGCTCCCGTAGCCTTAGCAACAGTAACCCGGACATCTCCGGAACACCTACGTCCCCTGACGACGAGGTCCGCTCCATCATCGGCAGTAAGGTAAGAGACACCCCACAGACCAGACCTGGCATACATTGTTTTGTTTGTCAGTACTTTTGGGGTACAGTCAGTCCTTTATGCATCTGTGGTTTACACCTCTACTTTCAATGAGAGACTAATCTAATCTGAATGATACTATATGAAGAGCGATATCCAGGGGTAGCAGGGCTCCAGACCATTTAGTCGCATTTTGCAACCCTTTGTCTTGGCTGTGGAGTAAAATGTTTAATTGATTGCACTGGCGCAAGCTGCACATTCTACCTGGTCACCTCAATTCACATGTTTTGTGCTGATAAAACCATGATTTGATCTAACAGGAAAGTGCATTATCCTCATGATTCCTGTAATGAAACTGTCTGCACTGCCGCTGAGCCCGTTTTGCTTGGGCCGGCTGCTATAGACCAAATGAGCGAGTCCCTCACACTCTCTCTACCCTTCGTGCACCCCGAAAAATGCGTTCTGATTGTGTAACATTTCCAAATGCAATTGTATAAAAAAACACAACTTTAGAAGCAACTACTGTTCAAGAGAGGAGGTTCTCAGCTTTCTGTAGGTATAATTTTGTTTTCTCAGCTCTCAATATTGAGCTCAAAGCACAATGTTTTGCAATCGAGATATCTGATATGGCTTTGAAATACTGTGTTCGCAAAATACGCATCGGCCATCGCAAGTGCGCTATTATACCTAGGCTTACTACCGATGCAACGTTTGTAATTTTTTTTAGGACTTTACATTTACTGTTCGATTAATTAATGGTTACTAGCGGTATGTGTTATATTTAGAGTTAGCGATTTAGCTAATGTTTTGAGTTTCCACTTTCTCAGATGGTGAAATAGCACAAATTAAAGTAAACCTGTATGTAATATTAGTGCACATAAAGATGAAGGTAAATTCATGGAGCCCTATTTTGACTGTAAAATATAACAAAAATTGCCTAATTCTCAACCCAAAAATCATGACACTCACTGGATTAGGTTGCATATCAAAAAATCTTGAATCATGCATTCCTGCATGGACATGTTGGATGAAAATGTATTTATTGAATATCATCTCAGTAGTCTGACTACATAAAACACTATGAAAGACATTCTTAGATGATTACTCCAATTTTTTTCTATTGCGTGATGCTGCGGAAATTTATTTTTGGGTGCTAGTGTGGGCTAGTGTCAACAA
The DNA here is from genome assembly GCF_965601325.2 of Salmo salar. Lineage (NCBI taxonomy): Eukaryota > Metazoa > Chordata > Actinopteri > Salmoniformes > Salmonidae > Salmo > Salmo salar. Next base: position 47,077,653 of record NC_138300.1, read on the forward strand.
CATGGGCTAGTGTCAACAACTGAAGAAGTGAATAGCAGCAGTAACACCAGGGGAAAACGTTAGTCTGGAGCCCTATGTAGTCAAGTGTATTGCAGATCAACTTTAGAAATGAGTTAATAACATGGACTTCTTTCTCTAATACAGACATGTAATCCTACAATGATTCGGTACCCCGATCAAATGACTTGTTGATTCGGTACCCCGATCAAATGACTTGTTGATTCGGTACCCCGATCAAATGACTTGTTGATTCGGTACCCCAAAAGTACTTGACAGATGAGTGAGTGATGGACACTCCTGTCTTGCTGAATGTTCTGGTCTAACGTGATGCTTGGGATGGATGCTGGCCCATAGAAATAAAATTACCACCCATAATGGCACATAGACTTGAATGGGGATACATGCTCTAGTCATTACTTTAATTATATTTCTATGGTTTCCCTTGTCTGAATGATGATATTAACTAAACTGGCCCTCTCTTTTCTTTGAACCGAGGGAGGGGTGCAGATTGTCATGATGGGATATGCTATCTAATAGAGGTCGACCGATTATGATTTTTCAACGCCGATACCGATTATTGGAGGACCAAAAAGCCGATACCGATTAATCGGCATATATATATATATATATATATATATTGGGGGTTGTAATAATGACAATTGCAACAATACTGAATGAACACTTATTTTAACTTAATATAACACATCAATAAAATCAATTTAGCCTCAAATAAATAATGAAACATGTTCAATTTGGTTTAAATAATGCAAAAACAAAGTGTTGGAGAAGAAAGTAAAAGTGCAATATGTGCCATGTAAAAAAGCTAACATTTAAGTTCCTTGCTCAGAACATGAAAACATATGAAAGCTGGTGGTTCCTTTTAACATGAGTCTTCAATATTCCCAGGTAAGAAGTTTTAGGTTGTAGTTATTATAGGAATTATAGGACTATTTCTCTCTATACGATTTGTATTTCATATACCTTTGACTATTGGATGTTCTTATAGGCACTTTAGTATTGCCAGTGTAACAGTATAGCTTCCATCCCTCTCCTCGCTTCTACCTGGGCTCGAACCAGGAGCACATCGACAACAGCCACCCTCGAAGCACCGTTACCCATGCAGAGCAAGGGGAACAACTACTCCCAAGTCTCAGAGCGAGTGACGTTTGAAACGCTATTAGCGTGCACCCCGCTAACTAGCTAGCCATTTCACATGGGTTACACCAGCCTAATCTCGGGAGTTGATAAGCTTGAAGTCATAAACAGCGCAATGCTTGAAGCACAGGGAAGAGCTGCTGGCAAAACGCACAAAAGTGCTGTTTGAATGAATGCTTACGAGCGTGCTGGTGCCTACCACCGCTCAGTCAGACTGCTCTATCAAATCATAGACTTAATTATAACATAATAACACACAGAAATACGAGCCTTAGGTCATTAATATGGTTGAATCCGGAAACTATCATCTCGAAAACAAAACGTTTATTCTTTCAGTGAAATACGGAACCGTTCCATATTTTATCTAATGGGTGGCATCCCTAAGTCTAAATATTCCTGTTACGTTGCACAACCTTCAATGTTATGTCATAATTACGTAAAATTCTGGCAAATTAGTTTGCAACGAGCCAGGCTGCCCAAACTGTTGCATATACCCTGACTCTGCGTGCAATCAACGCAATAGAAGTGACACAATTTCACCTTGTTAATATTGCCTGCTAACCTGGATTTCTTTTAGCTAAATATGCAGGTTTATAAATATATTTTTTTTTTAAAGAAAGGCATTGATGTTTATGGTTAGGTACAGTTGTGCAACGATTGTGCTTTTTTCGCAAATGCGCTTTTGTTAAATCATCCCCCGTTTGGCGAGGTCGGCTGTCTTTGTTAGGAAGAAATAGTCTTCACAGTTCGCAACGAGCCAGGCGGACAAACTGCTGCATATACCCTGACTCTGTTGCAAGAGAAGTGACACAATTTTCCTAGTTAAAAGAAATTCATGTTAGCATGCAATATTAACTAAATATGCAGGTTTAAAAATATATACTTATGTATTGATTTTAAGAAAGACATTGATCTTTATGGTTAGGTACACGTTGGAGCAACGACAGTCCTTTTTCGCGAATGCGCACCACATCGATTATATGCAACGCAGGACACGCTAGATAAGCTAGTAATATCATCAACCATGTGTAGTTAACTAGTGATTATGATTGATTGTTTTTTATAAGATAAGTTTAATGCTAGCTAGCAACTTACCTTGGCTTCTTACTGCATTCGTGTAACAGGCAAGCTCCTCGTGGAGTGCAATGTAAAGCAGGTGGTTAGAGCGTTGGACTAGTTAACCGTAAGGTTGCAAGATTGAATCCCCGAGCTGACAAAGTAAAAATCTGTCATTCTGCCCCTGAACAAGGCAGTTAACCCACCGTTCCTAGGCCGTCATTGAAAATTAGAATGTGCTCTTAACTGACTTGCCTAGTTAAATAAAGGTATAAAAAATAAAATAAAAAAAACGGCAAATCGGTGTCCAAAAATACAGATTTACCGATTTTTATGAAAGCTTGAAATCGGCCTTAATTAATCGGCCAATTCCGATTAATCGGTCGACCTCTACTATCTAATCTGTTCATGCATTGCTGTTTTTGTGAATCAGGGAGTTGTAAATGAAATGATTAGGGATCTTTAACAAGCTAACTATATTATTCCTCATTGCGGCTTACGGTTCAACCCTCTTAACCTTTAAACCTCTATGCTGTTTTCTCCTCCCCTGTGCTGCTCCGTCCTCTCGCTCGTTGTTCCCTTGCTCCTGCCTGCCCTGTGCCCTTTGACCTGCGACCCCCTGACCTCTCAGGGTCTAGACCGCTCCAACTCCTGGGTGCACACCATGGGGTGTAAGAGCACCCCCTGGGGATCCAGCCCTGTCTCTGACACTGACACCATGCAGGTGCTTCAACAACAACAACAACAGAACCTTCCTCTACCCCCAAAGAAATAACTCACTGTCACCCTCACTCCCTACCCTCTTTAACCCCAACCTCCACCACCCCTCCCCTACCCTCTTTATCCCCAACCTCCTCCTACCCTCTTTAAACCAAACCTCCACTACCCCTCACTCCTGCCCTTCTTAACCCCAACCTCCACCTACCCTTCTTGACCCCAACCCCCACCTACCCTCACACCCTACCCTCTTTAACCCCAACCTCCACTACCCCTCACTCCCTGCCCTTAACCCCAACCTCCACCTACCCTTCTTAACCACCCCTCGCAACCTACCCTTCTTAACCCCCAACCTCCACCACCCCTCATTACATACCCTTTTTAACCCCAACCTCCACCACCCCTCGCACCCTACCCTTCTTAACCCCCATCCTCCACCACCCCTCATTACCTACCCTTCTTAACCCCATCCTCCACCTACCCTCTTTAACCCCATCCTCCACCTACCCTCTTTAACCCCATCCTCCACCTACCCTCTTTAACCCCAACCTCCACCTACCCTCTTTAACCCCAACCTTCACTACCCCTCACTCCCTGCCCTTCTTAACCTCCACCTTCCCTTCTTAACCTCAACCTCCACCTACCCTTAACCCCAACCTCCACCTACCCTTAACCCCAACCTCCACCTACCCTTAACCCCAACCTCCACCACCCCTTGCACCCTACCCTTCTTAACCACCACCACCACTCACCTACACGCACCACCAGACTTAGGAAGTCACAATTGCCTCCATGAACCCTTAACCGCCATCTTTAGTTCTCTCACTTGTCACCTTTCTAGTTTTTACCTCTCTGTCCAGTTGGTTGGAGAAGAAACATCTATGCCCACTCTGAAGTTTGTAGAGTTGTCAGTAACCGCTTGAAGTCATGTCAAACAAGTGCACAGGGCTCTCCCTCATTTCTCTCCACTTTGTAACACCCCCAGTGCAGGAGAGGTGTTGCAGTGAACCTCTAGCCAAGACTCACCTCTACACATGTGGATCAATTTAAAACTATTTTTCTTTTCTCATACTTGCCGTTTTTAATTGGCGGTTCAGAGGCTAGCACCACTAACTTAATTTCCCAGTTTTCATTTGCTGACTTCATCCTCTCATTTCCTGTCCTGTTTCCTCTTCTTAACCATGATCATTTAAACCCATGCATGACCTCCTGCTGCTATTAATCTCATTCACCACGTGGGTTCGCCATGATGTGGGATACTGCTGCATGTGGTGGTGTGTTGGGTGGGTTTGGGAGTTGTGTGTGTGTGTGGTTGTCTGTCTCATGTCGTCTTTTTGGTCTCGTCTCCTTCGCTCCTTCTGTGCTGTGTGCAATGACTGTAGGGTGTGTGCACCTTTCAATGTATACACACACACACACACACACACACCAAGCCCCTGCCACTTACAACAACAAAGATGAGAGATCACTTCCTCTCTGTCAAGCGGTTTCAACTCGCTATTCGGATTTGAGGTTTGGTCCAACCGAATCGGTCATATGGACATAGAGACATTAATTTACTGTAATAGAGAAGTTAACCCTTTTTATGTCTCAACTACTCAAATTGTGCGCAGAGCAGACACTACTGAAATGGGAGTATCAATAAAAATGGATTCTGGAAAATGTATGCTCAGTTTGTTGTTCCTCTAGCAGCATTTTAGCCAAAGACTGTTATAATAGCTGTCAAGTCTGTGTTTTATAAATGTGCAATAAGCATAAAACACAATTACATAAGGAATTGGCAAGTCGTTCTCATTCTGAGAAATAAGGTAGGCCACTTGATTTCAACATCTGAACAAAGTGGACAGCTAGCGTGCTTTTCAAACACTTCGAGACAGACAGGTTTGTTCATAACAATTCAACTTTTTTACCTGGTTAGTAAATAGATCCATGTTGGCTAAAGTTGAAATATAACGATTAGCTGGCTAGTCACTAGTCACTAAAGTTGAAATATAACGATTAGCTGGCTAGTCACTAGTCACTAAAGTTGAAATATAACGATTAGCTGGCTAGTCACTAGCACGTGGGCTTGTGCTTGAGAGATTGTTAATGAGAGATTTGTTTATGAGACCTGTGTTAATTTTCCATAATGTCTGCTATAAGTTATTAGTGGATGTGCACGGTTCTGGTTACATTTGTAACAAAAAGGTCATTTTCATAGACTTGAAACCCAGATCAGTGATTATTGCAAAAAAACAGGTTAAACTATTTAGATGAAATGATTACTGGGTCTTATGGTTCTGGAAGGCGTATATTTAGCCTTGGTATAATTTCAGAAGCCCTGAATTCAGTAGATTAATGCTGACTGTCTGAAAGGCATTGTATTTGACATTTAATTGTGCATCAAAGCTCATTTAGAGAAAACAATGACAAAATCTAGATATATTGTGAATTGGCCATAAATTAGAACAAATCTAGATGCTGTTTAGGCCATATCGCCCAGCCTTGAGTGTGTATGTGGGGGGTCTGCTTGGGGGTATGTGGGTGTATATGTGTTTGAGTGTGTATGTGGGGGGTCTGCTTGGGGGTATGTGGGTGTATATGTGTTTGAGTGTGTATGTGGGGGGTCTGCTTGGGGGTATATGGGTGTATATGTGTTTGAGTGTGTATGTGGGGGGTCTGCTTGGGGGTATGTGGGTGTATATGTGTTTGAGTGTGTATGTGGGGGGGTCTGCTTGGGGGTATGTGGGTGTATATGTGTTTGAGTGTGTATGTGGGGGGTCTGCTTGGGGGTATGTGGGTGTATATGTGTTTGAGTGTGTATGTGGGGGGTCTGCTTGGGGGTATGTGGGTGTATATGTGTTTGAGTGTGTATGTGGGGGGTCTGCTTGGGGGTATGTGGGTGTATATGTGTTTGAGTGTGTATGTGGGGGGTCTGCTTGGGGGTATGTGGGTGTATATGTGTTTGAGTGTGTATGTGGGGGGGTCTGCTTGGGGGTATGTGGGTGTATATGTGTTTGAGTGTGTATGTGGGGGGTCTGCTTGGGGGTATGTGGGTGTATATGTGTTTGAGTGTGTATGTGGGGGGTCTGCTTGGGGGTATGTGGGTGTATATGTGTTTGAGTGTGTATGTGGGGGGGTCTGCTTGGGGGTATGTGGGTGTATATGTGTTTGAGTGTGTATGTGGGGGGTCTGCTTGGGGGTATGTGGGTGTATATGTGTTTGCCTGCTTGAGCACTTTGTCATCTTCTTTTCCTGTCTTGGTGTTGTGACAATGGCTGTCCTCATTGGTTGTCATAGGCTATTTTGTGTCTTTAGTCATGGCCAAAGATTCAGTAAAATTCAGGAATTTAACTGAGGTAAGTTGTACGCAGAGGTATTTTTTCCACAGGTTGATACTGTCTACAAACTGCATATCTAGAGGCATAAGGGGAGTTTCTGTGTAAAACATATATCAGATTATGTGTGTAAGAAGAAAGATAAATATGAGGGAACTCAAGCATTCTGTAACTATAAGTGGAACTGTAGTTAAGGTTATATGATGAGGGCTGTTTTGTGTATTTGTGTGATTGTTGTTTGTGTTCATGTTTGTTAACTGTGTGTGTAATTCTGCTAGGTGCTACAGCTATAACCGTAGCCCCTCAATAACCTGTTGTTGTCACATCCCATCCATCCCACCCATAGGCCATGGAGCGCTGTGGCAACCGCATGTCTTCGCACACTGAGAGCACCAGTTTCTTGCAAACTTTAACAGGACGCTTACCCACCAAAAAGGTACCAGCCACTGTCTACATGGGGGGAAGAGCCATACGGAGCCCCCTCACCTTATTCGCCTGTTTATGCGTATGTCTGTGGATGTGTGCCTCTTGATTGGATTGTGTATTTGGTGGTTGTTGGATGTAGTGTAGATGTCCCGCCTCTTGGCTGTGATTTGAAGTGTGATGTGGACAGTATTGCACAGGAGGTGTGTGTGATGTACCAGGCACTAACTGTAGCACTGTTTTCCTTGTTCAGGTAAATGGCACTCACTTGATGTTTCTATTTGAATGAAGCCTCCATGTTGAGTGTTACCACCAGACACAGACACACAAAGTGGATTGTTGAGTTAAATATGGCATATGTAGAATAAGATCAGGGGTTCTCTAACCGTCTTACGCTCACAAGCTGTCTGCAAGAGTTCATTTAAACACTCTATTGACTATATATAACTGTAGTCATTCTATAGTACTAATATTATAGATATCATCATAGTTAATTAAAGGTTAAATAAATAAAGGGATAAGGTTTAGGAACCCCTGTATTGAGAATGATTGTGTATATATAGTACAGTGTTTATATAATGTTAGATTGTGATGCAGTAGAATGTCTCTCGGGGCTCTGTTGTAAGAAGGACCACCTGCCTGGGTCAAGGTGTTCTTGGTTCAGCTTGGCACTTGGTTCCATTGCAGTGACCAACTAAATCCAGGCCAGGTTGAACCAGGTCTGATGTGCTGTACTATGCGTGTCTGACTGTCTGGTCCGTGTGTCTCAGTTGTTCCACGAGGAGCTGGCTCTACAGTGGGTGGTGAGCAGTGGCAGCGTCAGGGAGGGAGCTCTTCAACAGGCCTGGTTCTTCTTCGAGCTCATGGTAAGACAACACTACACACAGTGCCGAGCCGTACTGCTGTGGCCTGGTTACATGTCCATCATAGTTGCTGGAGCCGTGTTGGAAAGGACAATGTGATAAGTACATATCCAGGTAAAGACCGTATGGTTCAGGTTGGCAGGATAGTGTGACATGGGTTCACTGTCGTGCTTTTCATCCTGGCCCCATAACTACGATTCCCACTACATGGCCAAGCTGCAAAGTAAAACATTTGGCTTTATCGGAAACATTTATGAAAACAAAAAATTATTGTTTTTCATTTAAATTTAGGGTAAGGCATAAAGTTAGCAGTGTGATTGGGGTTCGGTTTAAAATCAGATTTTAAGAAGAGATTGTAGGACTGGGCAGGGCTTCCAACTTTGCAACTTGGGCAGATAGTGAGGACCCATGACTATCACTACGTGTTGGGCCCTGTCTCACCTTGATGACCTCACACCTCCAGGTGAAGAGCATCATCCATCACCTGTACTTCACTGACCGGCTGGAGTCGCCCAGGAAGAATCGTTTCCCCGAGCGCTTCATGGATGACATCACAGCCCTGGTCAGCACCATTGCTGGGGACATTGTCTCACGCTTTCAGAAGGTACATTGTCACGGGGACACACAGGGACAATAAAGATGTGGCCTACATCAACACAGCATGTTTTAATTCCATTAACCACACAGATACTTCCAATACAGTGAATGGTCTGAATGAACCTTATTGGGTTCTAAGTATACCAGAGTGGGTAGTGCTCTCTAGACTCAAACCTGACCTCTGACCCTGTGTTTCTGTTCAATCAGGACCTGGAGCTGGTGGAGCGTCTTAACACCAGCCTGGCCTTCTTCCTGAATGACCTGCTGTCTGTCATGGACCGAGGCTTCGTCTTCTCCCTCATAAAGACCTACTGGAAACAGGTACTGGGAGAGAGAACAAACTGATTTAGCACCCCAACATAACAGCACCTCAATGACAACGTCCCTGCAGAATCTACTTCCATTTCAAAGGCTTGGGTTGAAACCACTACAACAGTACTCTGTCCTGCTCATTACTATTGGGTATCACTTGGGAGTAAAGGGCCTCAACAGTGCTTTTCCATCGAATCCTGTTTTGGGCAGTTTTCTAGACATCATTCCATGTGTCCCCAGGTGTCCACTAAGCTGTACATGCTGCAGAACCCCACTCTGGAGTCTCTGAGACTGGACTTACTGAGGATCGTCTGCAGCCACGAGCACTATGTCACCCTTAACCTGCCCTGCAGCCTGCTCACGCCCCCCGCCTCGCCTTCTCCCAGCGTGTCCTCCGCAACCTCGCAGGTCCGATATGGACAGTACATACACGCTAGACACACACAGACTCACCGGATACACACACACACTGGACACACACATCCACATCCTATCTGGATGAGTACGAGGTGTGTGGAAAATGTCTCAATCATCCCCTGCTCATCTTTCTCTCTCTACCTCTTTCCATCTCTCCCTACCTCTTTCCATCTCTCCCTACCTCTTTCCATCTCTCCCTACCTCTTTCCATCTCTCCCTACCTCTTTCCATCTCTCTCTACCTCTTTCCATCTCTCTCTACCTCTTTCCATCTCTCTCTACCTCTTTCCATCTCTCTCTAGCTCTCTCTCTCTACCTCTTTCCATCTCTCTCTACCTCTTTCCATCTCTCCCTACCTCTTTCCATCTCTCCCTACCTCTTTCCATCTCTCTCTACCTCTTTCCATCTCTCCCTACCTCTTTCCATCTCTCCCTACCTCTTTCCATCTCTACAGAGCTCAGGCTTCTCCACCCATGCACAGGACCAGAAGATAGCCAACATGTTTGAGCTGTCTGTCCCCTTCAGAGAGCAGCACTACCTGGCTGGACTAGTGCTGTCTGAGCTGGCTGTCATCCTGGACCCAGAGGCCGAAGGGTCAGTACACTGTGTTAATGTGTTTGTGACAGAGAGATTGTCATTTGCCCCGCATGTCTGTTTTTGTCTCTCTACCCTCTCAATGCTAAGGGGTCTGTACACTGTGTTTGTGTGAGACGGGTTAGGTCATTTGACCCCCCTTTCTTTTTCAACCCTCTCAAGACTGATGGTCAGTACATTTAAGGGTGTTTTCACATGTAGTCCTCTTTAAAATAACCAATCTCAGTCCAATCTCAGTGAATTGGGTTAAAAAAAAAAACTCTGAGAACTCCGTTGTCGTTGTCTTCACACTGCTCTGCCTTGGAATAAGGACTCAACTCTTTTGCCAGTTAATTTCACCTATTTTGTGGTCCGAGTCCTCTTCACATTGCTATGTTTAGAAAGAAACCCAGATCTTTTTCCAACATTCACTCAATGCACTGTGGGGTTTTATAAAGTGCAGGACAAGCCGTTTCATCAGAATGTGTTATCGGACAGCTAGATATACTGTATGCCTACCTACATTTTGGAAGCTACAATTATTGTGTCACCTTTTAACTAAATGCAATCAGAAGATACTATTAACATGTAAATATTATTGGAAACAGAATAAATAGCAGAAGAATAACTGCAGAATAAATAATTCTGTAATTGAAAATTGAACATCCAATGTAGGCTACTGCCCCTTTAAGAGCTAGAATAGATGTTCTACCCTATGTTGTGATTCTCACCAAACATGTTATCTTCTCACGCTTTTCAAACCCCTATAGATCACATAATGCAAACAAATCATCTCAACTAAATACTCAACACATTTAGGATTTTCTGTGCATCCTTGACAATCGCTAATCAATATCCAAAAACAGCACGTTTTATCAGTGAACCTGCGCATCATCATTTTCTCTTGTGTGGCACCAATGTAAGAGGTTATGACAGGGGAAACGGTGTTGCAGTAGTCTAGTGTGTGGTGCGGGAATAATGACAAGCGAACCTGGGGAGCTTTGTGTTCACATTGCCCTACAAAAGGTTACCGGGCCACAGAATTCAAACAAACTGAACTCAGACCCCCCTCTCGAGATGGTCTCAGTTCGTTTCACTTCAGGGGCTCTTTTGAGGGGTCTGAGTTCCTTTGGAGTGTTCACACTAGGGCTGTTACAGTAATTGTATTACCACCACACCGGCAGTCACGAGGCATGGAGGCAGTCAAATTTAATTAGGCTTCTCTAAGCCTACCAAACTGCCTGGTACTCAGCACTATATTGTCCCTCTAACTCTGACATCAATGCAAATGTAATCAAAAATCTAATCAAAGACTTCATGAGAGCCCATGAGCTCATGTTGCGCAATATTTTTATAGGCTATGCAATTGCGTGAGAAAACCGAGTGATGGCCTCTATTAAAAAGAGGAGCCCATCAGCTTTCTATAGGCTAGGCCTACTATATTTATTACTCAACTTTTTTTCCCAACAAATATAACTATGGTCATTATAGCCAAACAGTTCTATTTTTGTTTCATCAGACCAGAGGACATTTCTCCAAAAAGTACGATCTTTGCCCCCATGTGCAGTTGCAAACCGTAGTCTGGCTTTTTTATGGCGGTTTTGGAGCAGTGGCTTCTTCCTTGCTGAGCAGCCTTTCAGGTTATGTCGATATAGGACTCATTTACTGTGGATATAGATACTTTTGTACCCGTTTCCTCCAGCATCTTCAAAATGTCTTTTGTTGTTTTGAAATGCATCCACAGGTACACCTCCTTGAAATACATCCACAGGTACACCTCCAATTGACTCAAATGATGTCAATTAGCCTATCAGAAGCTTCTAATGCCATGACATAGTTTTCTGGAATTTTCCAAGCTCTTTAAAGGCACAGTCAACTTAGTTTATGTAAACTTCTGACCCACTGGAATTGTCATTAAGTGAAATAATCTGTCTGTAAACAATTGTTGGAAAAATTACTTGTCATGCACAAAGTAGATATCCTAACCGACTTGCCAAAACTATAGTTTGTTAACAAGAAATTTGTGGAGTGGTTGAAAAACAAGTTTTAATGACTCCAACCTAAGTGTATGTAAACTTTTGACTTCAACTGTATATTTTTTAGTATATGTAAAGACCAAGAATAGTCTGGTGGGTGACAATATTAGCATATCACTTGATGCCCAGCTTGTGTTGCAGAAAGGCAAGAAACAGTTCATGCTTCTTTTTGTTGTTGCTACTTTTTCAAATCATAGACGCACACCTCATGTAGCCTAGTCCATAGGCCTATATGTTTTGATAAGGTCTGTATCACACCTCATGTACCCTAGTCCATAGGCCTATATGTTTTGATAAGGTCTGTATCACACCTCATGTAGCCTAGCCCATAGGCCTATATGTTTTGATAAGGTCTGTATCACACCTCATGTAGCCTAGCCCATAGGCCTATATGTTTTAATAAGGTCTGTATCACACCTCATGTAGCCTAGTCCATAGGCCTATATGTTTTAATAAGGTCTGTATCACACCTCATGTAGCCTAGCCCATAGGCCTATATGTTTTAATAAGGTCTGTATCACACCTCATGTAGCCTAGTCCATAGGCCTATATGTTTTAATAAGGTCTGTATCACACCTCATGTAGCCTAGCCCATAGGCCTATATGTTTTGATAAGGTCTGTATCACACCTCATGTAGCCTAGTCCATAGGCCTATATGTTTTAATAAGGTCTGTATCACACCTCATGTAGCCTAGTCCATAGGCCTATATGTTTTAATAAGGTCTGTATCACACCTCATGTAGCCTAGTCCATAGGCCTATATGTTTTAATAAGGTCTGTATCACACCTCATGTAGCCTAGTCCATAGGCCTATATGTTTTGATAAGGTCTGTATCACACCTCATGTAGCCTAGTCCATAGGCCTATATGTTTTGATAAGGTTTGTATCACAACGAAAGTGGCCAAATAACTTCTTAAAATGAAGCGCATTAATCCGCTTTACAACTGGTGTAGAGCTTAACTGGCATACATATGTAGAGCTGAGTTTGAAGTTTGGGGAAGGTAATTTTCACCGTAAAAATACATCTTTATAATAAAAGCATGGCATGCATAATCACATTTGTGGTTACTGTTGAGAATGGTGTTTTCCTGCTAATGGAACATTTGCGCTTACAGCCTACTGCCGTGTGCGCATTGCTATTCTTATAATATATAGAAATAGTTTAACATTTTAAACTAAAGGGTCTAAGCTAATGGTTGTATTAATTTGGGATCTGTCGCATCCCACAACTGTCCCAGACTGTTGGAAATATTTATTTCTCTCGCTGACTAGAATGGGTCGACCTTTATACTATGGGGGATAGTAGATTGACATAGGCTAGTGCTTTTGTTGTTTGTTAGGCCTACTCATCTTGTTGGCTGACGAGAAGTAAATGTGGTCAGTTCTTCCAATATCTTCAATATGCACCTTGGAATTGGATAAGGACGCACGCAGTTGCGTCCCCGACATGTCGGTCTTCACTTGTAGCCTGTGAGAAAGACACGATCAGGTGATAGCGAGCCATGTGAGTGAGAGGTGCTTCGGAGCACGCAGCCGGGAGATGGGAATGTTTGGGTGTATTACCAGCATACAAAGGGGATGCCGCTGGGAAATTCAAGGTATTATCAAGTTCTTGTCATATTATCTAACCATATAGCCCAACATTTGTATCACAACTAAAGTTATATAAATAACTCTAAATTAAGCATATAGGAGTACCTGTTTCTTTGTTAACCGATCATCACAGAATTTCCGCTTATGCACACCTCATTGTTTCGAGAAAATATCCTTTATTTTATTCAGCTATGTTCAATTGTGATCTTACTATAAAAATAATGCCACGGAATTCTAAGAAAATCTTGTCTGCTAAATGAACTAGTGTAGCCCTCAGCCATTTGGCATAGCCAGATCAGGACAACGCAGATTATGCTATTCTGTTCTTCTGAAATAGACTACATTTTCTGCATATCATGTTTCTATAGACCTGTCTAAAATAAATAATGGATTTATTGTGATGGTGTAGACTATATTACATGGATTTATTATCCTTAAAAAATGGATGTAGATGTATGCTATGTGTGGAAGCCGGGAGATGCTAAATGTCTTTACGTTAATAAACGGTCAATTACCGTGAGACCGCTAGATATTTGCTTGACAATCACCGGCTGACATTTTCATGACCGCCACAGCCCTAGTTCACACTGCACAAACATTTTTACGAACCGCCCTGAGTTCACAAAAATTGTCTGAAAGGGACTATTATTGAGACCGGTTCTTTTAAACCCCCCTTCCTTCCTTCCTTCCTTCCTTCCTTCCTTCCTTCCTTCCTTCCTTCCTTCCTTCCTTCCTTCCTTCCTTCCTTCCTTCCTCCTTCCTTCCTTCCTCCTTCCTTCCTTCCTTCCTTCCTTCCTTCCTCCTCCTTCCTTCCTTCCTTCCTTCCTTCCTTCCTTCCTTCCTCTCCCGCTCTCTCTCTGTACTGTAGGATGTTTGGCTTACATAAGAAGGTGGTCAGTGTGGTACATAACCTGCTGTCCAGCCATGACTCCGACCCCCGCTACGCTGACCCCGAGGTCAAGGCCCGCGTCGCCATGCTCTACCTGCCGCTCATAGGCATCGTCATGGAAACACTTCCCCAGCTTCACGACTTCACAGGCAAGTCTACATACTAAATGAAGCCCTCCAAGTCCCAACCCTCCAGGGTTAGGCAGTAGTTATGTGGAGTTTGTCCAGACTTGTGTGGTTAATATTTAAAGGAAGATGAAATGGTTTTACAAATCTATGGACATCACACTGGTTCAGGTGCTTCTCTGGAAAAGCACATTGAAAAACATTAAACCATTTCTGCGAGTCTAAAGTGCTAGTCCCAACAGTGACTTGTTTTGTGCTGGTTGATCCTGATTGGTTTCTCTCCTCTAGAGTCCCATAACCAGTGGGGTCGTCCCGGCGGGGCTCAGGGGGCCACGGGTGGGGCCGGGGGGGACGAGTCTGGAGAGGACGGCAACAGCATGATCAGTCAGACCGTTGCCATGGCAATAGCGGGGACATCCGCTCCGATATCTCGTCCCAGTAGCTTCCTGCTCAACCCACAGGTAACTTAACACTTCCTGTTCTCTTTCTCTTTAATCCCTTCCTCTTTGTCCCAACTTTCTCCCTTTTCTTCTTCCTGAGTCTCTCTCGTTCTCCCTCTTTATTTTCTCCATTTTTCACTTTTTTCTCTCTCTCCCCCTCCTCTCTTTCTCAATACCCTCCCCAGGCCAGTCGTCAGCATGGAACCTTCTCAGCAGAGTCCAGCCGCAGCCTGTTGATCTGTCTGTTGTGGGTTCTGAAGAATGCTGATGAGTGTGTCCTACAGAAGTGGTTCTCTGACCTGTCTGTCTCCCAGCTCAACCGTTTGCTGGACATGCTCTACCTCTGTGTCTCCTGCTTCGAGTACAAGGTACCGTTGCACCTGGAGCACAACAAAAGGACTCATGTTGTACTTTGTTCAGATCATTTGTAGTACTAGTGTATTGCCTCACCGACAGTCCTTTATTTCATCCCTGGATAAGACTGGAAGGAAAGAAACTACTTTCAAATGGTTCGATGAGTTGGTCTTAAAGTCTGAGAGCTGTCTTTACTCTGTACTACTCCACATCAGTGTTCCACCTACTCCTATGTCTTTTCTGATCCATCTTACCTCTCTTGTTGTGGTGGTGTGGTGCAGTAACCCTGTAACTTTTCTCTATCCTCGTCATGGAAAAAGGCCCATGTTGTGTTCACCATGCAGGGGAAGAAGGCCTTTGAGCGCATGAACAGCCTAACCTTCAAGAAGTCCAAGGACATGAAGGTCAAGCTGGAGGAGGCTATACTGGGGAGCATCGGGGCACGGCAGGAGATGGTCCGTCGCAGCAGGGGACAGCTAGGTACACTAGGTAACACGGAGCGCACACACACACGTGTTGGGAAAAGTCATCTTAAAATGACCATTCCATCTCTCTCCCCTTAACTTATCTTGCCCTTTCCCTCCCTCCTCTACTTCCACCTTTCTCCTCTCCCTCCACCTTGCTCTGCCTTTCTCCTCTCCCCCTCTCCTGCAGAGAGGAGTCCATCAGGCAGTGCCTTTGGCAGCCAGGAGAACCTGCGCTGGAGGAAAGACATGACACACTGGCGCCAGAACAGCGAGAGGATGGACAAGTATGCTTACCTTTTTTACTGTGTGTGAGTTTGAGAAAAGTTTACGTGTTTAGGCTGCTATTGGTCAGCGTCATGTAATCAAAGTCAAGACGTCACAATACACTTATGATCATTTCTGGCCAAGATAATGCATACGTCGCCATCTCACAATCCACTCAGGCCCTATAGTGGGGTTCTTAGAAGAAACGAGAATCTGATTTGAAATGAACAAGTCCACACAGAGAGAGAGAGACAGCATCTGTTTTGGAGTCCTGAGTCTACAACAGAAGAATGCATGCTA
This sequence comes from Salmo salar, assembly GCF_965601325.2. Classification (NCBI taxonomy): domain Eukaryota; kingdom Metazoa; phylum Chordata; class Actinopteri; order Salmoniformes; family Salmonidae; genus Salmo; species Salmo salar. Next base: position 47,093,552 of record NC_138300.1, read on the forward strand.
ATGGTTCCTATTGTATTTGGTTGATGATTGTCAGACACCTGTGCCTTTTCTTCTGTCTCTGTGATTTGTGCTGTTAACTCATTCCTCCATATGTTCTCTGTGCTGTGTCTCTGTAGGAGCCACAGATCACTCAGGTATTGTATTGAATGGTGTCAACCTGGAGTCATTGTGCTGCAGTGCTTTGAGTTCCTCCTGTGCTTCAGTGACCTGAACCCTGACCCATTACCTCTGAACCCTGACCTCTCCTGTAATGGTGCTTGAGGTGTTTGTCTGTCTGGTGCCTGCAGTGGGCCTGCTGTGCTTTTAACCAGTGTGCCGTGCTTCTCCTTTGGATCCTGACTGATGTGTGTCTGTCTTCCCTATTCTGGGGTTAGATGGGTGAAATCAATGTGATTCTGACGCAGCTGGTAGGGTTAGTGAAGTTGTTCTTCTCAATGATCTGATGATTACAATCTGTGACAATTCACCCAGTAGAACAAGGTAGATGATTGTACAGCCTGTGTACTTTCCCTTTTTAAAATGAAGTCTCTTCTGAAACAGACCCGTTTGTACTACTATGTCATTAGTCAACTAAGATGCAGATACTACAACACTACAGAGAATTGGTCAAAGTATACTTCTATTGGTGTGGCCCCTCTACCCTTACCCCCCCTCCAGCCTTACCCCTCTGCTGCCTATCTCTCTCCCACCCTGGTGGGGCAAGGGATGGAGGTGCGTTTGGGGCCCTGGTCCCCTGCTCTCCTCTCTGTGTGCTAGCTATGCCATTTCATGCAGTGTGTAGCTACCGTGTTCTGTGGTGAACCGTGTGAGTACCGTGTACCGTGGACTCGGTGGTGAACCGTGTGAGTACCGTGGACTCTGTGGTGAACCGTGTGAGTACCGTGGACTCTGTGGTGAACCGTGAGTACCGTGGACTCTGTGGTGAACCGTGTGAGTACCGTGGACTCTGTGGTGAACCGTGTGAGTATTGTGCAGGTTTAGAGACAGCGTCCTACTACGCAACCCAGGGAGTCGAACCAAAACCCATGTTAGGTGTGTAACTCCTCATCATCAACAACTGTAACAACAATCATAACCCCCCCCCCACCACCACCATCATTCTACTCCTCAACCCCTCCATCCATCCATCCATCCACCCATCCATCCATCCATCCATCCATCCATCCCAAGCCCCCTACAGTACTTTGCACATGGAAGAGCTCCTTTCTGTGTGCAATGGCTTGAATGTGACTGACTGGCATGAGTGCTGTGTCATTCAAGGAGACCTCGTGAATACGGAGCTGGCTGGCGGCCATCTTGGAGAGTGTCTGACCATCTATCACTTCCTGTTTCCTGTGACAGAACCAGAGCGGAGCTGGAGCACGAAGCACTTATTGATGGTAACCTGGCAACCGAGGCAAACTTGATCATTCTGGACACTCTGGAGATCATCGTTCAGGTAGAAAGACC
>NC_138300.1:47157500-47267500 GCF_965601325.2 Salmo salar
CATAGAGGACTGTCTACATAGAGCCAGCTGCATACATAGAGGACTGTCTACATAGAGCCAGCTGCATACATAGAGGACTGTCTACATAGAGCCAGCTGCATACATAGGACTGTCTACATAGAGCCAGCTGCATACGTAGAGGACTGTCTACATAGAGCCAGCTACATACATAGAGGACTGTCTACATAGAGCCAGCTGCATACATAGAGGACTGTCTACATAGAGCCAGCTGCATACATAGGACTGTCTACATAGAGCCAGCTGCATACAGAGGACTGTCTACATAGAGCCAGCTGCATACAGAGAGGACTGTCTACATAAAGCCAGCTGCATACAAAGGACTGTCTACATAGAGCCAGCTGCATACAGAGGACTGTCTACATAGAGCCAGCTGCATAGATAGAGGACTGTCTACATAAAGCCAGCTGCATACATAGGACTGTCTACATGGAGCCAGCTGCATACATAGAGGACTGTCTACATAAAGCCAGCTGCATACATAGGACTGTCTACATAGAGCCAGCTGCATACAGAGAACTGTCTACATAGAGCCAGCTGCATACAGAGGACTGTCTACATAGAGCCAGCTGCATACAGAGGACTGTCTACATGGAGACAGCTGCATACATAGGACTGTCTACATAGAGCCAGCTGCATACATAGGACTGTCTACATAGAGCCAGCTGCATACATAGGACTGTCTACATAGAGCCAGCTGCATACATAGGACTGTCTACATAGAGCCAGCTGCATACATAGGACTGTCTACATAGAGCCAGCTGCATACGTAGAGGACTGTCTACATAGAGCCAGCTGCATACGTAGAGGACTGTCTACATAGAGCCAGCTGCATACGTAGAGGACTGTCTACATGGAGCCAGCTGCATACGTAGAGGACTGTCTACATGGAGCCAGCTGCATACGTAGAGGACTGTCTACATGGAGCCAGCTGCATACAGAGGACTGTCTACATGGAGCCAGCTGCATACAGAGGACTGTCTACATGGAGCCAGCTGCATACATAGGACTGTCTACATAGAGCCAGCTGCATACATAGGACTGTCTACATAGAGCCAGCTGCATACATAGGACTGTCTACATAGAGCCAGCTGCATACGTAGAGGACTGTCTACATAGAGCCAGCTGCATACGTAGAGGACTGTCTACATAGAGCCAGCTGCATACGTAGAGGACTGTCTACATAGAGCCAGCTGCATACGTAGAGGACTGTCTACATGGAGCCAGCTGCATACGTAGAGGACTGTCTACATGGAGCCAGCTGCATATGTAGAGGACTGTCTACATGGAGCCAGCTGCATACGTAGAGGACTGTCTACATGGAGCCAGCTGCATACGTAGAGGACTGTCTACATGGAGCCAGCTGCATACGTAGAGGACTGTCTACATGGAGCCAGCTGCATACGTAGAGGACTGTCTACATGGAGCCAGCTGCATACGTAGAGGACTGTCTACACGGAGCCAGCTGCATACGTAGAGGACTGTCTACACGGAGCCAGCTGCATACGTAGAGGACTGTCTACACGGAGCCAGCTGCATACGTAGAGGACTGTCTACACGGAGCCAGCTGCATACGTAGAGGACTGTCTACACGGAGCCAGCTGCATACGTAGAGGACTGTCTACACGGAGCCAGCTGCATACGTAGAGGACTGTCTACACGGAGCCAGCTGCATACGTAGAGGACTGTCTACACGGAGCCAGCTGCATACGTAGAGGACTGTCTACACGGAGCCAGCTGCATACGTAGAGGACTGTCTACACGGAGCCAGCTGCATACGTAGAGGACTGTCTACATGGAGCCAGCTACATACGTAGAGGACTGTCTACATAGAGCCAGCTGCATACGTAGAGGACTGTCTACATAGAGCCAGCTGCATACATAGGACTGTCTACATAGAGCCAGCTGCATACAGAGAGGACTGTCTACATAAAGCCAGCTGCATACATAGGACTGTCTACATAGAGCCAGCTGCATACAGAGGACTGTCTACATAGAGCCAGCTGCATAGATAGAGGACTGTCTACATAAAGCCAGCTGCATACATAGGACTGTCTACATGGAGCCAGCTGCATACATAGAGGACTGTCTACATAAAGCCAGCTGCATACATAGGACTGTCTACATAGAGCCAGCTGCATACAGAGAACTGTCTACATAGAGCCAGCTGCATACAGAGGACTGTCTACATAGAGCCAGCTGCATACGTAGAGGACTGTCTACATAGAGCCAGCTGCATACGTAGAGGACTGTCTACATAGAGCCAGCTGCATACGTAGAGGACTGTCTACATAGAGCCAGCTGCATACGTAGAGGACTGTCTACATGGAGCCAGCTGCATACGTAGAGGACTGTCTACATAGAGCCAGCTGCATATATAGGACTGTCTACATAGAGCCAGCTGCATACATAGGACTGTCTACATAGAGCCAGCTGCATACATAGGACTGTCTACATAGAGCCAGCTGCATACATAGGACTGTCTACATAGAGCTAGCTGCATACGTAGAGGACTGTCTACATAGAGCCAGCTGCATACGTAGAGGACTGTCTACATAGAGCCAGCTGCATACGTAGAGGACTGTCTACATAGAGCCAGCTGCATACGTAGAGGACTGTCTACATAGAGCCAGCTGCATACGTAGAGGACTGTCTACATAGAGCCAGCTGCATACGTAGAGGACTGTCTACATAGAGCCAGCTGCATACGTAGAGGACTGTCTACATAGAGCCAGCTGCATACGTAGAGGACTGTCTACATAGAGCCAGCTGCATACGTAGAGGACTGTCTACATAGAGCCAGCTGCATACGTAGAGGACTGTCTACATAGAGCCAGCTGCATACGTAGAGGACTGTCTACATGGAGCCAGCTGCATACGTAGAGGACTGTCTACATGGAGCCAGCTGCATATGTAGAGGACTGTCTTCATAGAGCCAGCTGCATACGTAGAGGACTGTCTACATAGAGCCAGCTGCATACATAGAGGACTGTCTACATAGAGCCAGCTGCATACATAGAGGACTGTCTACATAGAGCCAGCTGCATACATAGAGGACTGTCTACATAGAGCCAGCTGCATACATAGAGGACTGTCTACATAGAGCCAGCTGCATACATAGAGGACTGTCTACATAGAGCCAGCTGCGTTCCTATTTTCATTATAACTATTGATTCTCCTCACAGGTTCCTTCTTTTCAGGACAGGTGAATGTACCTGTTCAATGTTCTCACTCCTACTGTCCCTTCTCCATCTGTAGAATTTTGCACGTGTCAAGATGCAGGTGACCATGTCCCTGTCCTCCCTGGTGGGAACGTCTCAGAACTTCAACGAGGAGTTCCTCCGACGTTCCCTGAAGACCATCCTGACCTACGGAGAGGAAGACCTGGAACTCCGGGAGACCACCTTCCCTGATCAGGCAACACCACGGAGATATACTGGATACCAATAGATTACTGATAATAAGCTTTTTGTTAGTGTAGTATAGAACATTAGGACTACTTGTTCAATATATTAAAGCACTACTTGTTCAATATATATAACTCCATGAAAAACAATGAACATTTGTCAGACCTCCCAGAAAATGGATGATATGACAGGAAGTACCGTATCCAATCATGTGAGATGCTGCCATCTTATTAACCATGCTTCATGTTTTAATCTGTATTCCAGGTTCAGGACCTGGTGTTCAACCTCCACATGATCCTGTCTGATACAGTCAAGATGAAGGAGCATCAGGAGGACCCAGAGATGCTCATAGACCTCATGTACAGGTATGGACCACACACACACACACACACACACACACACACACACACACACAGTGAGCTTTCCTTGAGTGTGTTGCTGTGTCTGTGTCCAGGATCGCTAAGGGTTACCAGACGTCTCCAGACCTGCGTCTGACGTGGCTGCAGAACATGGCGGGTAAACACTCTGAGAGGACCAATCACGCAGAGGCAGCCCAGTGTTTGGTGCACAGCGCCGCCCTGGTGGCAGAATACCTCAGCATGCTGGAGGACCGCAAGTACCTGCCGGTCGGCTGTGTCACCTTCCAGGTCAGGCCAAGGGACAGGACTATTTTAGGATTGTGTAGATGTGGGTACTTTTGTTTGGACCAGGCAGTCAATCTTTAACCTTCTCCTGGAGAGATGTAGCACTGCAGGTTTCATCCTAGCTGAGGGTCAGCACAACTGACTCAACTAATGAATTGAATATACAGAGTGAAATGTTGTAAAGAACATTAATACCATGATGAACCCATTACATTATCATGTCTAACTGGTCTCTCTGCCTCAGAACATCTCTTCCAACGTGCTTGAGGAGTCAGCAGTCTCTGATGATGTGGTGTCTCCTGATGAAGAGGGTATCTGCTCTGGGAAATACTTCACTGAGGCTGGGCTGGTGGGGCTGCTGGACCAGGCTGCTTCCTCCTTCTCCATGGTGAGTAGCTGTGATGATTATGGATGGGCAGATTATTAAACCTACATTTGAATCACATCACAAACCTGCTATGACAAATTCACACGTTTCTTTCACTCCCAGTGAAGTGTTTCATCTCAGTAGATTATTTAACTTTAAAGCTGTGCAGTGTGAATAAGACCCCCCCCCCCCCCCCCCCCCAGGCTGGTATGTACGAGGCGGTGAACGAGGTGTACAAGGTACTGATCCCCATTCACGAGGCCAGCCGGGACGCCAAGAAGCTGGCCACCATACATGGTAAACTACAGGAAGCCTTTGGCAAAATCGTACACCAGGTAAATCCACATGCTTGATCCATCTCCTGTACATACTGTAGGTATAGAGAACAGACAGACAGCGGACACTGTTACGTGCCCTACCTCAATGTGGAGGTTGTGTAGGACTGCCTGTCTATCCTGGATGCCACGTGTCTATCTGGGATTCTGGGACAGTGTGTTTCAGACAGAGAAACAGGTGTTTGTGTGTGTGTGTGTGTGTGTGTGTGTGTGTGTGTGTGTGTGTTAGGAGCAGGGACCCATTGTCTGTGGGTGGCATGCTGAAAAGAACATGCCAAATATGTACACTTCCAGACAGACACAGTCACAAAACCCACTCGCATACATTGTGTGTGTGAGAGTACGAATGTATTATTTATAGTTCTCATACACCCACAGACAAACACGCCACACACTTATACACTAATTTAAACCCACACGCTGTTCATATGCACACACAATTACCAATGACCTGAACTGCTTTGCATTAAATGTTTTTATGAAAACAATTATTTTCTGTTTTTCCCAATGGAACTTTTTCTTTCCCCCTGGGAATTCAGAAAGAGAACCTGCCTTTCCTGTTCTATGGATAGTTTTTAAAGTGGCTTTTCATGGGGTGACTATAGCAGTACAGTATGGCCTGTCCCACAGGGATATGATATTAAAGAGCTGAGACTCCCCTGGCTGTGTTTTAGGCTAGAGGGAGTAGGAGAATTAGGTTAAGGTTAGCTAAAATGCCACAGTTGTCCCTGACGCCACTCGAACATGCAACTGTCGGTCCGTAGCTGTGCTCCATCTAGCCACAACTCCTGGCTGTGTGCTGTTGGCCATGAGGTTTTGTTCCTCTAGTGGGGGGGGGGGGTACTGCACTGCACTGTACCAACGTGACTAAACGTGTGTTTTTTTTTTATTGTCCTGTGTTCTCTTTGTCACCACAGAGCACTGGCTGGGAGGTAGGTCGGTCACTAAGTCATGGTTCCTGCTTGGCTACTTCATGAGTTATCTGCTAGTCCTGGGCGTTGTTGCTCTCGGCTGTTAAACTGTACCATCCATTAACATCTACCTGCCTGGACTGGATGCTGTCCCTCCGTCCATTCAACCAACTGTGGGACTGCTGATGCCATGTTACGGACAGCACCCCCCCCCCCCCCTTACTCCTCCTCATCCTCCTCTTTCTCTCTTTCTGTGGAAGAGGAGGTTGTTTTAACGTGACTGTTTTGGCAGGCCATGCATGGGAGCCCCAGAGTGACACTAATGACAAGTGTTGGTGAATGAATGATTCACCTGTCTGCACACCTGCCTTTTCAGACCATCTCTCTCATCAACGACAAACTGGTCATCTGCTCGCTCATCTCATCTCCAGCCACAGGGTTCGATTTTAGTCAAATATTCATACAAGAGATACACTCCCCAGGTTGTTCTCTCAGTACACACTCACACAAACAACTGCACCACAAAATCACAAACTATTACTGTGTGCAGTTCGGACTGGATCCACATTGAGGATCCAGTCCATTTCTTCAGGAGGGTGCAATTCAAATTCATCTGGATTGTTTCATTTGTCCCACCCTAATTTTGATTAGTACATTTTTTTCTCCCTTTTTATTTGGAAAAGACTAACTAAATCGACCCCTGAGTTCTCTCATTCATACTGCTGGTCTTCTGTTAACTGGTATTAACCTGGTCTGTTGCATGATAAGGACAGAGCACTCCTCATTCTTCACTGAGGAAACTAAAGCACTGGGAGTTCAGCCCCATGAATAGTGTGTTTCTAGGGGCTGTGGAACTGCCTTCGCGCTCTCTCTTTCTTTCTCTTGTTTGTCTTCGTTGCATGTCGGCTCTTCCACCTTGAGTTTGTGTTCTTTCTCAAAGTCAAAAGGAATGATGTGTGTTTGTTTTGGTTTATGTTATTTCTGTTAGTTTCTCTAGTGAAGTACCTGAATCCTGATGAAAATGTCTTCTGTTTTCTCCTTTTGATTTCCCCGGTTGCCATGCCGACCCTTCCTTCCCACTTTACTTATTGTGTGTTGTGGTAAGTTCCTAGTCTGAGGGTAACTTCATTTCTGTTACTTTTGAAAGGGGAATGTATTACGATGAACAATGCACTGACAAGAGCTGAGCCAAATGACAGCACAACTGATCAACAAAAAATACATTGTATTTCTCTGTGTACTGTATACCTATATAGTGTATTATGCTACTGTAAGGCTGTGTAAATAATTGTGCAATAAGAACCCTTCAGCCTTGTTGACCTGGTTTAGCTCAGTCCTGGAAAGTTTGTGTACTTGATGCCATATATATCCTCCAACTTTCCCCTTCTCTTCACACACCTGCACACGCACACACGACGACACACAGGCACACACCTGTTTCCTTACCACGGCTGCACTCCTTCCTGATCCTGATCGGCAGAGCTCTGTCTGCTAGACACGTGACTCCCGTTCATTTCTTTTCCCTGGCTCTCTGTCCATTTCTCTGTCCATCACCATCCCTGGTCTTCTAAATGGTGACAGGTTTCTGCCTTAGCTGCTCTCGTCTCTCTCAGGACACCTCAAGGCATTGAGCTCAACCTGCCTCTGCTATTCTATGTCTCTCTCACGTGGATAATATGGATGTACTCCATGTTTACAAGCTGAGCTTCTCTTCTGGTTCTGCCTCTTGAATGCCCATTTTCAGCACCAGTCTCTGTCTATGCCGACTCTCTATATTATAAACCACTTCTCAGCTTAGTCTGTAGTCTTTGGTTAAACAACACCTGGTTCCATCCTGATGCATCATGGGTTGAGTTATTCTAGTGCAGAGTCAGGATTACCCATGAGCCTTTGTGAGAGGTGCATCAGATGGGCTCTGGGCCATGGGGACCTTAGACAGTGACACTCTTTACACACACACACAGTTTCTGGGTCATTGCACATACTCCAATCTGATCAGAAATAACATCACTGCTCAACATGATTATAAATAGTACCTCTGAAGGTTGTTGATATATTCAAACATTTACATCAGTATATGTAAGCTGAAGGTTGTATGTCTCTGTTTATATTTGGTGTTGCAATTGAAGTGTTTGCTGATGCGAGAACTTTAAACTCTATGGTTTTCCTGAGTTGGATGGATTCCAACTATAATGTATCAATAGGCTGGCTCTGACATAATCAAACTCTGTCAGAGTTACTACCGTACTTCATCCTTACACTTCCAATGACTTTGTGTAAAATGCTGTGTTGAAGCAACATGTTTCATGTACTATGAATGTGCTCGTATTATATCTGAACAGAGTAAAACATATTTTCTGTCCGACAGGATGGGAAGAGAATGTTTGGTACGTACTTCAGAGTCGGATTGTACGGTTCTAAATTCGGGGACTTGGACGAGCAGGAGTTTGTATACAAAGAGCCTGCCATCACCAAGCTGGCTGAGATCTCACACCGACTCGAGGTAAATGGCAGTTTGGAGGAGTGCGTCTCTAGGAATGATCTCTTCTCTGTGAAACGGTGGAGCACTGTGTGTGTTCTGTGTTGACTTTGTTCTGTGTGTTTGATCTCTTAGGGGTTTTATGGCGAGCGCTATGGAGAAGACCAGGTGGAAGTCATTAAGGACTCCAATCCTGTGGACAAGTGCAAACAGGACCCAAATAAGGTGTGTGTTTGGAGAGGTGGGGGAGAGTGCGTGTGGATAAAGATGTGATTCCAAATGATCCATTAATTGAATACGAATTGAATCAAAGCATGGTCAAATAAATAGCCTTTTTGGTTATTAACTGGTTATTAATTGGTTATTTGTGTATTTTGGTTCATGTTGGTAAAGCATGTTAACCAGTTGTCATGGCTGTGTGTCCAGGCTTATGTCCAGATCACATACGTGGAGCCGTACTTCGACACATACGAGATGAAGGACCGCATCACGTACTTCGACAAGAACTACAACCTGCGGCGCTTTGTCTACTGCACGCCGTTCACGCTGGACGGGCGGGCGCACGGGGATCTGCACGATCAGTTCAAACGCAAAACCATCCTGACCACATCCCACGCCTTTCCCTACATCAAGACCCGCATCAACATCATCCACAAAGAGGAGGTGAGGCCCTGGGGTTTCATCTGACTGGCGTGCAGCGCCACAGGCAACACACCATTACTACATGACCTCTACAACCTGACTCCTAGACGGATCATCCGTAGGCCAGACTACTCTCTCTTAGAGGAATCAACATACACACAGCACACACATACACTTCTTAGTTACTATACATTGTATATAATCAGTTGTCTAATAGTCTGATCTCCTCTCTCTGGCCCTGTGTCAGATCATCTCTATGCCCATCGAGGTGGCCATAGAGGATATGCAGAAGAAGACCGGAGAGCTGGCCTTCGCTACCCACCAGGACCCATCTGATGCCAAGATGCTGCAGATGGTGCTGCAGGGGTCAGTGGGAACTACGGTCAACCAGGGACCTCTGGAGGTGGCCCAGGTGTTCCTGTCAGAGATCCCCAGTGATCCTAAACTCTACAGACACCACAACAAACTACGCCTCTGCTTCAAAGACTTCACCAAGAGGTAAATTACACTGTTACTTTACAGTCAGTGTTTTTAATGTACGATTATGGACTTGCAATTTCCTGGGAATGAATGAATGTCAAATGTTAAAAATCATACAAATTGCTTCTACCAAGTTCCTTTAGACTTTTGTGCAAGGCATGTTGAAGTGCTCACGCCTCCGCTATCCTCCATCAACAGGTGTGAAGATGCCCTGCGTAAAAATAAGAGTCTGATTGGTCCAGACCAGAAGGAGTACCAGAGGGAGTTGGAGAGGAACTACCATCGCCTGAAGGAGGCACTACAGCCACTCATCTGCAGAAAGATACCCCAGCTTTATAAACCCGTGCTGCAGGTCAACTCTCACAGGTGAGTGTGCATGTGTAGATGAGCAGGAACATAATGTCTCTTCTGGAGTGTTCTTGTGATGTGCATATGAAAGCTCTGACGAAGGCCTTGAGGCTGGTGCGTAAAGAGCAGTGATACTATCACCAGCAATGTGCAGCTTTTTACTCATGATATGCATTTTGTCATATAGCATGTGTTTTCTGACTGTTCATGCACCCCCCCCCCCTCCCCACACACATAAATATTATATTTTGCTTGTGCTTCTGTTACATGCAGCAAACGGACAGCTTGACCAGGTAGTTTGGTATTCTGTGATTGGAACCTTCTCTGTAAGCCTGTCTGCACTGGGTCTCTACAGGGTGGAGGGTTATATAGATATACATGTGCAATCCGGTATGGCTTCCCCATATTTCACTAACTTTACACTATGTGCTTCCCCCCCCCAGAGATTCCTTCAGCAGAATGAGTCTTCGCAAGCTTGAACTTTGAAGATGAAGAGAAATTGAAGGATCACAACCTTAATTTATTAATGTGTAAATAGTGAGCGTCAGTGTCTTGAGAAAAGTCAGTGTTCCCCGTAGAAGGAAAGCTAAAGTGTTACTACGAAGTCGGTACATCATTCCAGTGTCTTATTCGTTTACAGGCAGCCTGTTACGCAATCAGTGGGTTTAACAAAGTGGAACTTACTACGTACGATGTGTCAAATCTGTATACATATTTCATGTGTGCACCTTTTTTTCATTGCATTTTATGACTTGAAAGTTTATTATTTAATCCAAAATGAGAAAAAAAACAAGCAAAATATGTGCTACCACTCTTTATCATAATGCTTTCTTTTTAGTTAAGATACTTTTGTTTAAAGTTAAGGAAATGTTTTAAACATCATGAATCGTTTTATGTAGTTTTTGTTAACTTTAAGTATTTTACTAAATCAATATTTTAATGTCCAATGTTTGCGTTGGTATTTTCTTTGTGATGGGAGGTTAATGGAATATGGGTTTCCCAGTCAGGGAATGATTTCCATGGTTGCCTATAAACAAATTGACTGACTTAATTCAAGCATGTCCCCTGAAACCCCCAAAAAGATTAGAGGGGTGGCGCGAGAGGGAAAACTGGGCCAAAGATTATGGATATACTGACAAGATGCATGTCTCTCCACCCTAACAATGGGAGTCGTTGTCCACAAAGTGGAATGGTCTGTCTAGCTCCCGCCTCTCCTTTCTTTGGATTAGTGGATCCATCTCATTGTAATCATTTTTTTTTTTTTTTTTTTTCGATGAGGGTTGTTGACGTCAACCGCCTGTATTCAATGGAGAGAGATGCTATGCTACTAGCCTCGTGTAATGAATATGCATAGCCATCTCCAGACCTCTCTGGTATCAGTATCGGTGTGGGGGTAAAATCACTGTGGAAGCCAAGCCATATTACAGCCATATGTGTTGTGATAGTTGTGTTGTTTGTTCTGTAACCTGTTAGTTCATATACCTTGCGACCACGACATATATGTCTAAGGCCGAGACAATAAGAAGACACAGTGGCAGAATAAATCCAACCACACCTTTTTCATCATAAAACCGGAGAGAAATCTCTGTCCGGTGAAGTCCATAAAGCGTATCGCATTTAACAAACAGTTACATGACCTACAGCATGGTCAAGCAAGTTAGGGTTTCCGACTACTGAACAACTATTGATTTAGAACCCCTGAGAGTTACTGCAAGTCAAACAGGAGCTGCCCCCACTCTTCCAGCACCATTTCAACTTCAACATCAAATCACCTATGCTTTAGTCTAATACAGTGACAACTAAAAGATAACAATTTAGTCCAATCACCGTAAGCTAAATATGTGGCTGTCCTTGGTTCTGATTTGTGTGTGTTGAAATAGAAAAAACAACATGTTGACTCACCCTAATTGTAGAAAAATGTCATCCTCTCATGTTGACGAAACGGTCTATGACTGTCGTACAGTACACAATTGTATTTTTTGTTGTCCTAAGCTACCGGGCTAAAATGCTTGCTCGCTAGCCTAACTTCATTTCATGGGCAACGAGGACGACAACAACGAGATGCAACAATTCAAGTTTCTGTCAATGACTTATTGCTCTCGAAGTAAAGTCAAATTCAAACTGGCTTGACTTTACACTTTTTTTTTTTGGTGAGCCAGGACCATTCACAGTTGAGCTAGCAGATTGGCTATTATTTAACTTTTTTTTATCAAACGAGGCCAAATGCATGCTGGCTTCTCTTGAATTCAATGCTATGGACGGCAACAATGTCATACTCTTTTTGACCAGACAGAATTGGATAGATGGCCTACACATACAGAGGAAGAGGGGCGTTGTTTCGCTCGCTCGGATGCTTTCTCTGGTAAGATACATTCAGCCTCGTGTGAATTTAAAGAAAATGATGAAACACAGAGACGAAAGATATACATTTTTTTTTTAGAGTGCATTTGGTAAGTATTCAGACCCCTTGACTTTTTCCACATTTTGTTGCGTTACAGCCTTATCCTAAAATGTATTGTTTTTTTATTCCCATAAATCTACACACAATACCCCATAATGACAAAGCAAAAACAGGTTTGCAAATGTATTAAACATTTAAAAAAATCACATTTACATAAGTATTCAGACCCTTTACTCAGTAATTTGTTGAGGCACTTTTGGCAGCGATTACAGCCTTCAGTCTTCTTTGGTATGGACGCTACAAGCTTGGCACACCTGTATTTGGGGGGTTTCTCCCATTCTTCTCTGCAGATCCTCTCAAGCTCTGTCAGGTTGGATGGGGAGTGTTGCTGCACAGCTATTTTCAGGTCTCTCCTGGGATGTTCAATCGGGTTCATGTCCGCGCTCTGGCTGGGCCACTCAAGGACATTCAGAGACTTGTCCCGAAGCCACTCCTGTGTTGTTTTAGCTGTGTGCTAGGGTCGTTATCCTGTTGGAAGGTGAACCTTCCCCACAGTCTGAAATCCTGAACGCTCTGGAGCACGTTTTCATTAAGACTCTCTCTGTACTTTGCGCCGTTCATATTTCCCTCGATCCTTACTAGTCTCCCAGTTCCTGCTCCCAAAAAACATCCGCACAGTATGTTGCCACCATCATGCTTCACCGTAGGGATGGTATTGGCCAGGTGATGAGCGGTGCCTAGTTTCTTCTAGATGTGGCACTTGGCATTCAGCCCAAAGAGTTAAAACTTGGTTTCATCAGACCAGAGGGGGGGGATCTTGGCTTCCCTTGGCATCAACAAGCCACTGTCTGAACTTGTTTTTTTCTCAAAGGTCCCAGGATGTCACGTGTCCTACTTACGTATGTAACAACTTAAGCATTGCGAAACGTATATTTGATCAAATAAACCTCATGTAGCAAATAAGCCATAAAAAATGTTGACCATATTCGGCCACACTCATTGACCTACGTACAAAGGCTCCTTGCTCGGCAGGTAAAACAACGAAAAAACGCCTCGTGTTGAAGGTAGACAGATTTTACGCCGAGTGGGGCCTCTCTCTTCCTCTTTGACTGGGCCCAAAATAAGTCTGGTTGTCCTTAGTTACCACAGCCACAAAGTCATAAACCCTGCCCTATGCCTATTTCTGCAATTTATAACCTAACCTCAACCACACTGCTAACCTTATGCCTAACCTTAATTTAAGACCAAAAAGATCATTTTAGTTTTCATGCTTTTTTTGGGTGACTGTGGAAACTTGTGCCTGTTCTCACACGTATCTGCCCTCTCATTGGCTAGAATGGCCCCACCTGATCTTTCCTCCCGACTGCCTTAAATTTAAGACATTTATTTGTATTGTTAGAGCGGCCTCTAGACTATCTGGTCAATGTCATGGATAATATGTGAAGAGATGCAATGCAACCAAAGATATTTTTAACTAAACCAAGAGACCACAGCCTGTCGTTTCAAATTGGAACAAACGAGTCATAGTGGGCAGAACAGGCAAGGTGGGCAGAGCCAAGCACGAGCTAGCGAGATCTTATTGGTGTGCTCTAACAATTTGTATATTTCAGTTAAGGAACGCCTACTCTGAAGTGTGCGTGTACAATAACTCAACTTTCCTTTGCACTCCTCAACAACGCAATTTTTTAAAACTTTGGCAAAGGGTGAAGTCTACAAAACTTTTAACAGATTCAAATTTTGGGAACAGAACTGTATTGAGATCAAAAGTTTCATTGGTGAGAACATTTGTGGAATGTCGGTCAAAATTCAATCAGTTGCGATTTTTGCATGTCAATCTTGGTGGGGGAAAAAAAAGTGGGATGCATGCCAGCAAAGCCACTACACATCACTAAACAATACATGAATTGCACGATAACGGTGACCACAAACTGTTAGGGCCTACATAAAGCTGTCCCAACAGCAGTGTCCAAACAGCAGTCCCAACATCTTACCACTGCTACACCTGGCTATCAGTGGAGCCTTGTCTGGCAGCAAAACAGTTCATTCAGCCTCATTTACTGCCTTTAAAAAAAAACAGCTGGAATGACTGACTTGCTTAAACAAATGTGGTTTCTAATGACAATTGAGATGTGGCATAAGGGGACGACAAGCGGATAAGAGGCAATCCATAATTTCGATTAAGACAATCAGCGAGCTAGGACGGACAGTCAATATAACTTTGTTTAGCACATTTGAAATGTACCACGACAGAATTCAGAACATGGGCCGTTCTTACAGTGTTCTCCCTGTACACCAAGTCAGAACTGTAGGATAAATAAAGGGGGCATATAAGCAGATAATGAAAGCTCTTACAATATTTGATGATTACATTTCTCTAAAACACATTATAGGCTATATGTGCACCACCAAGTCAGAACAGTAGGCAAAATTAAGAGGGGTAAATAGACCATATTATTAGGGTGAGGCACATGGGCTACTAACATTATACGACACAACATAGTATTACTTTCTTAGCTACAGTATGCATACTACATAATTTATGCAGCAGCATACAATACATGTTTGGACTCACCTTGTGCTGTGCTCACTTCAACAAAAAGGTGGCGTGGCAGTCCTTGGGAAAATTTGGTCATCAAAGTCTGGCATTCTCTGGATTTATGGTGCTTTCAAAACAACTGGGAACTCTGGGGGGGAGGGAAAACAAGGTTGAATCATGATGTCATTGATCTTGAGGTCGTAGCTCTAGAAAGAGGTCGGATTTACAATTCCAAGTTGGATGACCGTTTCCAGTCGGAGCTCGTTTATTCCCGATTTACCAGTTGTCTGAAGTTTTCACCGTTCCGAGTTAAGTTGTTTTGAGCGTGGCACATAACATGCTTCATTGACTGCATGGCCAATGTTCAATGTTTATCATTTTAAACTGGGAAAAGAGAACCTTAATCCCAGATTTGGGACCACACAGCCACTCCACTGAATAGTAGGCTATTGATTGTTTTGCAATGCTTGCAGTTAGCCACTGTCGCTGATTCCCTCCAAACCACTCATTGTTGAATTTGTGATTTCCAACTTGTGTGATGTTTATATCCAATGGCCGATGAGCACCGATACATTTTCATTTCTCTTCATATGACAAGGGTTAAAAAGGGGGCTGGGGCCTCCCGAGTGGCGCAGCGGTCTAAGGCACTGCATCGCTGTGCTAGCTGCGTTACTACAGATCATGGTTCGATATCAGGCTTTGTCGCAGCCAGCCGCAACATGAGGTGTACAATCGTCCGGGTTAGGGGGAGGGTTTGGCTGGCCGGGATGTCCTTGTCCCATCGCGCTCTAGCGACTCCTGTGGCGGGCTGGGCGCAAGCACGCTGACACAGTCGCCAAGTGTACTGTGTTTCCTCCGACACATTGGTGCGGCTGGCTTCCGGGTTAAGCATGCATTGTGTCAAGAAGCAGTGCAGCTTGGCGGGGTTGTGTTTCGGAGGACGCACGGTTCTCGACATTCGCCTCTCCAGAGTTCGTACAGGAGTTGCTGCGATGGGACAAAGATTAACTACCAATTGGATATCACGATATTGGGGAGGAAAAAGGGGGTAAAAAAAAAAGAAATATGGAGTTGCCAGTAGATTGTTGACTTGATTCATGATGATTGCTAGCAAAGATTTTGAAAATATGATATGATCAGTCCAATCAAAGCTACTGTACATATAACGTGATTTAACATTTTATCTGTGGCCAATGACCTCGAGCCTTCTTGGATGGGCACTTCTAATGTACTCTATGGCAGCACCCAAGGGTCTAGAATTTTCTAGCTCTACCCTTAGACTTGATGGTGACGTAGTGTCCCCATGAGTGACAGAACACTGAGCCAAGCATGGCGCAACGCTTGTCCTACCACCACAGAAAGCACTGAGCTAGGCTGAAACACCTGAATTTTGGAGTAGCCTTACTCAAGAAAACAAAAGAAGAGACCATGTTTTTATGCGGCTTTATTAACACGATTTATTTTTTTTACATTGTTTGCAAACTGATATGTGACACGTATTAATGCCAAAATAATATGCAAAAGAGGCTAACTCAAAATATATATATAATTTGTTGGGCTCGAATGACGGGTCCCCACTGCGTTCTATGTTCTCACGTTGGGTTTTCTAAAACGCTAAACGGATGCTGCTCTCATCTGTGACGCAACATCTCCAATGTGTTGGCTACGTGGTTGATCTCAAACACGTGTCATTCAATCATTGGTTAATTTGTGCGGTGTGCAGAAAATGAATACCTAAAGGTTCCACAGTTATAGGTGCAGTAATCTTGATAATAATTTGGGATGAACAATCACATTCGGAGGGAGGACTAAACCATTTAACAGGTTAAGTATTATTAAAAAACGTATTTGAAGACTATCCATAGAACATATTATGGGAAGATTAAGACTGTGTTGGACGAAAATATCACCTCGTAAATTTCGTCATGTGGAACTGTCATACTTGACAGATAATCAATGATTTGCTCAAGTGTATGGTAATGTTGCCTTATGAGGAAGGGGACCGGACAGGGTCTGAGCCACGTTCTGTTGCCAAACGTTTGTTGCAGATAAAAAAGGGGGCATTAATAGATGATTCCTTGTTTTAGATGTTGGAAAGGCATGTTTGTTCTACATAACATATTGATCTGAACGTTCCAAAACGTGTCCTGTTGTACGTGCCACTGTTCTACATTTACTTGGACCAGGGGTGGAAAAAGTACCCAATTGTCATACTTGAGTAAAAGTGAAGATACCGTAATGGAAAATGACTGAAGTGAAAGTCACCCAGTAAAATACTACTTGAGTAAAAGTCTAAGTATTTGGTTTTAGATATACTTAAGTATCAAAAGTTAATGTAATTGCTAAAAGTATTTATACCTAAGAACTTTATACCACTGACCTGGACGCTGTGCACACCTGAACATGTTGTTGCTTTGTCATTAAAGGGTATTGTGTGTTGATTTATGAAGGGGAAAAAACTATTTCATCCATTTTAGAATAAGGCTGTAACCATGGTTGGGGAGTAACGAATTAACATGTAATCCGTTACATGTAAGGGATTACAAAAAACGAACTAATCCGTTACATTATCAGCAAAAATATTGTAATCAGATGACCGATAATTTTGAAAAACAAACTAGATGATTAATTACTTCGAGGATTACTTTTACATTCAGAAAGGATGTTTGCGAAAAAAAATCTTTGACAATTCTCTCTTTTTTCAATGACATTCAAATCGTCATTTTTAAGTGTATTCCACTTGAGCGAGTCTGACCACAAATTAGAGGCAATATGATGACACACCAAATGTGCTTGATGGAAGGCGGGAAAAGAGCAGGAATAGGTTTTTGTAGGCTCCAGTCCAAGCTATGTCTTCCAGTGGTGCGACTGCTGGCGGCATCCAAAGATTATCCAACTTGAATAAACGCTTGGAGGGAAGGATGACAGTAGTGGTGATACGGAACTACATTTTTTTTTATATACATATATTTTTTATTAACCTTTATTTAACGAGGCAAGTCAGTTAATAACAAATTATTATTTACAATGACGGCCTACCAGGGAACATGAACTGCCTTGTTCATGGGTTGAAAGACAGATTTTAACTTGTCAGCTCGGGTATTTGATCCAGCAACTTTTCGGTTACTGGCCCAACGCTCTAACCACTAGGCTACCTGCCGCCCCAAAGCACTGCTACATAACCGCTACATAACGTTAGCGCATTGATGTGAATCACACTGCTGCTCTCTCATTTAGCTGTTTGCGCCTTACGGGTTGTGGTTTTTGTGGATGGCTGTTCACAAATCTAAATGTGTATTTGAACCCAATAATGGTTGAATTCAAGAAGTTTAAACTGCCTATCAATCATTGTTTTTGAAACCAGTGGACAGCCAGTGAAAAATGCGCTCTTGCAAAAGCTGCATAGTGCAGATCCCAGCCTATGGAATAAAAGTGGGGCTTTTATTGCTCAATCTAATTCATACTGATATTTTTTTTATCCATAGGCCTAATGGACACATGCTCAAACTTTTGATAGGCTTAAAGGGGCAATCTGTAGATGCAACATCTATTTTTGAACTTATAAATTATATAAACAGTACCAGTCAAAAGTTTGGACACACCTACTCATTCAAGGGTTATATCCATGATGTGACAAAGGTGCTCAAAGGGCCAGTGAAGGAATATTTCTGTGCAGTTTTACAAGAAGAAGAGAAAGACTTTAAAGTTATTGTTTTCCAGCCACAGCTCCATGAGCGGTTCGCTTCTGCAGAGCAAAGGAAGTTGTGTATGAAGTGTCGCATACCCAGAGGCCCATGGTGGACGGACATCTAATCATCCCCTAGAAACGTTATTTAGAAAATCAGACAAAGAAAGGAAGGCCAAATCAAAGGAAAGGACCATTTCAAAATGATAAAGAACCATGTTGAGCAATGCATGTTATGTTGATTGTATTTATTGTACATGGCATGTTTTCACAGGACTCCCGTGGAATTGAAAAAGGTGACGCTTCAGAAAGCCAAGAACGGAAATGGCAAGACTGAGATCAAGTTTACAGACAAGTCCACAATTTCTGTCATCAAACATTTACCCTATAGTCAACGAGGATCCCTGGCTGACCTTCAAGAAACCAAGGGAAAGAAGGTGATGAACGTTTCAATTTAACAATGCAACATGATCATTTGACAATTGATAGTTCAGTACAATGAGATACTTAATATACTTGAGGCTTTAGAATATGTGAATGATACCCACTGTGACTGAAAGTAAATGTTACTGGTTTATCACCCATGTCTGTATTTTCTCTCTCCTTTTGGGTAAGAGTATTTGTATTTTTTCTCCTTTATAGGTGAACGTTACTGTTCTTGTGATCCGGAAGCTGAATGAGAGCCAAGGTAAAACACGAGCTGGCACAGACATGCGAAAGGTGGAGTATAGTGTTGCTGATTTGAACGCACTTGCTGAGCTAACCGTGTGGAAACCGAAGATGGTTGAAGAGGGGCAATGGTACAGAATCACCAACGTCTCTGCTGGTCAGTTTTGGGGCAGGATCACACTGGGTACAACACCATCCAGTGTAATTTAGTGTGGCTAATCATAGATGTGAGAAGTTTAAGGGGAAAATCTGTGGAGCCAGTTTGTCCCAAATGGGAAGGAAAACCAGTGGAATGATCTTCATAGACAAGACAGACAATATTCTGAAGGTAGATGACGCTGCCATCAGGAGTGCTCTAAATGGAAAATGTATTGAGAGTATGTCTACAGCTGGAGACAGCGCTAAATGAAGTACTGGTCGAAGTCACAGTGCTTGATAAACTTGTATCAATTACCCCTCTACCAGTCTAATCAATTTTTGTTTTTCTCACCCAGTCACACACAATAGCCCATAATGACCAAGTGAAAACATGTTTTTAGAAATGTTTGCAAATGTATTGAAAATGAAATGCAGAAACATCTAATAAGTGTTCACACCCCTGAGTTAATACATGTTAGAATCACCTTTGGCAGTGATTACAGCTGTGAGACTTTCTGAATATGTCTAAGAGCTTTCCACATCTGGATTGTACAATATTTCCGCATTATTCTTTTTTTAAATTCTTCAAGCTCTTAAGTGTTGATATTTTCTAGTCTTGCCATAGATGTTCAAGCTGATTTAAGTCAAAACTGTAACTTGGCCATTCAGGAACATTCAATGAAATCTTGGTAAGCAACTGGCCTTGTGTTTCAGGTTATTGTCCTGCTGAAAGGTTCATTTGTCTCCCAGTATCTGTTGGAAAGCACACTGAACCAGGTTTTCCTCTAGAATTTTCCTTGTGCTTAGCTCTATTTCGTTTTATTTTTATCAAACTCCTCAGTCCTTGCCGAGGACAAGCATACCCATAACATGATGCAGCCATTGACCAAACATTTTGTATTTATGTTATACATTTTATATAATATAAAAATCTGGACTTTATTTTTTTTATTTTAGTTGTAGCCTAGACTAACAAACTGATTGTATTTTACAGTTGATATAGGAATACATTTGTTTATGTATCAATACATTGACCCAGCATTCCTTGTCTTTTCAGTTGTTTCTGACCAGTCAACTTAGGTCAGCTATGGAGTCCTTTGGGAAACGCAGATAACGAACCATTTATAAATAAATGAGTTGGGCTCCCGAAAGGACTGATCTCTATAATATATAAACTTTAGGAAATCTCCTATTCTGAGCTAGCTATTAAAATAGTATGAACATACCTTTAACGGCAACAGAATGTGGAAAAATATCACATTGGCATCCCGTAATCCAAATTATACATTTAAAATTTGACTATTTAACACCAAGGAAACGTTTAATGAAATTGTCCCCAACTCCCAATTGTTCACTGTCCCCTAAAATCAGGTAGGCACATTCCTTCATATGACGTGGGAGTACCCTACAGTTAAATGCTTTGATTAGTTGGCAGGCAGCATTTCTGCAAAAAAAGTTGGCTCCTACTTAGATGGCAATCACCTCTCTCTCCCAATTCGCCAGTGGATAAAGTTACTATTAAAAGTTAGAACCAAATTATCGACAGCGATGAATGGTGCTAGTCAAGGAACAAGTGAGGCCTGGACAAACATATTAGACAAAATATATTTGAAATTAATAAAAATCCCCCCTCCCCCCAAAAAGATGCCAAGTAAACAGAGCAGTAATACATGAAATGTATAAATAAACCATTGTGGTCTGTTAAACTAGCCATGGTGACATTTGACAATCACCTTGTAGATTGGTAAATATCAATTAAGTAACATTTGGAAATGCGCACAAGTGCTTTGCATATGCTGGTGTTTTATTACATGTAGAAGAGAATCTACAAATTATAGCAGGAGGGAATTATTCACATTAAAAAGTAACTTACTCTACTTTCCTGGTTTCAAACCCAAACCATTTATTTTAAATCTATTCACAGCAGGGAAAGGATGAATAGAAAGTCAGTTTTACATGAAAGTTCAAACTTTATTGCTTGTATAGTACTTTATCATTCTAGGTATGCTCTTTCATAGGGCCAGTAAGTCAGACAGTATGGCCACAGACCTTCACTGGAATGAGGTACTGCCATTGAACAGAACTGCACAACTTCAGGAGAAAACCAACTGAGGAAAAAGCCAAGAATAGGGCCTCTATTCAATCTAAAGCTGAAACGTTAGATTCCGCGATATACATTTAAAGGTAATTTCCCCATTGAGCCGACATCCGCAGCATCTACCGTGAATGCAGTCTCCACTAAAGCAGGAACATTGCCTTTAAATTACGCTATAAAGCTGAACTTCTGCGATACGGACTGAATAGAGCCCTAGGGTAGACAATCCCTGAAGCCAAAACAGTCTTCTTCCCCTCTATACATATCAAATCTGAGACTAACAGCTATGCAATGTTGTACTAGCATTTTGTAAAGTGATTGTCTATCTTATTGGCTAGGTATTTAAATCACTGCTTTCATTCACTTATAAAACCTTGTACAAAATTATAGCAACCAAGAGAAGTCATTTATTTTTCTTCACGTGCAAAAGTTCTTCCACCAAGAACCAGACCAAGATGGCCAGTTTATCTGAATCTAACTGAACTTAAACATTATGGACAAAACTAGTCCTCTTATTTCTGACAGACCAACAGTATGAACATTAATCAACAGACATTTCTCTCCTGCACAGAAGGCATGAAGCCGGAACAGGATAAAGATGTACAAGAATAAAAATGTGCTCTTTATAAAAAAATAATCTGAAACCCCAAAAAAATAGTGTCAGGGAGAAACATTGTACTTTCCATTCAGACCACTTCCAACAAGAGGGCAGGAAAATCAAAGGACAGGTTGCTTGATGTCATAAGTGCCAAGGTGCATTTTTGTTATATTCCCAGCACACAAAAAAAAAGAAACTGAATATTAAACATTTTATGTTTTATAACATTCATTTAATATTAAACAGGTTATAAACAGTGACAGGAGTATCAAACCCAGCAAGCCAACCAGACTGAATCTCAAGTTGACTCGTTCTCAAAACCTCAGATCTTTTCCAATGCTCTCGACACTTCCCTATGACATTTGAGAAAGAGGTAAGGAGAGAGGAATCAAGGAAAATACTTAATTCACCCACAAACATACAGAAGTTTCAGACCCTCCTATAGAACAGAAGATATGGGGTAGATGTGGAGCAGGTTTCTGGAGAACAGGCTCTCAGAAAGTCCTCCTCCTCAAAGAGACGCACCTCAGAGTCGTCAAACAGCATCCACTTCCCTTCATACTGCAGCAGGCTGCTTAGGGCCTGCTCCGTAGCCACCCCAACCCCCTCACACCCAGCCACAGAGGCCTCCTCGCCCCCCTCACCAGGCTCCTTCTTAACCCCTCCACTACCGCTGTGTCCCGGGGCACTGGAGGTCCGTCTGGATGATCTAGTGGCGTGGCTCTCTACCCCAGTACAGGCAGCTTTGTCTGAGTTGGTTGTCTGCTTGTTGCCCCCTAGGTCATAGCTGGACAGGCTCCTCTGACCCCCCAGAAGTCCTACCCCGTCTGAAGCCTTCTTGGAGCCCATCTTACTGGTGTTGGTGGAGTTAGCATTCACAGAACCACTCTGTCCTGCCTTACCACGGAGACTGAAGGACACTTCCCCATCGTCATAATCCAGCACCTCTTCTTTGGGTTCCGGATCCGGCACTTTCCCGCCACACTCCTCTTCTCCCTGCTTCTCATCCCCCTCGGGTAGGCGGACCTTGGTGTCCTTAAGGTCCATCATCCTGATGTAAGTGGTGTAGTGTCCGCTGGAGATGGTGACCCCGCTGTGCATGACCACAGCAAACAGCTGGTAGTGCTGCCCTCCGGTAGCAGTGGCTGAGGGGTGCGTGCACCACTCCTCCAGAGAGAGCTTCAGCGGGGTCTGTAGGGGTGTGTTCACCTTTGAGAGGCCGCCGTACGGGTCCATCCTGAACAACAGAGGGAGACAGTTTACACAAGCCGAAGAACGATGGAGGTCCCTGACTTTCCTGAGATCTGCTTACCATGTGCCATTGTATTAATACGGTATTACATTCATGTGTTGTATCTGATTGTGTGGATATTTATGACAGGCTCTTAGGAAACTGTTACTCTCTCTGAGGACAAAGCATCAATCTAGAGTAAAAGCAAAACCCAGCAGATAAACACTGAAGACTCACTCTAACCCGTTGGCTGAGAAGCACTTGAGATGGATAGTGACGACCTCTGGGGTTTTATCAAACAGGAGACTCCTCTCAGCCTCTGTGTAGTGGTGGCAGGTCTCACAGAAGTACTTGTCCTCCCCTACAATCCTCTCCACTGAGGCAAACTGGGAGATGGCCCACTTCAGAGTCTTCAGCACCGGTTTGGGATCAGGGGAGACTGGGGAGTGGAGAGAGAGGGTTGGGGGGAGGAAGTTGGAATATGAGAGGATAGACATTTGTGAGACGGCGTTGTGCTTTGGCTGATCTTTGACAACTTGTTTGAGTGGTGACTGTTCATGTATGTGCAACAATGTACTAATTTGAGTATTGTACAGTCTTGCGCTGCAGAACTAGCCCATTTATACAAGAACACCGAGTGTGTACACACAACTCTAATTACCCTCTGAGCTGCTGTCTGGGCTGCAGGGTTCTTCCTCCTGCACTGGGACACTGATGTCCTGGAAGTCTTCTCTCCTCTCGGTGTAACACTCACACTCCAGACAGCGCGTCCTCAACACCAGACAGCCCTGGAACAGATGCTCCATCAAGTCCACACCCAGGCACTCTGGACAGGAGAGAGCAGAGTCAGCGTTCAACATAATAATAAACAAAACTATTAGATTGTTTTTTATTTAACTATGCAAGTCAGTTAAGAACAAATTCTTATTTACAATGACGGCCTACACCGGGCAAACCCCAACGACACTGCCAATTGTGCGCCGCCCTATGGGACTCCCAATCACCTCCAGTTGTGATAGTCTAGAATCGAACCAGGGTCTGTAGTGACACCTCTAGCACTGAGATGCTGTACCACTCGGGAGCCCCAAATGGCTAAAGCAAGGGTACAAATCCTATGTGACAGACAGGACATGATCGATGACCAAGTATGTTTCCAACGGCATGATTCTACAAGTATAAACTCACCTTCACTTTTAGCTTTCTCCTCCTCCGGCACTTCCGTTACCTTCTCCTGAGGGTTCTTCCCGTGTTCCCCACCATCATTCTCCTGAGGTTGGCTAGGACCCGCCTCCTCCTGGTCAGGTTTGGCTGTCTCGGTCTTCCCTCCTGTGTGGCAGCTGATCCGTCCCATGCTCATGAACTTAGAGAAGATACTGGGCTGCTTCCCCGAGGGCCTCAGCCAGCTCAATTTGGGCCTCTTCTTCCTCTTAACCTCCGCCTCTTTAGGGGCCACCTCCACCTCTCCTTTCCCCCCCACATCACTTTTCTCCCCCTCTTCTTCACCTTTGTATTTCGGTGCTACAGTGATGCCACCGGTAGACTTCCTCTTGGAGCGGGTGAGGGGTTTGCCATCGTCGGCTACAACAGCAGCAGCATTCTTGGACTTGACGGATTTGGGCTTCTTCTTGGCGTTGCCTGCCTCTGTATCACTCTTCCTCTTACCACTGGTTTGGCCATCATCATCAAGTGATGTTTCTGAAGTTTGGGCCTGCTCCTCTGTTGAAGCCCCGTTGGTGCCCACAGGGGCAGAACTGCCTGGCTTGACCTCTATGACATCGTCCTGGTCACCCTCCTGTTCCTTCCTGATGGTCTCAGAGGCCTCCTGGATGTATCCCAGGATGCACTGCAGCACCTCCTGGGCATCGTGCTGTAGGTAGCCTTCGTACATGGGGTTCAGCTGTCTGTAAACACACAACCATCAGTCAGTCAAATACAATACCAAACATCTTGTTCAAGGACGGTGAAACCCTGATTTGAGGAAGCTTGCTGTAAAGCTAAAATCCTGGTTTCTGTATCATCCCACCACCTATAAACTTCCATAATATTCTGCCTAATGAATGTGACCCAGTATTGCAGGGCCTTGCTGTAGTGCTGTGGGGTCTGACCTGAGTGTGTTTAGTAGTTTGCGTGGAGGTGTGGCCAGCTCCCCGTCACTGTACTTGTCAGGGTTGTGCAGGTAGCTGGACTGGAGCTGCTCTACCGAGGTGATCAGACTGTGGAAACTACCCAGCAGTTCCATGTGCACCGGCACCGCCTCCTCTGGACCCTCCGTCTGCTGAGGGAGAAAGAGGGATTCCTGTTATTATAGTATTCATATGGTCTACGTTCAACAGATTAACATGCTACTTATTATAGGCAGCATTGATGACAGTGTAACTGAAGCATATGTTGACTGAGGTCTTAAGAAATGCATCACTATATTGGAAACATCATCATAGGGAATCTAAAGTCTTGCCGGATAATAATAACCAGACACTGTTTACGAAACGCACCTTTATTGAGATGTGTGCGCTGGTATAAATGTATGCATGATTGTGACTTTAATAATCTGGATTATAATTTGTGCATTGTAATGTTAATTGAGTATCCTGATGTGAATGATTCTCATAGGACTACCCATCATGCAATGGCCAATCTAAAACAGTCATTTGTCTGTTTTAGGTAGTGGTGGGGAGTCTACTCCCATTTCTGGATATCAAGAATCGACTCCTAATATTCAGTATTTTTCAAAGGGGTAAACTAGTTGGCATAGGCTACTTCCGAGAACAAACTCTTGCATCTTTCACAGCAAAGAGAGAGCAGGCTGACGAGAGAGGGCACAGCCAGGCAGGCATGTCGGCCTCGAAGCAGACCTTCATAACCCTGCAGGCATAGGCTATTACAATGCTGTATCTAGGCAATTTTTGGGCTTGCAATGTCTTGCGCAACTTCACTAAAGTAGGCGCTATCAATGAGTAGGATGAGCTATTCTACACGCAACAGACTGAAGACCAAACACACACTTTTTTCAAAACAAAGAAAGCAGGCGAGCCAGTGAGGGACAGGATCGAGACTGTTGGAACCGTGCGCATAGGCTTGGTAATCTTGGTAATCTGTATCTCGCAATGTCTTGTAAAGTCATCAAAAGTATGTATGTACGGTTATCAATGAGTATGGCTAAGCTTTTCTTCAAAGTGCCAGTGAATTGTAGTTGAACATCGTCAAATGCATCAGTTTAATTATCCTTAAATGTGCAATAAAAATTGTCTATAGTTTATATAATGAAAGCCTGTTTGGCTGTTGATGTCATCGGTCAGGGCTCTCCCAACCCTGTTCCTGGAGAGCTACCTTCCTGAAGGTTTTTCACTCCAACCCCAGTTGTAATTAACCAGATTCATCTTAACATCCAGCTAATTATTGAATCAGATGTGCTAGATTAGGGTTAGTCTGAAAACCTACAAGATGGTAGCTCTCCACAAACAGGTTCGGAGAGCCCTGTCCTTGGCAATAGATTACAAAGCAGGGCATCCCTGCTAAACTTTGTGGAAAGGGCAAGTTCACGATCTCATCCATAAAAGGCATCTCAAGTGCAAATACAAGACAAGATTCTCTGGTCTGATGAAACCAAGATTGAACTCTTTGGCCTGAATGCCAAGCGTCATGTCTTGTTGGAAACCTGGCACCATCCCTACGGTGAAGCATAGTGGTGGCAGCATCCTGCTGTGGGGATGTTTCTCAGCAGCAGTGACTGGGAGACTAATCAGGATCGAGGGAAAGATGAACAGAGCAAAGTACAGAGATCCTTGATGAAAACTCAGGACCTCAGACTGGGGCGAAGGTTCACCTTCCAACAGGACAACAACCCTAAGCACACAGCCAAGACAATGAAGGAGTGGCTTTGGGACAAGTCTCTGAATGTCCTTGAGTGGCGCAGCCAGAGACCGAACTTCAACAAACATCTCTGGAGAGACCTGAAAATAGCTGTGCAGCAACTCTCCCCATCCAACCTGACAGAGCTTGAGGATCTGCAGAGAAGAATCTGAGAAACTCTGCTAATACAGGTGTGCCAAGCTTGTAGCATCATACCCAAGAAGACTCAAGGTTGTAATTGCTGTCAAAAGTGCTTCAAAAGTACTGAGTAAAGGGTCTGAATACTTACCTAAATGTGATCTCAGTTCTTTATTTTGAATACATTTGCAAAAATGTCTAAAAACCTGTTTTTGGTTTGTCATTATGGGGTAGTGTGTAGATTGAGGGGAAAACAATTTAATTTTAGAATATGGCTGTAACATAACAAAATGTGTAAACAGTCAAGGGGTCTGAATACTTACCGAATGCATTGTGTGTACGTATATTTACAGTACCAGTCAAATGTTTGGACACAGCTACTCATTCAAGGGTTTTTCTTATGTTCTACATTGTAGAATAATAGTGAAGACATCAAAACAATGAAATAACACATGGACTCATGTAGTAACCAAAAAAAATTGTTAAATCAAAATATATTTTATATTCAAAGTAGCCACCCTTTGCCTTGACGACAGCTTTGCACACTCTTGGCATTCTCTCAACCAGCTTCACCCTGAATGCTTTTCCAATACTCTTGAAGGAGTTCCCACATATGCTTAGCACTTGTTGGCTGCTTTTCCTTCACTCTGCCATCCAGCTAATCCAAAAACATCTCAATTGGGTTGAGGTTGGGTGATTGTGGAGGCCAGTTCATCTGATGCAACACTCCACCATTCTCCTTCTTGGTAAAAAAGCCCTTACGCAGCCTGGAAGTGTGTTGGGTCATTGTTCTGTTGAAAAACAAATGATAGTCCCACTAAGCCCAAAACAGATGGGATGGCGTATCGCTGCAGAATTTTGTGGTAGCCATACTGGTTATGTGCCTTGAATTCTAAATAAATCATAGACAGTGTCACCAGCAAAGCACCCCCACACCACCTCCTCCATGCTTTGCGGTGGGAACCACACATGCAGAGATCATCCGTTCACCTAGTCTGCGTCTCACAAAGACACCGAGGTTGGAACCAAAAATCACGTTTGGACTCAACAGACCAAAGGACAGATTTCCACCGTTCTAATGTCCATTGCTCGTGTTTCTTGGCCCAAGCAAGACTCTTCTTATTATTGGGGTCCTTTAGTAGTGGTTTCTTTGCAGAAATTCAACCATGAAGGCCTGATTCACACAGTCTCATCTGAACAGTTGATGTTGAGATGTGTCTGTTACTTCAACTCTGAAGCATTTATTTGGGCTGCAATTTCTGAGGCTGGTAATTCTAATGAACTTATCCTCTGCAGCAGAGGTAACTCTGGGTCTTCCTTTCCTGTGGCGGTCCTCATGAGAGCCAGTTTCATCATAGTGCTTGATGGTTTTTGCGACTGCACTTAAAAGAAACTTTCAAAGTTCTTGAAATGTTCAGATTAAGACATGAAGGTCAGTCAAAGTAATGATGGGCTGTCGTTTCTCTTTGCTTATTTGAGCTGTTTTTGCCATAATATGGACTTTGTCTTTCACCAAATAGGGCTGTCTTCTGTATACCACTCCTACCTTGTCAGAACACAACTGATTGGCTCAAACACATTAAGAAGGAAAGAAATTGCACAGATTAACAAGGCACACCTGTTAATTGAAATGTATTCCAGGTAACTACCTCACAAAACTGGTTGAGAGAATGCCAAGTGTGCAAAGCTGTCATCAAGGCAAAGAGTGGCTACTTTTTCCAGATGTATCCCAGTTTCAACTGTACTGGGTAGATTTCAGGCAGCGTGTATGGCGTTGTGTGGGCGAGCAGTTTGGGGCACTGTTCACAACGTTAACATCAGCATAGTGGCGGTGGGCTTATGGTATAGGCAGGCATAAGCTAAGGAGACCGAACACAATTGCATTTTATCGATGGTAATCTGAACACACAGAGAAACTGTGACGAGATCCAGAGGCCCATTGTTGTGCCATTTGTCCCCCGCCATCACCTCGTGACAGCATGACAATACGGGGCCCCATGTCGCAAGGATCTGTACAATTCCTGGAAGCTGAAAATGTCCCAGCTCTTTCATGGCCTGCATACTCAGACATGTCACCCATCGAACATGCGATGCTCTACAGCGTGTACAATGGCAACAGCCATTGAAGAGGAGTGGGACAACATTCGACAATCAAAAGCCTGATGAACTCTATGCGAAGGAGAAGTGTCACGCTGCATGAGATAAATGGTGGTCACCAGATACTTACTGGCTTTCTGATTCACGCCCTTACCTTTTTTTAAGTTACAGTACCTGTGACCAACATATGCATATCTGTATTCCCAGTCATGTGAAATCCATAGATTAGGGCCGTTGAAATTGTTGCATGTTGCGTTTATTCTTGGTCAGTTTAAGTAAGTGGCTGAATTAATAAGGTGACAGGGTATCATATTCTGTTAGCTTTTTGCCATGTTTGAGAAGTCAAAGCCCTTTGGATGAGTTATGTACAGCTGCCACTGCTCCACTTTATATGCAAAAGTATGTGGACACCCCTTCAATTTAGTGGATTTGGCCATTTCAGCCACACCCATTGCTGACAGGTGTACAAAATCGAACACACAGCCATGCAATCTCCATAGACAAACATTGGCAGTAGAATGAGCTTACTGAAGAACTGTGGTACAATCATAGGGTGCCACCTTTCCAACAAGTCAGTTTGTCAAATTTCTGCCCCGCTAGAGTTTCCACAGGTCAACTTTAAGTACTGTTATTGTGAAGTGGAAATGTCTTGTAACAACGGCTCAGCCATGAAGTGGTAGACCACACAAGCTCACAGAACGGGACAGCCGAGTGCTGAGGCGCATAGCGTGTACAAATTGTCCTCGGTTGCAACACTCACTACAGTTTTAAACTGCCCCTGGAAGCAACGTCAGCGCAATAACTGTTTGTCGGGAGCTCCATGAAATGGGTTTCCATGGCCGAGCAGCCGCACACAAGCTTAAAATCACCATGCGCAATGCCAAGTGTCGACTGGAGTGGTGTAAAGCTCGGCGCCATTGGACTCTGGAGCAGTGGAAACGTGTTCTCTGGAGTGATGAATCATCCTTCATCATCTGGCAGTCTGAGGAACGTATCTCGGTTTGGCGGATGCCAGGAGAATGCTACCTGCCCCAATACATAGTGCCAACTGTCAAATTTGGTAGAGGAGGAATAATGGTCTGGGGCTGTTAAGTCCCCGCAGCAATGTACCAACATCAAGTGCAAAGCCTTCCCAGAAGAGTGGAGGCTGTTATAGCAGCAAAAGGGGGGACCAACGCCATATTAATGCCCAAGACTTTGGAATGAGATGTTCAACAAGCAGGTGTCCACATACTTTTGGCCATGTAGTGTATCTGGACTTCCTTGCGTTTTTCTCTCCTCTCTGTTCTCGGCCCGTCTGCTCCTTCCCCCTCTTCTCCGAGCAGAGCAGGCAGGCACGTTGCCCTAGCGACTCAACACAGACAGTGTACACATGCTGCTCCAGAGCTAGTACTATCCTTCCTTCAAACAAGCAAGCGTCAAAACTTTGTTCATTTGCACTGTCTCGTTCACATTTGCTTGTAAATGTACAAACTCACCAAAAATGTATAACTTTGAGCTGGATTGGCTATTTTTGCAATTTGTTTATTTTCATTTTGCCCCCCCTTAGCATATTTAGCTAGCTGCCTCCATGGAAATACGCTGTTACTTGTGCTAATTTTATAATAATTCTGGTAATAGATGCCCAATGGGCATTTTTGCAGGTTTTTTTGGCACCCCCTTGTGTATTAAGCCGGTAACACAGTAAATCCTGGGATGAGAGAAGGCCTGTATGAACATCTAGATACTGCCCAACTGTAGTATCAGTGGTCTATTATTGTCTAGACACGACATTGAAATGTCTTCATGCCTAGAATCAAAACCTCCTAGCTTCTATCATAAGAGTCAATTAAATTGAAAAAAAAAAAAGAATCCTGTGTGAATCCTCTGGAATAACGCACATGCTTGGATAATAATTACATAACCAACGTCTAGTAATACCTGTCCGAATAGGGCTATAACATGGCAAAAAAAACAGGCTTATCAACGTAGAGTGCACTGCATCATCCCATGGGATCCGTCAAGCCTCCTGCACACTGCAGAAATATCACTGAAATATTTGAGTTCCTACACATCACCATTATTCAAACAAAATAGGCCTTTTATAGGCTAAGTTGATGAGCAAATGGGCAGCATCATGGTCATGTCGGTCTTCTAAAACACGTGTTCCTAGTAGGACTGCAATAATGACATGGTGTATGTACACGTGTCCGTTTCAGCGTGTAGACTCCAAATCCTGGAGTCGCGCACCATTAGTTTTAGGGAGACAGACAAGGAACAGACCAACATGCTGCAAGATTTGAGGCATGATTGAAGTTTGTTTTCTTTTGAACAAGCCAATACAATTCAGTTTGTACTTTGTTGCTCTTTGGCCAGTTTGTTATTTCTGTAAATTCCTCACTTTTAATAAAAGCCTCACCCTGGGCAAGTAAAGTAAAGAACTGCTGTCTCCTCCTCACTGTTAAAATCCAACTGCATGGTCAACCTCACATTGTTGTACATAGCTAACATACCTCATCACTATTAGCAGCCTCTTCCTTTTGCTTGTCCCTTGTTTTGGACAAACTGTAGAGGTTCTTGATGCCATCTCTGAGCCCAGGACAGTAGTACAATACCTGGGTTGGTGATAAAGAAAAGTTTAATTTCTAAACCATTTAGTATGATAATAATTTGCTTACCTAGACAGTTATCAAATGTTGATGGCATGATGCAGCTGTTGAGAATGAGATACCACACCTGTAGAATGCTGTTCAGGTAACAGGTGTTTCCCAGGTTATTGAGCCCAACAAAGGGCACCAGCGTCTCCTCTCCCTTGTCACTGGGGCAGATGGGAGAGGTTGGACACGGGGCAGGTCCAGGCAGTGGGATTGGCACAACCTGGTCACAGCTAGAAAATAATGGATACACATGAAAGGTTCTCAAAACCATATTCCTAAGTACATCTGAGGCAAAATGTAAAATAGTTGCCAATGTCAGTGTGTTGTGAAATCTGTGAATGTATTGTAATGTTTTAAAATTGTACAAATTGCCTTAATTTTGCTGGACCCCAGGAAGGCTAATGGGGATCCATAATAAATACAGTACTTTAAATTGAGTGGGCGGGCAAACAAGACCCTACCTCAGAGGGGATTTACACAAAACGAACAATCGGATAGCTTCGCCCTCATGTGGGTGCTAGCAAGCAGGCTAGGTATCAACAGCCAATCCAGTATTGTCTGGAAGCTTTAGTGAGCTTTGATTGGTCAATAGCGTTGCATTAGAGTATTTGCATTCATATCAGTTTACCCCAACTTCGGTCTCACATTTAACGTACCCCAATTTAACTTACCTCAGTAAAAACTGTCACTCACCTTGTAGGCTCCTCAGGTTCAACTCTGACTGGTTTTGGTTCCTCTACTTGAGGTTCGGAGAAGTCCAAGGCTCGCTTCGTCTCCTTCTTCTGGAAAAACTTCAGAGAGAGTTTGCTCTTTTTGATGGGGCTCCCAAGAGCCGCGGCATCGCCCTGTAGGCCGGGCATCTTCGACCGTATTTAGTAATTGATGATACAGCCAACACAACAGCGCTCCACACTGGCAACAGAGCGAAAGTGAGACTGGGTGAATTTCGCAAGTTTATACTCCCTCTCAGATAGTTAGCGAGCAAAAAGACACGTGAATTACGCTGATACTAACTTGTTTGTTGACTAGATAGACTACAGGACTAGTGGCATCTGCATTCAGTTCATCTAGCTAACTAACGTTAGTTAGCTTACTGATAGCACCAGATGCCATCTGAGATGGCTGATAAATGGGTTGCCTAGCAGGCTAACTTTAAGATAACCAAAAGGCAACAGCTGAGCTGGTTGTCAATAACGTCAAGCTAGCGAAGTAGCTATTTACCAACACATGCCGTTTACAAAATGTGGTAATATGTTATTTCTAAGTTATAATTATCTAACTAACTACCATCCTGTTAGTGTGCCAGCTAGCTAGCCATCTTGCTAAGTACGCAGTGAGTGAGGGGGAAAAGCAACAACACCGGGCGGTTTCAGTTGCTAGCAAAGCCAGTGATAACCAAAATATATCCAACCACTTTAGTTTACTCACCTTACTGAGTCATGTTATACTTTATTTTCGATTTCTGCGATAGCTTATTCAATTTCATAGTATATTTGTATAACCATTTGATAAACCACGCAATGTGCGCAGGACTTGGCGCTTTTTCCAACCGCAAGACCCCAGCGGCACCCCCGCCTGCACGAGATCAT
This sequence comes from Salmo salar, assembly GCF_965601325.2. NCBI lineage: Eukaryota > Metazoa > Chordata > Actinopteri > Salmoniformes > Salmonidae > Salmo > Salmo salar. The sequence goes on from NC_138300.1 coordinate 47,190,794, forward strand.
TAACATCAATTATAATAATAAAAAAATACAATCATGTTAGAAAAACTGTCATTATTAATTAACAAAAACTACCATCGCTGATTTAAATTTTAGAAAGTGAAAACGAAGTAATGCAACAGGCATTTCTTGAGACATGTCACCGTGGGAGAAACGCGGTCTTGACTAGAAGGGATCCAGCATTTGTCAAAAGTTGTTTTTTTGTGTGCATTTTAGCTAACCCTAACCCTTTTTGTAATCTTAACCAACATATTATAACCTGCTACATTAGTTATCCTAACCTGCTACGAAGAGTCAAATCTGACGTTAATTTGACAAAAGCTGGATCTTTTCTAGCCAAGACGGTGAAACGTCACCGTAGAGCAGCCATCTTTAGAGGGACAACCAATGTATTTGTTTTTTGTATCATGCATGAACATTGTCTCGCTTTGTTGGTCTGAAAACAGTTGCTACATCAAAAATGTATACACCATAATTACATTATTTCCCCCTAAATATATCAATATAATTAAAAGATTGGAGAGTGATAATCAGTGATCTCTGATCGATGGTGATGATTCCAGGTCGAGATACACTCCAGTACAAGATTTTAGCCAGCAGAGGGAAACCTTGGACATGAATATATCATTAATATCGTGCGCTTCCCTGAGAAATAGCCGTGCATCTCGAAATTTTGGAGCATATTTACCTTGTACCTTCCTTATGCAAATGCAATAATTAACGGTAAGACATCTATCATATTTGTTTTGTTGCAGTGGTTTTCATGTAATGGAAAATATCTGAAATGTATTCGCTATGCTTTATATGGGCTATAGGGAATATTCTCTATCATTTGATGTAACGGTGTAACCTATATCCCATCCGTAGGGGAGATCCGTATGCTATTGCATCTATTTAATAATCCGTGACTAACGTTATGTTTTTCTTTTCTATCTTGCACATGTATGTATCCCAATGAAGATCCATGCGTTCAGTTGACTTATAGCCGATTATAAGGTTATTATTAGCGAGCGCCAAAATAAATGACAGGTGTATATTCTGGCACCCTACTACAGATATCGAGGCCATTAGCACAAAACGGCTTGCGGATACTACCGAGTCACTGTATTTGTTAATACAGAGCGGGTTAATGCATGCAGGGCATTGAGCTGCTGCTGCGGTTCCTTGCCTGGTCAGCAGCCCGACGTCTCGATGGAGCTGAGCTTGGAGAATACATTCTGGTCGATGCTCCATAGCATACCAGGGCTACTGCGGCCCCAAGCTCTGGTACGGAACCCTGAGAGATGAAATTATTGCTGCGTTGATTTACCCAGTATGTAGTCTAGGTTACTGTAGCATACATAACATTACTGCATATGTTAAATCAAATATAAAGGCATTAAGGCTATCAAGCAGATAGCACATGATGTCCCATGTTTTGTCATCACACGATTGTGCAATAAATGTACCTCGATATGACAGTATTTAATCTAATGCATGATGTTGTATACTAAATATAATTATTCTATTTATTCTATGGTTGTAGAGCTAGTCTGATAGTGGGATAGGTATGCTATTGAAGGAGGTAGCCTGCCTGCCTGCCTGCCTGCCTGGCCTGCTGATTCCAGGTCAGGTCTATGGGTGGTATAGCAGCTAGAGTGGGATCATTAGGGGAAATGCATGGAGAGAGAGACAGGGATAGAGGGAGAGGGTAGTGCACTCCAAGAATGACAAGTATGTCCTGGAGCCGCAGAAATGAAGCCCCCAGTGCTGTTTTTTGTAATTACAGTGGGGCTTAGCATTACATCCCCCCTCCCCAGTCAAACACACACACACACACACACACACATGCTACAGTGAGTGCGTAGTCATACCATCACAGACATTGGGCTACATGTTCAAACTGTCCTGCTTAGAAATCCCCCTTATTATGTTGCTTTTTAAATCTCCCTTGTTGTTTTGCTTTTTAAATCTCCCTTGTTGTTTTGCTTTTTAAATCTCCCTTTGTTGTTTTGCTTTTTAAATCTCCCTTGTTGTTTTGCTTTTTAAATCTCCCTTGTTGTTTTGCTTTTTCATCAGTGGGTTTATTTTCCTCTCAGTCTTAAAGCAGCCACGCCACATTGTCTCTCTTCAGTCCAGCTGCCTGCCCACTGTGTGTGTGTGTGTGTGTGTGTGTGTGTGTGTGTGTGTGTGTGTGTGTGTGATCTGACCCCCAGCACTCTCATTGGACCAGTGCTGAGGAAAGTGGGTGTGTCCCCACCAGCTAGTCCGGCCCCCTCTGCACAGCGGTGCTGGTGTTGTAAAGTACTTTACCGTCCCATATGTTCAGTCCTCTACACTCAACTCAATTGTTCCTGTTCCTCTGCTCCAGATGCTGAGTGTGAGCGAGACATAGACACAGACATACACACACACACACACACACACACACACAGAGGACACTGACAGAGGACTGAGGCAGGAAACTGAACTTCCATCAACACCTCTGAAGAAGACTAAGAAAATAAGAGCCTTTTTTAGAGGTGAGAAGATGACAGAGATTCTGCTCTTTCTTCCCTCATTTCCTTCTCTCATTTCCTTCCCTCATTTCCTTCTCTCAACTCTTTTCTTATCTGTGTGTTTTCTCATGTGGGATTCTCTGTCATTCCTTCAGTCTTCTTTTCTCCTCTGGTTTGTTACTATCTCCAGTCCCCCCACTCTCCTTTCTTCCTGTCCTCCGATATCATGTTTTATTCTCTCCTCTGTTCCTTGGGGGTTTTCAGACTTTCAGAATGTGGTAATAGGATGCTACACACACACACACACACACACACACACACACACACACACACACACACACACACACACACACACACACACACACACACACACACACACACACACACACACACACACACACAGAGCGAGAGAGAGTACACACTCAGTGTAACCACTATGGTCTGTCTTCATGGGTCTATTAGAGCTCTTGACTGTCGCTGTATTCCATATTCTATCCCAATGGGCGGTTGACCGTGCCATGTTTTAGTTTAGAGCTCTGTTGGGCTGGCTAATGTCTTACAGCTGGGGGTTCACTCAGCCAACCAGGCTCATACAGCCAGGACAAGCATACAGGGGAATGGCGATGGATAGGGAGAAAGATGGAGAGAGAGAAAAAGAGAGACAGAAATTGATATCGAGAGAGAGAGAGCATTGCACTAGGCTGGGCTTTAACTTGAGTGCATATTCGCTTGGCTGCTCTTTTACGGCCTGCATGTATGCACACAGCATTGCTCCTGACTCCTGCCTGGTTATTGAGTCTGTGAGTTGAGTGCATCGTCCATTGTTGGCTTCTCAGAGAGGGAACATTAAAGGCAAGGCGTTTACTTTTATCTGATCTCTGGGCTACCTTTCTGCCGAGCTGCCTCTACTCTATGGAGCCTGCCTGGAGCAGGGGGGCTGGCAGAGTGGAGCAGGGGATGGCAGAGAGTCTGCCTCTTTGGAGAGCCAGTGTGTGTACTGTTGTTCTTTCTGTATATGTGGCTATTTTGGTCCTTGTGTGCAGTGTTTGTGTGTTTGTGTCTGTAGATCTGTTCATGTTTGTGCTGTTGATTTGGTTCATGTGTATACATAATGTGTGTGTGTGTGGTCTTTATTCTGGTTTAGCTCTGTGTTTATGTGTTAGTGGGTTTTTCTTTGAGTTCACCAACAGGAGAGCTCAGTTAGTAGAACTCACTGCTCTTAGTTACCTCCCCTCCCCAGGTAATGATAATGAGTGTGTTGTGTTGTTTGATTCTGCACAACATCACACAGCTGCTACCCACCGTTGGCCAGTGCCCTAGTCATTGTGTATGTGTGTTAGGGTGATTCCCTTTGAGGTAGAGAGTCATCTGAACTGAAGCTGAGCCACAGAGCTGGAGACTGTAAATAGGTTCATTTTTTACTGTACATGCAGGTTGAACACTTAAACACTACTGTGTGTGGGGGGTACAACCTGTTGGGAGTATGGACTTAGAAGTAGGGCTGGGCGGTATACCATATTTTACAATATACCGGTATTGATGCATGGGCCAGTTTAGGTTTTTACTTTACCTTCTATAACGTTATTTAAATGTTTGTTTTGTTAAATGTGACATGCAGTGTGTAACATCCATTTTTATAGTTTACACCGCTACTTGAGTCATTTCTCTGTGCTCTCTCTCTCTCCATGCTGCTTTCCACGCCGACCTAGTCCCCCCCCTGTCACTCAAGGAGAGCATTTGTTGTTGCTTGACCACGAGACACTTGTGTTCAGTCTGCATGGTCAATGCAGCACATGCAACAATGTTGATGACAATGATGTTGTTTCCACTTTGCTTCTTAACCTAAATCCACAAGCATTCTATAATTAGACCATTAGGTTGTGTTTCTTATCTGCAAACAGCTAGGTTGTCTTTTCTTAGCAATTTGTATTTTCTTGTTAGCTGCTAATGCTAATCACTAGTTAGCTGGCTACCTAGTTAGCTAATACATTTACTGAGTTAGAGCAAACAAATGTAGCTAACTAATACAGCCTAATACCAGTGCTGGTGTAGGCTTAAACCACCATGTTGTTTGTGCAACAGTATCTTCTAAATCAAAGAGGAGTATGCGAAGCACAAATATGTTGGCTACATGAAGAAACATTTAATATAGCCAAAGATTATAGGGTCCACTAGCAAACAATGACCATCACGTTAGTTCCTATCCTGTCACAATAACTCCACCCTGGCATTTTCATTCGTGGTCATGTCAAACAACACTGTATTCAACGTGCCCACTATTATTTGTATTCTAACTATATAATTACAATAAACACCAAAGTGTATGGATCTAAATTGCAAGTCAAATCGCAATTGCAACATTTGATTAAAAATAAGGCCTAGGTTGTTTTGCCCATATCATGGAGCCCTATGTGGCAGTGTGGAAATTATCTCAAATGAGTGCAGGAAATGCAGAAATTGATGGAAAATTATTTTAGGTTGAAGTTGAACTGAACAGTATAAAACAATCACTTAGAATATATGTGTTGCCACTGTAGGGTCACACTCCAGTGGCAAAGTGTAAAATACCGTCAAAAATGTTAAAAATACTGTGATATGATATTTTGGCCATATGGCCCAGCCTATGTAGTAAAGAATGGGTGCTACAGTGTGTGTAGTATATGTGCGCTCCGTTTGCTCTGTATGGTGTGTCCCTATCATCTGAACTTACAGTACCAGTCAAAAGTTTGGAAACACCTTCTCATTCCAGAGTTTTTCTTTATTTTGACTATTTTCTACATTGTAGAATAATAGTGAAAACATAAAAACTATGAAATAACAGATATGGAATCATGTAGTAACCAAAAAAGTGTTAACCTCTCTAGGGTATGTGGGACGAAATCGTCCCACCTACTCAACAGCCAGTGGAATCCCGTGGTGCGATATTCAAATACCTTAGAAATGCTATTACTTCAATTTCTCAAACATATGACTATTTTACACCATTTTAAAGACAAGACTCTCGTTAATCTAACCACACTGTCCGATTTCAAAAAGGCTTTACAACGAAAGAAAAACATTAGATTATGTCAGCAGAGTAACCAGCCAGAAATAATCAGACACCCATTTTTCAAGCTAGCATATAATGTCACATAAACCCAAACCACAGCTAAATGCAGCACTAACCTTTGATGATCTTCATCAGATGACACTCCTAGGACATTATGTTATACAATACATGCATGTTTTGTTCAATCAAGTTCATATTTATATAAAAAAACAGCTTTTTACATTAGCATGTGACGTTCAGAACTAGCATACCCACCGCAAACTTCCGGTGAATTTACTAAATTACTCACGATAAACGTTCACAAAAAACATAACAATTATTTTAAGAATTATAGATACAGAACTCCTTTATGGAATCGCTATGTCCGATTTTAAAATAGCTTTTCGGCAAAAGCACGTTGCAATATTCTGAGTAGATAGCTCGCCATCACGGGCTAGCTATTTTGACACCCACCAAGTTTGGCCCTCACCAAACTCCGATTCACTATAAGAAAAATTGGATTACCTTTGCTGTTCTTCGTCAGAATGCACTCCCAGGACTTCTACTTCAATAACAAATGTTGGTTTGGTTCAAAATAATCCATAGTTATGTTCAAATATCCTCTGTTTTGTTTGTGCGTTCAAGACACTATCCGAAGGGTGACGAAGGGTTACGCGCCCGACGCGTTTCGTGACAAAAAAATCTTAAATATTGTTTAAAATACATTTTTATGCGATTTTTCTCGTAAAAAAGCGATAATATTCCGACCGGGAAACCCTGTTTTCGTTCAAAGACGAAAAAATAAAAACATGGTGTCGGCTCGTGCACGCGCCCCCAGTCTCATTGTTCTCTGATCGACCACTATCCAAATGCGCTACTGTTTTTCAGCCTGGGCCTGCAAAGTCATCATTCCCCGTTCTGCCGCCTTCTGAGAGCCTATGGGAGCCGTAGGAAGTGTCACGTTACAGCAGAGATCCTCAGTTTTCAATTAAGAGAGTGTAGAAGGCCAAGAAATGGTCAGAGAGGGCACTTCCTGTAAGGAATCTTCTCAGGTTTTTGCCTGCCATATGAGTTCTGTTCTACTCACAGACACCATTCAAACAGTTTTAGAAACTTTAGGGTGTTTCTATCCAAATCAAACAATTATATGCATATTCTAGTTTCTGGGCAGTAGTAATAACCAGATTAAATCGGGTACGTTTTTTATCCGGCCGTGCAAATACTGCCCCCTACCCTAGAGAGGTTAAAGAAATCAAAATATATTTAATATTTTAGATTCTCAAAGTAGCCACCCTTTACCTTGATGACAGCTTTGCACACCCTTTGCGGTTTTGGAGCAGTGGCTTCTTCCTTGCTGAGCGGCCTTTCAGGTTATGTAAATATAGGACTCGTTTTACTGTGGATATAGATACTTTTGTACCTGTTTCCTCCAGCCTCTTCACAAGGTCCTTTGCTGTTGTTCTGGGATTGATTTGCACTTTTCACACCAAAGTATGTTAATCTCTAGGAGACAGAATGCGTCTCCTTCCTGAGCGGTATGACGGCTGCGTGGTCCCATGGTGTTTATACTTGCGTACTATTGTTTGTACAGATGAACGTGGTACCTTCAGGCATTTGGAAATTGCTCACAAGGATGAACCAGACTTGTGGAGGTCTACAATTTTTTTCTGAGGTCTTGGCTGATTTCTTTTGATTTTCCCATGATGTCAAGCAAAGAGGCACTGAGTTTGAAGGTAGGCTTTGAAATACATCCACAGGTACACCTCCAATTGACTGAAATTATGTCAATTAGCCTATCAGAAGCTTCTAAAGCCATGGCGTCATTTTCTGGAATTTTCCAAGCTGTTTAAAGGTACAGTCAACTTAGTGTATGTAAACTTCTGACCCTCTGGAATTCTGATACAGTGAATTATAAGTGAAATAATTTGTCTCTAAACAATTTTGGGAAAAATTACTTGTGTCATGCACAAAGTGGATGTCCTAACCGATTGCCAAAACTATAGTTTGTTAACAAGAAATTTGTGGAGTGGTTGAAAAACGAGTTTTAATGACTCCAACCTAAGTGAATGTAAACTTCCGACTTCAGCTGTAACTGTAGCTCCCACTAAGTATAACTGTAGCTCCCATTAAATATAACTGTAGCTCCCACTAAATATAACTGCAGCTCCCATTAAATATAACTGCAGCTCCCATTAAATATAACTGTTGTTCCCACTGAATATAACTGTTGCTCCCACTAAATATAACTGTTGTTCCCACTGAATATAACTGTTGCTCCCACTAAATATAACTGTTGTTCCCACTGAATATAACTGTTGCTCCCACTAAATATAGCTGCAGCTCCCACTAAATATAACTGTAACTCCCACTAAATATAATTGTAGCTCCCACTAAATATAACTGTTGTTCCCACTAAATATAACTGTAGCTCCCACTAAATATAACTGTTGTTCCCACTAAATATAACTGTTGTTCCCACTGAATATAACTGTTGCTCCCACTAAATATAACTGCAGCTCCCACTAAATATAACTGTAACTCCCACTAAATATAACTGTAGCTCCCACTAAATATAACTGTAGCTCCCACTAAATATAACTGTTGTTCCCACTAAATATAACTGGAGCTCCCACTAAATATAACTGTTGTTCCCGCTAAATATAACTGCAGCTCCCACTAAATATAACTGTAGCTCCCACTAAGTATAACTAGCTCCCACTAAATATAACTGTAGCTCCCACTAAGTATAACTGTAGCTCCCACTAAGTATAACTGTAGCTCCCACTAAATGTAACTGTATCGCCCACTAAGTATAACTGTAGCTCCCACTGAGACTTACACTGAGTGTTCAACACATTAAGAACACCTTCCTAATATTGAGTTGGGGTGTCAAAACCGTTCCACAGGGATGCTGGCCCATGTTGACTCCAATGGTTTCCATAGTTGTGTCAACTGTTGAGCTTGAACAACCCAGCAGCATTGCAGTTGACACAAACCGGTGCGCCTGGCACCTACTACCATACCCCATTCAAAGGAACTTAAGTCTTTTGTTTTGCCCATTCACCGTCTGAATGGCACACATACACAATCCATGTCTCAAGGCTTGAAAATCTTTCTTTAATGTCTCCTCCCCTTCATCTACACTGAGTGAAGTGGATAAAACAGGTGACATCAATAAGGGATCATAGCTTTAACCTGGTTTCATCTGGTCAGTCTATGTCATGGAATGTTTTGTACACTCAGTGTATATAAACATGTAGCATGGTGTGTGTGCGTGTGTATAAGTATCACTGTGAGTCATGCAGAGCACTGTGCTGTTCTGGGGATTTAACATTGTTTTATCTTCACAGGGTGTCTAGAGAAAAGCAGATCTTCTCTCCTTTCACTTAATAGGGCTAAGGAGATTTAGTGCCTCTTAATGCCAGCTTGCCTCGTCTCACGGGGAGGGAGGGAGGCAGGGGAGTAAGACAGGCAGGGAAGGAAGGAAGGAAGGAAGGAAGGAAGGAAGGAAGGAAGGAAGGAAGGAAGGAAGGAAGGAAGGAAGGAAGGAAGGAAGGAAGGAAGGAAGGAAGGAAGGAAGGAAGGAAGGAAGGAAAGGAGGGAGGGAGGGAGGCAGGGAGGAAGGAAGGGCAACAGAGAAAAAAACTCCCTGTGTGAGAACCAGGAATTTCAGAGAGAGCATCGATCACAACTAAGACTGAACAAATGCCTTGGGATAGTACTGGGTTAGTAATGGGATAGTACTGGGTTAGTAATAGGTTAGTACTGGGTTAGTGAATGGGTTAGTACTGGGTTAGTAATGGGATAGTACTGGGTTAGTAATGGGATAGTAGTAATGTTATGCAGCGTTTATACTGAAGTCCTTAGCTATGTTACAGCTTTGTCAGTATTTCTCCTAGGGCCCAGAATTGTTCCTGACCATGTGTCTCACCAGGAATACCTTGGAGCCTGGCGTTTTCCTGAGCATACGACTTGACTTGGTCCTAATTCCTGGTGGCACACTATGTTCCTCCTGTCATTGTTGAAGGCTGCGGGGGTTGTGCAGTGGCCTCCGCTGTGCTGTTGTCAGGCTCAGCTCCTGGTTCTAGCTGGCCTGTGGGAATTATGTTCCTTCGCAGGTAGTCTGGAAGTCATTATTTCCCTGCTGTGCTCTGAGCCAGTCACCCCAGGCACATCTGCTAGAGCAGGGGTGGGCAACATATGGCCCGCAGGCCCATTCAATCTGACCCGCGGTAGGATTGAGTCCAGACCACTCTGTCTAAAACTAGATAGAAAGTATGTAGACATGATAATGGACCTGTATGTTTTTAAATAACCACCCTTTTTTCTGGCCTGTAAATAGCTTTTGATGAAGAAATCAGCCCCCCAAAAAATCATTGCTGCTCTCCGCTGAATCCTTATGTGGCCCTCTAGACAAAATTATAGCCCACCTCTGTGCTAGGCGGAAAACTGCCCTGCCTTACCTCGCAATGAACTCTACCAATGGAGAATATCTGGGCTGCATTGTAACTGGCTTGCCTTGCGGTGTGGACTGTACTCTACCAATAGAGAATAGCAGCCTATCATTGTCGCTGTAGCAACAATAGCAACACGGAGCTCGAGTTCCAATACAGAGCTGTACAGTCTTTGTGGAGAAAGGCAGGCTCCATAGTGGGTGTGTGAGTGGAGAATGTCAGCCAGGCAGGGGTCACCGTAGTGGGTAAGGGTTGTAGCATTGCCAGAGGGGTATGGAGGATGGAGGAACGCACGAGGGCAGGAGGGTGATTCCTTGTCCTTTGTTTCCTGCCAGGGGGAATGGACTGAGGAACAATGGATGAGCTGACTTTACAGTTGGCCCCAATCATCTTAAAGGGGAACTGCCTCCTAGAACCAACTTCTCTGTTTATAAACGGCCTATGTGGAATCGATATGAGTCAGAAACATTAATTATAGTGTTAAAATTGACTACAAAGTATAAATAGGAACATTTTGGTTATAAAGTCAGTGAGTATGTCATGACAGGTATGGATTACTTACATGCTCACTTTTGCCAATGATGTCCAGTTGCCCAGAGACAACAAGGTGTGGTCCGCCCCCTGCTGCCACGTGTTGTGGACATATTGTCAGGTCAGCAACGCATGCACACATGCTTGGCATAGGAGTGAAGATGGGCTTCCATAAAGTTGGTGAAAACTTCTAATGCTTTCAACAATATTGCACAAGATGGCAAAGAATGGTTTACATGCAACAAACGTACGACATGATGGCTGTAACTGGTGTGTGGTGAGTAGCTAGCTAGCTATAACACTGTGATACTGTGATGTAACTAGCTAAATACACAGCCTCTCGCTAATGTGTAATGTGATGTAATGTCATAGAGAGGAACATTTGCATAGCTAACGTTGCAGCTGACAACAGGATGTAACGTTCGATAATGTTTCAACTCCAATGAATTTAAACTCGGAAAAAGATATTGATAACTAACCCGGATTTGCCAGTTAGGTAGCTAGCTACATTTATGAGAACAGCCAGGTTGTTTGGGTTAGTACTTGCTCTCGATAACTCAGGGCGGCATTCTGCCTTTTCTGTAATGGAACTGGGAGTCATGATCAAGGGCTAGGTTAGCAATAACGTTAGCTAGCTAGCGTTCGGGGGCTTTTTCTGTTTGTGCTAAAACAACATGGCTGTTCTCATAAAAGTCTATTGTGTATTTTCTAGGGCTAAAATAAATGAAAGTACTTGGCTAGCTTGAGTACCAGTCATTTTAGCTAACATGCTACAAATACGTGTCAGCAAGCATTCAGCAACGTAACATTACACAGCTGGTTGCATAGTAACAGCGTCAGCGTTACTGGCTTGAATCTATTCCGTACTTAAGGTCACTCTATTAGTATAATTACTTCCAAATTAGAAAAAAGTGATTTTTCTCAATATGTTTATTGAGTGATGATATTTTATTTCATTCATAGACTACTTACAAAACCTGATGGATATGTTGTTCAGCAGTGTCGTGGGAAACCCCACCATATCAGGAGTAGAAGGCTGAGGCAGTATGTAGCCAGGCACCAGTCACACTTCAGGTTGGTTACATTTGATCTGGTTATAGGTCAATATACTATTACTTGTCTGTCTTGGAATTCACTTAACCACCATTGATAATTTAATCAGTGCTGTGTGTATCAACTCTACCTTGTTTTTTCTACAGATGGAGAACGGGAGAGATGCTTTGTCATGGAGTCCCCTGACTTAAAGACAGGTTGATACAGATGTCTGGGAGAGACCTTTCACTCAGCATTAAAATGATACAAGACCTCTATTACTTTCGTCATCTGTTGTTACTATTGAATTGAATGGTGGGGGAGGGGGACCCTCTGTATTCTTCAACCGTGTCAGGGAACTGTCTTATATGGAACACCATATGAAGGGATGACGACTAACATGTACCACCAGACAAAATTACTTCTTGCTATCTTGGCATCTGTGATTGTACAGATAAATATCCGCTAGATAATCTAGCCAGCTGCAGCTATCCCCAAGCTATGCTAGCTAGCTGCTGTCAGGTTGGCTAAACACAAGGTCAGCGCAGGCTTTAGCCTACATATAGAACTGAATCAGCAGATCATCTTGAGATGGTGAGTCAGTCAGGAGCAGAGAAATCCTCAACTTCAAAACCTCTCTCTATAGCAAAGCCATCTTAGTTTACCTCGCTGTCACTAAATTACTCACTACTGCCCTTGTTTATTTATTCTCATTGAATGGGAAGACACACCAAGAAGCACCCACATTAAACCACGCCCCAAAGACGACAGTAGTTTTGGCTTCAGTAATGGCCGCTGCATTACTTAATGAGCACCGGAAGAACACGTGCAGAATCAGTGAGGTTTGCAGTCAGAGATAATTTTGGGAGAAGGGAAACTCCATTGGAATCGCATTAACGACCATTGTGGACAATGCCCAAGTGTCGTCAACTAGGAATCACTGACCACTTTAAGGAATGGAATACTAGTCACTTTAATAATGTTTACATATCTTGCATTACTCATCTCATATGTACACTACTGTTCAAAAGTTTGGGGTCACTTAGAAATTTCCTTGTTTTTGAAAGAAAAGCCTTTTTTTTGTCCATTAAAATAACATCAAATTAATCGGAAATACAGTGTAGACATTGTTAATGTTGTAAATGACTATTGTAGCTGGAAACGGCAGATTTTTTTTATGGAGTGTCTACATAGGCGTACAGAGGCCCATTATCAGCAATCATCACTCCTGTGTTCTAATGGCACGTTGTGTTAGCTAATGCAAGTTTATCATTTTAAAAGGCTGATTGATCATTAGAAAACCCTTTTGCAATTATGTTAGCACAGCTGAAAATGGTTGTTCTGATTAAAGAAGCAATAAAACTGGCCTTTAGACTAGTTGAGTATCTGGAGCATCAGCATTTGTGGGTTCGATTACAGGCTCAAAATGGCCATAAACAAAGACCTTTCTTCTGAAACTTGTCAGTCTATTCTTGTTCTGAGAAATGAAGGCTATTCCATGCGAGAAATTCCCAAGAAACTGAAGATATCGTACAACGCTGTGTACTACTCCCTTCACAGTACAGCGCAAACTGGCTCTAACCAGTGCAGAACTGAGCAAGACGACAAGTATATTAGAGTGTGTAGTTTGAGAAACAGACGCCTCACAAGTCCTTAACTGGCAGCTTCATTAAATAGTACCCGCAAAACACAAGTCTCAACGTCAACAGTGAAGAGGCGACTCCGGGATCCTGGTCTTCTAGGTAGAGTTGCAAAGAAAACGCCATATCTCAGACTGGCCAATAAAAAGAAAAGATTAAGATGGGCAAAATAACAGACACTGGACAGAGGAAGATTGGACTTTTTTTATGGACAGACAAATCAAAATTTGAGGTGTTTGGATCACAAAGAAGAACATTCGTGAGATGCAGAATAAAGGAAAAGATGCTGGAGGAGTGCTTGACGCCATCTGTCAAGCATGGTGGAGGCAATGTGATGGTCTGGGGGTGCTTTGGTGGTGGTAAAGTGGGAGATTTGTACAGGGTAAAAGGGATATTGAAGAAGGAAGGCTATCACTCCATTTTGCAACGCCATGCCATACCCAGTGTATGGCGCTTAATTAGAGCCAATTTCCTCCTACAACAGGACAATGACCCAAGCACAGCTCCAAACTACACAATAACTATTTAGGGAAGAAGCAGTCAGCTGGTATTCTGTCTATAATGGAGTGGCCAGCACAGTCACTGGATCTCACCCCTATTGAGCTGTTGTGGCAGCAGCTTGACCGTATGGTACGTAAGAAGTGACCATCAAGCCAATCCAACTTGTGGGAGGTGCTTCAGGAAGCCTGGGGTGAAATTTCTTCAGATTACCTCAACAAACTGACAACTAGAATGCCAAAGGTCTGCAAGGCTGTAATTGCTGCAGATTGAGGACTCTTTGACGAAAGCAAAGTTGGAAGGATTTTTCAATTAAAAATCGTTATTTATAACCTTGTCAACGTCTCGACTATATTTCCTATTCATTTTGCAACTCATTTCATGTATGTTTTCATGGAAAACAAGGACATTTCTAAGTGACCCCAAACTTTTGAACGGTATTGTATATACTGTATTCTATACTATTCTACGGTATCTTAGTCACTTAATAATGTTTGCATATCTTGTTTAACTCATCTCATATGTATATACTGTATTCTATACTATTCTACGTTATCTTTGGATTTTTTTTTTTTTTTTTTTAATTTCAACTTTATTTAACCGGGTAGGCCAGTTGAGAACAAGTTCTCATTTACAACTGTGACCTGGCCAAGATAAAGCAAAGCAGTGCGACACAAACAACACAGAGTTACACATGGGATAAACAAATGTACTGTCAATAACACAATAGAAAAATCTGTATACAGTGTGTGCAAATGTAGTAAGATTAGGGAGGTAAGGCAATAAATAGGCCATAGTGGCGAAATAATTTCAATTTAGCAATGAGAGCATACAGGTCGTGGTGGTGGGTAGTGTATGGGGCTTTGGTGACAAAACGGATGGCACTGTGATAGACTACATCCAATTTGCTGAGTAGAGTGTTGGAGGTTATTTTGTAAATTACATTGCCGAAGTCAAGGATAGGTAGGATTGTCAGTTTTACGAGGGTGTATTTAGCAGCTTAAGTGAAGGAGGCTTTGTTGCGAAATAGGAAGCCAATTCAAGATTTAATTTTGGATTGGAGATGCTTAATGTGAGTCTGGTAGGAGAGTTTACAGTCTAACCAGACACCTAGGTATTTGTAGTTGTCCACATATTCTAAGTCAGAACCATCCAGAGTAGTGCTGCTAGAGGGGCAGGCGGGTGCGGGCAGCGATCGGTTGAAGAGCATGCATTTAATTTTACTTGCATTTAAGAGCAGTTGGAGGCCACGGAAGGAGTGTTGTATGGCATTGAAGCTTGTCTGGAGGTTTGTTAACACAGTGTCCGAAGAAGGGCCAGAAGTATACAGAATGGTGTCATCTGCGTAGAGGTGGATCAGAAAATCACCAGCAGCAAGAGCGACATCATTGATAAACTCAGCAAAAAAGAAATGTCCCTTTTTCAGGACCCTGTCTTTCAAAGATAATTCATAAAAATACAAATAACTTCACAGATCTTCATTGTAAAGGGTTTAAACTCTGTTTTCCATGCTTGTTCAATAAACCATGAACATGCACCTGTGGAACGGTTGTTAAGACACTAACAGCTTACAGATGGTAAGCAATTAAGGTCACAGTTATGAAAACTTAGGACACTAAAGAGGCCTTTCTACTGACTGAAAAACACCAAAAGAAAGATGCCCAGGGTCCCTGCTCATCTGTGTGAATGTGCCTTAGGCATGCTGCAAGGAGGCATGAGGACTGCAGATGTGGCCAGGGCAATAAATTGCAATGTCCGTACTGTGAGACACCTAAGATAGCGCTACAGGGAGACAGGATGGACAGCTGATTGTCCTCGCAGTGGCAGACCACGTGTAACAACACCTGCACAGGATTGGTACATCCCAACATCACACCTGCGGGACAGGTACAGGATGGCAACAACAACTGCCCGACTAACACAAGGAACGCACAATCCCTCCATCAGTGCTCAGACTGTCCGCAATAGGCTGAGAGAGGCTGGACTGAGGGCTTGTAGGCCTGTTGTAAGGCAGGTCCTCACCAGACATCACCGGCAACAGCGTCGTCTATGGGCACAAACCCACCGTCGCTGGACCAGACAGGACTGGCTAAAAGTGCTCTTCACTGACGAGTCGCGGTTTTGTCTCACCAGGAGTGACGGTCGGATTTGCGGTTATCGTCGAAGGAATGAGCGTTACACCGAGGCCTCTACTCTGGAGCGGGATCGATTTGGAG
The DNA here is from genome assembly GCF_965601325.2 of Salmo salar. Classification (NCBI taxonomy): domain Eukaryota; kingdom Metazoa; phylum Chordata; class Actinopteri; order Salmoniformes; family Salmonidae; genus Salmo; species Salmo salar. The sequence goes on from NC_138300.1 coordinate 47,206,667, forward strand.
GTGGAGGGTCCGTCATGGTCTGGGGCGGTATGTCCCAGCATCATCGGACTGAGCTTGTTGTCATTGCAGGCAATCACAATGCTGTGCATTACAGGGAAGACTTCCTCCTCCCTCATGTGGTACCCTTCCTGCAGGCTCATCCTGACATGACCCTCCAGCATGACAATGCCACCAGCCATACTACTCGTTCTGTGCGTGATTTCCTGCAAGACAGGAATGTCAGTGTTCTGCCATGGTCAGCAAAGAGCCCGGATCTCAATCCCATTGAGCACGTCTGGGACCTGTTGGATCGGAGGGTGAGGGCTAGGGCCATTCCCCCAAGAAATGTCTGGGAACTTGCAGGTGACATGGTGGAAGAGTGGGGTAACATCTCACAGCAAGAACAGGCAAATCTGGTGCAGTCCATGAGGAGGAGATGCACTGCAGTACTTAATGCAGCTGGTGGCCACACCAGATACTGACTGTCACTTTTGATTTTGACCTCCCCCCCCCCCCCCCCTTGTTCAGGGACACATTATTCCATTTCTGTTAGTCACATGTCTGTGGAACTTGTTCAGTTTGTGTCTCAGTTGTTGAATCTTGTTATGTTCATACAAATATTTACACATGTTAAGTTTGCTGAAAATAATCGCAGTTCACAGTGAGAGGATGTTTCTTTTTTTGCTGAGTTTATATACAGAGAAAAGTGTCGGCCAGAGAATTGAACCCTGTGGCATCCCATAGAGACTACCAGAGGTCCGGACAACAGGCCCTCCGATTTGACACACTGAACTCTATCTGAGAAGTAGTTGGTGAACCAGGCGAGGCAGTCATTTGAGAAACCAAGGCTGTTGAGTCTGCTGATAAGAATGTGGTGATTGACAGAGTCGAAAGCCTTGACCAGGTCGATGAAGATGGCTGCACAGTACTGTCTTTTATCGATGGCTGTTATGATATACTTTGGGACCTTGAGAGTGGCTGAGGTGCACACATGACCAGCTCAGAAACCAGACTGCATAGTGGAGAAGGTACGGTGGGATTCGAAATGGTTGGGGATCTGTTTGTTAACTTGGCTTTCGAAGACTTTAGAATGGCAGGGTAGGATAGATTTAGGTCTGTAACAGTTTGGGTCTAGAGTGTCTCCCCTTTGAAGAGGGGGATGATTGCAGCAGCTTTCCAATCTTTAGGGATCTCAGACGATATGAAAGAGAGGTTAAACAGGCTGGTTAGGGGTTGCAACAATTGCGGTTGCAACTATTGGCGGGTTGCAGCAATTGCGGCGGATAATTTTAGAAAGAGAGGGTCCAGCTGATTTGTAGGGTCCAGATTTTGCAGCTCTTTCAGAACATCAGCTATCTGGATTTGGGTGAAGGAGAAGTGGGGGAGGCTTGGGCAAGTTGCTGCGGGGGGTGCAGAGCTGTTGACCGGGGTAGGGGTTGCCAGGTGGAAAGCATGGCCAGCCGTAGAAAAATGCTTGTTGAAATTCTCGATTATTGTAGATTTATCGGTGGTGACAGTGTTTCCTAGCCTCAGTGCAGTGGGCAGCTGGGAGGAGGTGTTCTTATTCTCCATGGACTTTACAGTGTCCCAGAACTTTTTGGATTTTGTGCTACAGGATGCAAATTTCTGTCTGAAAAAGCTAGCTTTTGCTTTCCTAACCGCCTGTGTATATTGGTTCCTAACTTCCCTGAAAAGTTGCATATCGCGGGGACTATTCGATGTTAATGCAGAGCTATCTAAGGCATGTTGAGCGGGACTGAGGGCTCTACAGTGAAATGTAACAATAAGAACTAGCCAAGACAGCAGTAGACAAGGCATATTGACATTAGAAATCACAGGTGTTGATCAGGAGAGCTAAGACAACAACAGGTAAATGGCGATGAATGGGCAGAGCGGGTCAGTTAGGTACATACAGGACCTGAGTTCGAGGCTGGGGCCAACAGGTAAACAAAATTAGGTACCATGTTATTGAAACAGTCCAGAGGGCGTCAGCTGTGTAGCCGAGTGATCATAGGGTCAATAGAGCAGCAATAGGTGAGTCAGGGTGCCGTTCAAGAGTCACTACTACGCTAGGCGAGCAGGCGAGCAGGAGACACAGCGTTCAGAAAAGCTAGCGGGCCGGGGCTAGTAGATGGTTCTTCGGTGACATCGTAACAGAATAGCCTGTTGAGACCACATCGGCGATCACGTCGGCAGTCCAGTTCTGATGGATCGGAGGGGCTCCGTGTCGACAATAAAGGGTCCAGGCCAATTGGCAAAAGAGGTATTGTAGCCCTAGAATTAGCTGGTATATGGGCCTAGCTCGAGGCTAACTCGAGGCTTGCTTCGGGACAGAGGCGTTAGCTAACAGTAGCCACTCGTTTGCATCTAGCTAGCTGCGATGATCCGGTGTAATGATCCAGAGCGGCAGGAATCCGGTCATGTGGTAGAGAGAAGCAGTCCGATATGTTCTGCGTTGATATCGCGCTGTGCAGACTGGCAGGTATTGTCCGAGTTAAGGCTGGCTGGTGACCGAGCTAAAGGTCAAGATCGCTAGCCGTGGCTAACAAAGACTAGTAGCTAGTTAGCTGGCTAGCTCCTGATGGAGGTTCCAGTTATAAGGAATAAAAATAGCAGATCCGTACCACATTGGGTGAGGCGGGTTGCAGGAGATAGTTTGTGGATAGAAAGTGAGGTTAAGATATATACGAAAAAAACGGCTATTTACATGGGATAAGGAAAGGGATAAGACAAAGACAAACACACACGTTCGACTGCTACGCCATCTTTGAAACTTAGTCACTAAATCTTAGCCCCTTAATGTTTACATATCCTGCATTACTCATCTCATATGTGTATATACTGTTTTCTATACTATTCTACTGTATCTTAGTCTGCTCCGCTCTGACATCGCTCGTTCATATGTATATAGTCTTAATTCATTCCTACTTAGATTTGTGTGTATTGGGTATATGTTGTGTCATTTGTTAGAAATTACTTGTTGGATATTACTGCACTGTCGGAGCTAGAAGCACAAGCATTTTTCTTCACCCGCAATAACATCTGCTAATCACGTGTATGTGACCAATACAATTTGATTTGATTGCCCAATGGAATTCCTATCTCCTCCTTTTTCTAATACTGTATATCTGGTGCAGTTCACCTTTAATGCTGACCTATAATTGGTTCCTCATTAGCGGACAGGAAAAAACAAGCAGTTGTTGTGAGAGGCCTACGGAACAGTGATGGAAAGGGGTTTCCTTACTTCGACCCTCCAAGAGCAACTGACCACTCTGATTGGACAACGGGGGAGGAAACTTCCTGTTGGAATCCCCTGGTGGAGCTGGAGGAGACCTCTCCCTGCAGCTGTAGCCAGTAGTACGGTAGCGTGTGAATTGTATGTTTGTATTTGAAGGGCCCAGTGTGTGTCTGTGCACCTGTGTGACATTGGTGCCTTAGGACCTGGGGTGTGTCCTGACAGTTGGCTGGGGTATTCAGAGCAGAGGTGCTCCTCTCCCCATAGAGACATACTGCCAGAAGCCTGGAGCCATGCTGACTGTGGAGCACTGTTTTTAGTGGGTGTCCCTGTCACACTACTGGCAGGCCACTGCAGTGGCTACTGACTGGCTGACAAGTACGGACTGAGAAACTGTCCTTAGACCACAGCTACGCATGTGAGAGTGTAAAAGAGGCTGTTTGCCACTGTGGCTCTTTGTTTTAAACTTTCTTAGATTCAGTCATTCTTCTGGGAATCTCTCTCTCTCTCTCTCTCTCTCTCTCTCTCTCTCTCTCTCCTCTCTCTCTCTCTCCTCTATTGCAGCAGGTCAGAGGGGTCTGTGGGGGCCCTTGTAGTGAGTGATAGTGTTGATGTAATTAAAATGCTAAAACATCAAGTTCTCCACTTCACTACCACTCCTGTTCTCTCAGGACATCAACACTGTACACATGCATTTCCAATCTGATGACTTGCTATCTAATAAAAGTTTTATGACTCCTGTCCTCAACCTTGAGGAAACTTTAGTTTATTGTTCTTTCTTTCCGACCTCACTCTGCAGTGGCTTTGGGTGATAATTGCTTTCTGAGGGCCCAAACACATGCTGTCGCTCCATCGTTCAAATTTTCCCGTTCTATGACGACGCTGCAAACGGTTCATAGTAAGCGGAGCGCTGGAATGTAGATAAGCTGAAGCTGGGCAATAGATCAACAAGTGTGTGTGTGTGTGTGTGTGTGTGTGTGTGTGTGTGTGTGTGTGTGTGTGTGGTGTGTGTGTGTGTGTGTGTGACTATATATCAGTTTATCAGCTCTTTCTGTGAAGGTACGCCAGCCCAAGCGAGGTGTGGGGAGTGGGGAGGATAGCCAGCCTGCCAGTCAGCACACAGGCCCATCTGTTTTAGCAGACAGCCAAAGATGGAAAAAGGAGAGTGAGTCTAGCTCACATGGTGTACTGTGTGTATACTCTGAGAGAGCTCTGGGAGTAGACCAGACCAGACACACGCCTGTCCCACAGAGTTGAGCTGCAGCAGCAATACAGGTGTTTTATAGCTTAAGCAGGAATTTCCCCTCTCCTATCTGTCATATTCTTGAGGAATCACACTGCTGCTGCACGTCTAAATCAACCCAGGCACAGTGTGGTGTGGACAGGAGAGACATTATCAACTGTGGTGTGGACAGGAGAGACATTATCAACAGTGTGGTGTGGACAGGAGAGACATTATCAACTGTGGTGTGGACAGGAGAGACATTATCAACTGTGTGGTGTGGACAGGAGAGACATTATCAACTGTGGTGTGGACAGGAGAGACATTATCAACTGTGGTGTGGACAGGAGAGACATTATCAACTGTGTGGTGTGGACAGGAGAGACATTATCAACTGTGGTGTGGACAGGAGAGACATTATCAACTGTGTGGTGTGGACAGGAGAGACATTATCAACTGTGTGTGTGGACAGGAGAAGACATTATCAACTGTGTGTGTGGACAGGAGAGACATTATCAACTGTGTGAGGTGTGGACAGGAGAGACATTATCAACTGTGTGAGGTGTGGGACAGGAGAGACATTATCAACTGTGTGAGGTGTGGACAGGAGAGACATTATCAACTGTGTGGTGTGGACAGGAGAGACATTATCAACTGTGTGGTGTGGACAGGAGAGACATTATCAACTGTGTGAGGTGTGGACAGGAGAAACATTATCAACTGTGTGAGGTGTGGACAGGAGAGACATTATCAACTGTGTGAGGTGTGGACAGGAGAGACATTATCAACTGTGTGTGTGGACAGGAGAGACATTATCAACTGTGTGTGTGTGGACAGGAGAGACATTATCAACTGTGTGTGTGCGTGCGTGTGCGTGCGTATGAGTCAGTGTGTTTGCCCTCTCCAGAGCTCAGTAGAGGGGCACTGACAGCTATTTAATGAGGACTGCACTATCCCTGTCTTTCACAGCTCTCTCTCCAGCAAGCCATTAAGTGTGTCTGTGTGTGTGTGTGAATCATTTTCACAGCTCTGTCTCTACCTCATGAAGCTGTTAAAATAGTCATTTCCTCTTAGGGACTGTGAGTGAAGTGCTTTCCTAGTTGTATTTACGTTGTGGAGGGAGAACACATACATGCATGAATAGTGTGTCTTTATAGACATATTAAGCTCCATGGAGAGGTGTTTTCATGTGGCTATTTATTTATCCAAATATTGTTTTGTGTTATGACCCAGAGTCAGATAAGGATTTGCAAACACAGCGTTCATTATTATCTCTCAGCTCGCTACCGGCTCTGTCTCTGTTCTCCCCAGATACTTGGCAGCTCACAATATCGTCCAATAATATAATAAGCCCCTGAATCTGATGCAGGAACACATACTTTCATCCTGGCACGATGAAGGAGGGGTGTAGGGAGGCAGGAAGAGATACATACTGGTACTGTAGATAGGATCATACTCACACACAGAAAATATGAGCTCTAAGAGAGGTGGGGGGGGGGGGGGGGTAGAGAGAGGGGGATAGAGAATGAGAGGAGAGACAGAGAGAGATATGGCAGCACAAGCCCCCGTCCATCTGGTGCATTCCAGCCTCCTGCATACACAGCTATCAGCCTGCTGTCTGCCTCCCAATCAGGCATTTCCATCAGTCAGCAGTCTACTGGAGGCTGTTGCTCCTACCACGCAGTGTATTGTGATGCAGAGAAAGAAGGGAATGAGAGAGGAAAAGAAGGAGAGGGAGACTGGATGGGGAATTGTATCTGGGAATATGGTGGGAGTGAGAGGTCAGTTTGGGGTGTAGGGAGAGAAAGACAGAGAGGGAAATGGAGAACAAAGAATATTAACAATTTTCCTCACACTGATGCCCGATAGTAACCCAGTCCTGCTATTGGCTGTTTGGAGGGGTCAGAGGTCAACTATGGGTCATAAGGATATTCAATCACATCAAAACCACTTATTTAGACCTCTGTTTATTTCATCATCGTTATTCCCAACCCTACTTGAGCCGCCCTGTACCATTTGTCCCTAATCCTAACCCTGTCTCTCCTGAGGATTGGATAACCTGATCCACGCTGCCAGCAGGGCCAGCAGGATAGCGCTGTGTTGTGGCTCTATTGTTGTTGTTGTTGTTGCAGGATGATGTAGCGATCATCTGCATTGTCTACTGTGGCTAACTGGCTGGAAGCCTCTTCAGTCTCTCTCTACGGATGAACAGTCTGGCTGTCGGACAGAAATGCAGATTATGTCCGAATCATGTTGCTCCGGACTGTCAGTGAGGGTTTATGCATATAAAACGCGTAACAACCCGCAAAGTAATCTGGACAGTGGATCATATGGCTACTGATTATTTTGTCAATGTGCCTGTTTATTTAGGTTCCTTTGACTTCTACCTCTGGAATTGTTATTTGATTTATTAGCATTCCCATCAGCCGACGCCAATGGAGACAGCTAGTCTTACTGGGGTCCGACACATAACGGAAAAGACATTACAGACAAAATACTTTACAATTTACAGTACATACACACAACAAGTAAGTCACATGTCAGTACATACACACAACAAGTAAGTCACATGTCAGTACATACACACAACAAGTAGGTCACATGTCAGTACATACACACAACAAGTAAGTCACATGTCAGTACATACACACAACAAGTAAGTCACATGTCAGTACATACACACAACAAGTAAGTCACATGTCAGTACATACACACAACAGCTAGGTCACATGTCAGTACATACACACAACAAGTAAGTCACATGTCAGTACATACACACAACAGCTAGGTCACATGTCAGTACATACACACAACAAGTAAGTCACATGTCAGTACATACACACAACAAGTAGGTCACATGTCAGTACATACACACAACAAGTAGGTCACATGTCAGTACATACACACAACAAGTAGGTCACATGTCAGTACATACACACAACAAGTAGGTCACATGGGGGAGAGGCGTTATGCAGTGAGCTGTTGCTTTATAGATTTTTTCTAACCAGGTTTACTGTTCACTTGCGCTGTATGAGATGGAAGGGAGTTCCATGCAATCATGACTAAATAATACTGTATATGTTCTTGAATTTGTTCTGGACCTGGAGACTGTGTAAAGACCCCTGTTGGCATGTCTGATGGGGTAAGTGTGTGTGTCAGTGCTGTGTGTAAGTTGACTATGCAAACAATTTGGAATTTCCAACACAATGTTTCTTATAAAAAGAATAAGTGATGCAGTAAGTCTTTCCTCAACTCTAAACCAAGAGAGACTGGCATGCATAGTATTTATATTAGCCCTCTGATTACAATGAAGAGCAAGACATGCCACTCTGTTATGGGCCAGCTGCAGCTTAACTAGGTCTTTCTTTGCAGCACTTGACCATATGACTGGACAATAATCAAGATAAGACAAAACTTGAACCTGCAGGACTTGCTTTGTGGAGTGTGGTATCAAAAAAGCAGAGCGTCTCTTTATTATGGACAGACCTCTTCCCAGCTTTACAACCATTGAATCTCTATGTTTTGACCATGACAGTTTACAATCTAAAGTAACACCAAGTAGTTTAGTCTCCTCAACTTGTTCAACAGTCACACCATTCATTACCATATTCAGCTTTGGTCTGAAATTTAGGGAATGATTTGTATCAAATACAATACTCATAGTTTTAGAGATGTTCAGGACCAGTTTATTACTGCCCACCCATTCCAAAACTGACTGCAACTCTTTATTAAGGGTTTCAGTGATTTCATTAGCTGTGGTTGCTGATTCGTATATGGTTGAATCATCAGCATACATGAACACACATGCTTTATGGAAAGTAGAAAAGAGTAGAGGGCCTAGAGAGCTGCCCTGCGGTACACCACACTTTACATGTTTGACATTAGAGAAGCTTCTATTAAAGAAAACCCTCTGAGTTCTATTAGATAGATAGCTCTGAATCCACGATATGGCAGAAGTTGAAAAGCCATAACACATACGTTTTCTCAACAACAGGTTATGGTCAATAATATCAAAGGCTGCACTGAAATCTAGCAGTACAGCTCCCACAATCTTCTTATTATCAATTTCCTTCAACCACTCATCAGGAACAATAACACATCTTTATCAGTTTGACTGAAACCCAGACAGAATGTGCTTGTCTGATATCAGACATAGCATCGCCACAACAGGATGCGACAGTTGGCTTTTTCCTTGTTGTTCTGACTGTCTAATGTTCCATCATGGCCATTCAGTTGTTTATTTGAAACAGATATCTAGAGAAGCTGTAGTCTTAACATCTTATCAAACGTATCATCTTATCAGCCAGTGTTGTCTGTGAATCTGATATCTGGGTTTTCCCTTTTCACAATGCAGAAGACTGCATTTAATCAGTGGACACCACTCATTTTTATTACAACATACCTGTCATAATTGTTTTCTTTACTAAAGAAGAGGTTTATTATTATTATTATTATTATTATTATTACTATTATTGCTAAAGGTACTGCATAGGTGTAAACATATTTTATTTATTTATTTATTTCACCTTTATTTAACCAGGTAGGCAAGTTGAGAACAAGTTCTCATTTACAATTGCGACCTGGCCAAGATAAAGCAAAGCAGTTCGACAACATACAAAAACACAGAGTTACACATGGAGTAAAACAACATACAATCAATGATGCCGTAGAAAAAAAATAAGACTATATACAATGTGAGCAAATGATGTGAGATAAGGGAGGTAAAGGCAAAAAAGGCCATGGTGGCAAAGTAAATAAAGTATAGCAAGAAAAACACTGGAATGGTAGATTTGTAGTTTGAAGAAAGTTCAAACTTAAAATATAAATAATATGGTGCAAAGGAGCAAAATAAATAAAATAAATAAATACAGTAGGGGAAGAGGTAGTAGTTTGGGCTAAATTATAGATGGGCTATGTACAGGTGCAGTGATCTGTGAGCTGCTCTGACAGCTGGTGCTTAAAGCTAGTGAGGGAGATAAGTGTTTCCAGTTTCAGAGATTTTTGTAGTTCGTTACAGTCATTGGCAGCAGAGAACTGGAAGGAGAGACGACCAAAGGAGGAGTTGGCTTTAGGGGTGACCAGAGAGATATACCTGCTGGAGCGCGTGCTACAGGTGGGTGCTGCTATGGTGACCAGTGAGCGGAGATAAGGGGGGACTTTACCTAGCAGGGTCTTGTAGATGACCTGGAGACAATGTGTTTGGCGACGATTATGAAGCGAAGGCCAGCCAACGAGAGCGTACAGGTTGCAGTGGTGGGTAGTATATGGGGCTTTGGTGACAAAACGGATGGCACTGTGATAGACTGCATCCAGCTTGTTGAGTAGGGTATTGGAGGCTATTTTGTAAATGACATCGCCGAAGTCGAGGATTGGTAGGAAGGTCAGTTTTACGAGGGTATGTTTGGCAGCATGAGTGAAGGATGCTTTGTTGCGAAATAGGAAGCCAATTCTAGATTTAACTTTGGATTGGAGATGATTGATGTGAGTCTGGAAGGAGAGTTTACAGTCTAACCAGACACCTAGGTATTTGTAGTTGTCCACAAATTCTAAGTTAGAACCGTCCAGAGAAGTGATGCTGGACAGGCGGGCAGGTGCAGGCAGCAATCGGTTGAAGAGCATGCATTTAGTTTTACTTGTGTTTAGGAGCAGTTGGAGACCACGGAAGGAGAGTTGAATGGCATTGAAGCTCGTCTGGAGGGTTGTTAACACAGTGTCCAAAGAAGGGCCAGAAGTATACAGAATGGTGTCGTCTGCGTAGAGGTGGATCAGAGATTCACCAGCAGCAAGAGCGACATCATTTATGTATACAGAGAAAAGAGTTGGCCCAAGAATTGAACCCTGTGGTACCCCCATAGAGACTGCCAGAGGTCCAGACAGTAGGCCCTCCGATTTGACACACTGAACTCTGTCAGAGAAGTAGTTGGTGAACCAGGCGACGCAATCGTTTGAGAAACCAAGGCTACTGAGTCTGCCGATGAGGATGTGGTGATTAACAGAGTCAAAAGCTTTGGCCAGGACAATGAATACGGCAGCACAGTATTGTTTCTTATCGATGGCGGTTACGATGTCATTTAGGACCTTGAGCGTGGCTGAGGTGCACCCATGACCAGCTCTGAAACCAGATTGCATAGCGGAGAGGGTGCGGTGTGATTCGAAATGGTCGGTAATCTGTTTGTTGACTTGGCTTTCGAAGACCTTAGAAAGGCAGGGTAGGATGGATATAGGTCTGTAGCAATTTGGGTCAAGAGTGTCACCTCCTTTGAAGAGGGCGATGACAGCAGCTGCTTTCCAATCTATGGGAATCTCAGACGACACGAAAGAGAGGTTGAACAGGCTAGTAATAGGGGTTGCAATAATTTTGGCAGATAATTTTAGAAAGAAAGGGTCCAGATTGTCAAGCCCAGCTGATTTGTAGGGGTCCAGATTTTGCAGCTCTTTCAGAACATTAGCTGAATGGATTTGGGAGAAGGAGAAATGGGGGAGGCTTGGGCGAGTAGCTGTGGGGGGTGCAGTGCTGTTGAATGCAGTAGGGGTAGTTAGGTGGAAAGCATGGCCAGCCGTAGAAAAATGCTTATTGAAATTCTCAATTATAGTGGGCTTATCGGTGGTGACAGAGTTTCCTATCCTCAGTGCAGTGGGCAGTTGGGAGGAGGTGTTCTTATTCTCCATGGACTTTACAATGTCCCAGAACTTTTTAGAGTTTGAGTTGCACGAAGCAAATTTCTATTTGAAAAAGATAGCCTTGGCGTTTCTAACTGCCTGTGTGTATTGGTTTCTAACTTCCCTAAAAAGTTGCATATCGCGGGGGCAGTTCGATGCTAATGCAGAACGCCACAGGATATTTTTGTGTTGGTTAAGGGCAGTCAGGTCTGGGGAGAACCAAGGGCTATATCTGTTCCTGGTTCTACATTTCTTGAAAGGGGCATGCTTATTTAAGATGGAGAGGAAGGCATTTTTTTTAAATAACCAGGCGTCCTCTACTGACGGGATGAGGTCAATATCCTTCCAGGATACCAGGGCCAGGTCGATTAGAAAGGCTTGCTCGTTGAAATGTTTCAGGGAGCGTTTGACAGTGATGAGTGGAGGTCGTTTGACCGCTGACCCATTACAGGTGCAGGCAATGAGGCAGTGATCGCTGAGATCTTGGTTGAAAACAGCAGAGGTGTATTTAGAGGGCACGTTGGTTAGGATGATATCTATGAGGGTGCCAGTGTTTGCGGCTTTGGGGTTGTACCTGGTGGGTTCATTAATAATTTGTGTGAGATTGTGGGCATCAAGCTTGGATTGTAGGATGGCTGGGGTGTTAAGCATGTCCCAGTTTAGGTCACCTAGTAGCACGAGCTCTGAAGATAGATGGGGGGCAATCAGTTCACATAGAGCACAGCTAGGGGCCGAGGGGGGTCTATAGCAGGCGGCAACGGTGAGAGACTTGTTTTTGGAGAGGTGGATTTTTAAAAGTAGAAGTTCAAATTGTTTGGGTACAGACCTGGATAGCAGGACAGAACTCTGCAGGCTATCTCTGCAGTAGATTGCAACACCGCCCCCTTTGGTCGTTCTATCTTGTCTGAAAACGTTGTAGTTAGGGATGAAGATTTCAGAGTTTTTGGTGGACTTCCTAAGCCAAGATTCAGACACAGCTAGGACATCCGGGTTGGCAGAGTGTGCTAAAGCAGTGAATAAAACAAACTTAGGGAGGAGGCTTCTAATGTTAACATGCATGAAACCAAGGTTATTACGGTTACAGAAGTCATCAAAAGAGAGCGCCTGGGGAGTAGGAGTGGAGCCAGGCACTGCAGGGCCTGGATTCACCTCTACATCCCCAGAGGAGCAGAGAAGAATAAGTATGAGGGTACGGCTAAAAGCTACAAGAATTGGTCGTCTGTGACGTCCAGAATAGAGAGAAAAAGGAGCAGGTTTCTGGGGGCGATAAAATAGCTTCAAGGTATAATGTACAGACAAAGGTATGGTGGGATGTGAGTACAGAGGAGGTAAACCTAGGCATTTAGTGATTATGAGAGAGATATTGTCTCTAGAAACATCATTGAAACCAGAAGATGTCATAGAATGTGTGGGTGGAGGAACTGAGAGGTTGGATAAGGTATAATGAGCAGGGCTAGAGGCTCTACAGTGAAATAAGCCAATAAACACTAACCAGAACAGCAATGGACAATGCATATTGACATTAAGGAGAGGCATACTTAGCCGAGTGATCAGAGGGTCCAGTGAGATTCAGACAGCTAGCCGGGCCATAGGTAGCAAGCTGGTGGAAGATGGGAGGGAGGTCTGTTTTTAGCCACCTCGTGCGTTTCCGTCTGTGGGTTAGTGGGGTTCCGTGTGGAAGGGGGGACCTGTCCAAGTTGGCAAAATAGTTAGTTATAGTGGCCCAAGAAAAGTGTCCGATAGACCTATTCAGATTGCAGCCGAAAAGACAGCTAACGATTAGCCGGCCGCAGATGGGCGATCAGGTTACGTCGCGACGGAGGGGCCAGTTGGATAACTCCCTCGGGCAGATAACGTCGGTGGTCCAGTCGTGAAGACCCGATGGGGCTCCGCATCGGCAGTAAAACGGGTCAGGATATGTGAATTGTAGCCCAGGAGACACTTCAGCTGGCTAGCTCAGGAATAGCCCAGGAGTGGCTGACGGAACTCTTCAGCTGGCTAGCTCTGTAATAATGTGTGTTAATTCCGTGACCGACGTTGCCAATAGTCACTCAGGTAGCAGCTAGTTAGCTGCAAGATCCAGGTGTAAATGTCCAGAGCTTGCGGTAGAAATCGGGGAAAGGAGAGAGAATAGGTCCGGTATGCTCTGGTCTGAGTCGCGCCGCACAAAAACTGGCGATAGCTTTTCGAGCTAATGGATAGCTGAGGACAGCTAACCGTGGCTAGCTGAACTTCAACGTTAGCCAGTGAAAATGGCTAACCTCTGGCTAGCTTCTGTTGTGGAATTCAGATGAGGTAAATAATACTTTATTTTTTAAATTGGTGAGGCGGGTTGCAGGAGAGTGCTTTGAGGTTGAGTTTTTAGAAGAAAAAATGTAAAAAGATAAGTGAAGAAAAAATATGTAAATATATATATACACGGGACACGACAAGAGGAGGGTAATGGACGTCTGAACTGCTACGCCATCTTGGAACCACATACATAATTTTTTGCCAGAGATAGCACTTGTATAGCCTAAGAAAGTAGCAGAAATGTGTAGAAAGTAGTTTTGAATGCATTTTATTGAAGCGAAACAATTGAACGTTTTTGGCAACATAGTGATATATTCTTATATACTGTACAAAATACTAGTCTTCTCCCATTTTTTAACCATTGCCCCCACCCACAAGGTGTATAAACAACAACAATAAATAAGAATAAAATAAGATAATAGATACAAAACAAAAACGTGAAGAACATAAATCAATCAACTCTAATTAGCACATGTAGGACAGTATGCAAATGTGTGTGCATGGATTTTTCAGATGTATTTCTCACATGTGCAGCACATAGCATTTGTTTTATAATCCTTCTTTGGGGAGTAGAATTGGCATATCCTCCTCTTGCCTGCCCCAGCTTTAGCCTCAGGTGAATCAGAACAAGATTCAGCCCCCTGAACAGCTTTCACAAGCGCTGCCGAGGCTGTTGTGCGGGGGAGGCGCTCCCTTCTTTGAATGTGTGGGGTTACAAGTGCCTTTCCCAGCTGCTCCAGGAACACCCTCCTCTTGTTCAGCTTATCAGGCATCCAGGTAGGGTTGATCTTGTTCCATATCACGAAGGCATTGTATGAGGACATATCAATGATGTTATGGAAGATGACCAGGAGCCAGTAGGCAGTCATCCTCCTGCAGCTGTAAGTACCAATCACCTTGTCCAGGTTGTCCACGGCTCCTTTGTTGTAGTCCAGGATGATGGCTGGCTTCCTGTCATCATGATCACTGATCTCAGCCGTTTTGTGCAGTGTGCTCAGGAGGACCACATTCTTGTTCCTCTTTGGGAGGTAAGAAACTAGATTGGTGGTGGGGGTAAAGGCAAACTTTGATGAGAAGGCCTCTCTCCCCTTTGTTGCGAGGAGTGCAGGGGGAGCTCAGGCTTATTCTTTCTAACTGTGCCAACCATCTTCCTCTTCAGGAGCTGCTGGCTGAGTTCATAAGAGGTGAAGAAATTGTCACACGTGACATTGTGCCCCCTCAGTCCATCTGTCACATCAAGCACAACCCACATCCCCTGGTTCTTCTCCGGGCCTCCACTGGTCGGCTTCCATGTGTAGACTTGCATCTTCCAAGCTTAGCTGGATTATGCATCACAGGCCACCCATATCTTGATGCCATACTTTGCTGGGCATATACTGCCGGAAAGGACAGCGACGTTTTGACAAAAGAGATAACTATCAGTAATTTGTATCAGTGTCACAGAAAACAATCACATCACAATGTGATCAATCACAATGATCACAATGATTTTACAGCAATACATAATACAATTCACAGTGAAAATCACTTACATTACAGAAAATAAAAAATGAGAAAATAAAAATGTACCTCTGAATGGAATGTACCTCTGAATGGTTGTAGAGGTATGGCAGATGCTCCACCCACTTCTCCCAGACCTCTCTTATGGCTGCCAGTTTGTCTCTTACACATCCTGCAGGTCTTGATTCTTGCACAGAAAATCGCCCTTCCACTCTCTGCATCCCAGAGACTACATGTAGCCTTGCCTCGGGACCTATACACACCCACTAAGATTAGCAGCCCAATGTAGGCACATAGGTCAATCTCATCCATCCTTTTCCAGTTGTCTCCATATTTACGGAAATCCTCCAAATTTGTTATCTCCAGGATGATTTTTTCGATGGCTGGTGTGATGAACATGTAGAATGTTGAGGCGATGTCCTAGGCATGGGCAACTGCATGTCTTGTGGGTCATGGGGTCATCCTTATGACATTTTGTGCTGCCATCCTTACTGGTTATATTGTGACAAGGACCATGTTATTTTGCTGTTGTTTGACAAAAATGTCTCTCTTTCAGCTTGGGGGATTTATTCTTCATCTGAAGATGATGCATTGTGCTCTGGGTTGTATTCTTCCCCATCTTCTTCCTCAGATACCTCCTCCTCTTCTAAATCATTGTTCTCTTGTTCCTCTTGGACATCTGAAAAAATCAGATCTACGACCTGTTGGGCACTGAAACGTGAACTCATGGCTTCAGCAAAGAGAGAACTGGGGGGACTGTCGTCTGCAGCACCTTTGTAGCCTCTGACTGCATTCCCCATTAGTAAACAATGCTTTCAAGAAATGTTTATTTTGTCTGTATTTTTTACATTTTGTCTGTGAACTTGAATCATGTGTGGGGTCGTGGAGGGGAGATGGTTCACAGACAAAATAAACAAAATTTCACATGCACAAGAAAGTTTTAGTTTTGTCTGAGTTCAATCAGTAGCACGCATAATCTCCATTTCTCATTGTGTGTGTGTGTGTGTGTGTGTGTGTGTGTGTGTGTGTGTGTGTGTGTGTGTGTGTGTGTGTGTGTGTGTGTGTGTGTGTGTGTGTGTGTGTGTGTGTGTGTCTTTGTGTTTTTTGTGGTGTGTAAATGCCGGGTCAAAAATGACCCTAAGACAATCTTTGTACCCTGGTGGTGTACAGCTTTCATGGAACAATGAACAAAGGCGATGTTTCAGTTTTTCTAATGTTGGGGTCACTCTAGGAAAAGTAATCAAATATCAAGTTGAAGAAATATAATTTAGGGGGTTTTCTCTGCTGTTAAACATAGTGGCGGGTCATCCCAGATGGCGTTGCAGTCGGACGTGTGTTTTTGTCTTGTCCCTTCCTGTCCCTTGTAAACATCGTTTTTCCTTGTTTTTTTCTTTCTTTCGTATATATATTTAATATTTTAATATCACTTTCTATCTATGGACTGAATATACTCTCCTGCAACCCGCCTCACCCAATGTGGTACGGATCTGCTAACTGGCTACCAGCTAACTGGCTACTAGTTAGCCACGGCCCGTTAGCTGTCTAAAGTACATCGGACAGTTAGCTTAAGAGGCCCATCGGACAAATTCTTTGGCCACTATACCCACCATACGGAGCCCTGCTGATCCGTCGTCTGAACCGTCACCTGAACCGGAATCCCAGCAGAGGCTAGCCAGCTAACTAGCTACTAGCTAGTAGTCAGCTAGCCACTGCTAGCGGTCATCAGCCACCTCTAGCACGGACAACTCTCGCCAGTCTGCACAGAGCGACTCAAACCAGAGCAAATCTGACTTATTTTTCTCCATATCTCCGGATTCCTACCGCAAGCT
Organism: Salmo salar; assembly: GCF_965601325.2. Taxonomy (NCBI): domain Eukaryota; kingdom Metazoa; phylum Chordata; class Actinopteri; order Salmoniformes; family Salmonidae; genus Salmo; species Salmo salar. The sequence goes on from NC_138300.1 coordinate 47,223,384, forward strand.
CTGAACCTTTTTTTTCTTCACCTGGATCATCACAGCTAGCTAGCTGCTATTCGAGTGGCCACTCCTGGCTAACGTCACTGTCCCGATGCAAGAACCAATTAGCCTAGCCTTGCTAGGCCCATCTCCCGGCTAGCCAAAGAGGTCCATCAGTCACTACTTGGGCTACAATACCTCTTTTTGCCAACTGGCTTGGACCCCCGCCGACTCATCACAGCTGGACCACCGACGTGATTCGCCCGATGGGATTTTTCTCAGCTGGCTCCGCCGTCGCTTCGTCCCCTGAAATAGGCCTGCTAGCTGTCCAGACACATCAGACTGTTAGCTTAAGAGGCCCACCGGACAAATTATCTGGCCACTATAACTATTCTTCCAATAGACCTGGTTTACCACACGGAGCCCTGCTGATCCGTCTGCCGACGTAATCAGCATGAGGGGGCCACAACAGACTTTCAAACGTCGCAACGTCCCTCCAAGGCCCTTCTGTTAGCTTGCTAACCCCGGCCCGCAAGCTGCCTGAAGCCACTCACTGGACTCCTATGATCACTCGGCTATACATGCCTCTCGCTAATGTCAATATGCCTTGTCCATTGCTGTTTTGGTAAGTATTTATTGCCTTATTTCACTGTAGAGCCTCTAGCCCTGCTCAACACGCCTTATATAATACTTTAGTTTCCACCTACCACACATGGAGTGACATCACCTGGTTTAAATGATATTTCTAGGGACAATATCTCTTTAATCGTCACTCTATGCACAGGTTTACCCTCACTGTATCCACATCCTACCATACCTTTGTCTGTACATTATGCCTTGAATCTATTCTACCACGCCCAGAAATCTGCTCCTTTCACTCTCTGTTCTAAACATACTAGACGACCAGTTATTTTAGCCTTTAGCCGTACCCTTATCCTACTCCTCCTCAGTTCCTCTAGTGATGTGGAGGTTAATCCAGGCCCTGCGTTGCCTTGCTCCACTCCCATTCCCCAGGCGCTATCATTTGTTGACTTCTGTAACCATAAAAGCCTTGGTTTCATGCATGTTAACATTAGAAGCCTCCTCCCTAAGTTTGTTTTATTCACTGCCCTAGCACACTCTGCCAACCCGGATGTCCTAGCCGTGTCTGAATCCTGGCTCAGGAAGACCACCAAAACCCCTGAAATTTCCATCCCTAACTATAACATTTTCCGACAAGATAGAACTGCCAAAGGGGGCGGTGTTGCAATCTACTGCAGTGATAGCCTGCAGAGTTCTGTCTTACTGTACCCAAACAATTCGAGCTTCTACTTTTAAAAATCCACCTTTCCAGAAAGAAGTCTCTCACCGTTGCTGCTAGCTATAGACCACCCTCTGCCCCCAGCTGTGCCTTGGACACCATATGTGATCTGATTGCCCCCCATCTATCTTCAGAGCTCGTGCTGCTAGGTGACCTAAACTGGAACATGCTTAACACCCCGGGCATCCTACAATCTAAGCTTGATGCCCTCAATCTCTCACAAATTATCAATGAACCCAGCAGGTACAACCCCAAATCCGTAAACACGGGCACCCTCATAGATATCATCCTAACCAACTTGCCCCCCAAATATACCTCTGCTGTTTTCAACCAAGATCTCAGCGATCACTGCCTCATTGCCTGCATCCGTAACGGGTCTGCGGTCAAAAGACCACCCCTCATCACTATCAAACGCTCCCTAAAACACTTCAGCGAGCAGGCCTTCCTAATCGACCTGGCTCGGGTATCCTGGAAGGATATTGACCTCATCCCGTCAGTAGAAGATGCCTGGTCATTCTTTAAAAGTGCCTTCCTCACCATCTTAAATAAGCATGCCCCTTGCAAAAAATGTAGAACCAGGAACAGATATAGCCCTTGGTTCTCTCCAGACCTGACTGCCCTTGACCAGCACAAAAACATCCTGTGGCGTTCTGCATTAGCATCGAATAGCCCCCGTGCAACTTTTCAGGGAAGTTAGGAACAAATATACACAGGCAGTTAGGAAAGTTAAGGCTAGCTTTTTCAAGCAGAAATTTCCATCCTGTAGCACAAACTCAAAAAAGTTCTGGGACACTGTAAAGTCCATGGAGAATAAGAGCACTTCCTCCCAGCTGCACTGAGGCTAGGAAACACTGTCACCACCGTTAAATCCACTATAATTGAGAATTTCAATAAGCATTTTTCTACGGCTGGCCATGCTTTCCACCTGACTACCCCTACTCCGGTCAACAGCCCTGCACTCACCACAGCAACTCGCCCAAGCCTCCCCCATTTCTCCTTCACCCAAATCCAGATAGCTAATGTTCTTAAAGAACGGCAAAACCTGGACCCTTCAAATCAGCCGGGCTAGACAATCTGGATTCTCTCTTTTTAAAATTATCTGCCGAAATTGTTGCAACCCCTATTACTAGCCTGTTCAACTGCTCTTTCGTATAGTCTGAGATTCCCAAAGATTGGAAAGCTGCCGCGGTCATCCCCCTTTTCAAAGGGGAAGACACTCTAGACCCAAATTGCTACAGACCTATATCTGTTCTACCCTGCCTTTCTAAGGTCTTCGGAAGCCAAGTCAACAAACAGATTACCGACCATTTCGAATCCCACCGTACGTTCTCCGCTATGCAATCTGGTTTCAGAGCTGGTCATGGGTGCACCTCAGCCACGCTCAAGGTCCTAAACGATATCAAAACCGCCATCGATAAGAGACATTACTGTGCAGCCGTATTCATTGCCCTGGCCCATGCTTTCGACTCTGTCAATCACCACATTCTTATTGGCAGACTCAACAGCCTTAGTTTCTCAAATGACTGCCTCGCCTGGTTCACCAACTACTTCTCAGATAGAGTTCAATGTGTCAAATCGGAGGGCCTGTTGTCCGGACCTCTTGCAGTCTCTATCGGGGTGCCACAGGGTTCAATTCTCGGGCCAACTCTCATCTCTGTATACAGCTATGATGTCGCTCTCGCCGCTGGTGATTCTCTGATCCACCTCTACGCAGACGACACCCTTTTTTGGACACTGTGTTAACTAACCTCCAGACGAGCTTCAATGCCATACAACTCTCCTTCCGTGGCCTCCAACTGCTCTTAAATGTAAGTAAATCTAAATGCATGCTCTTCAACCGATCACTGCCCGCCCATCCAGCATCACTACTCTGGACGGTTCTGACTTAGAATATGTGGACAACTACAAATACCTATGTGTCTGGCTAGACTGTAAACTCTCCTTCCAGACTCACAATAAGCACCTCCAATCCAAAATTAAATCTAGAATCGGCTTCCAATTTCTCAACAAAGCATCCTTCACTCATGCTGCCAAACATACCCTCGTAAAACTGACCATCCTACCGATCCACGACTTTGGCGATGTCATTATAAAATAGCCTCCAACACTCTACTCAACAAGCTGGATGCAGTCTATCACAGTGCCATCTGTTTTGTCACCAAAGCCCTATATATCACCCACCACTGCGACCTGTACACTCTCGTTGGCTGGCCATCGCTTCATACTCATCTCCAAACCCACTGGCTCCAGGTCATCTACAAGTCTCTGCTAGGTAAAGCCCCACCTTATCTCAGCTCACTGGTCACCATAGCAGCACCCATCCGTAGCACGTGCTCCAGCAGGTATATCTCACTGGTCACCCCCAAAGCCAATTCCTCCTTTGGCTTCCAGTTCTCTGCTGCCAATGACAGAACGAACTGCAAAAATCACTGAAGCTGGAGAACCATATCTCCCTCACTAGCTTTAAGCACCAGCTGTCAGAGCAGCTCACAGATCACTGCACCTGTACATAGCCCATCTGTAAACAGCCCATCTATCTACCTACCTCATCCCCATACTGTATTTATTTATTTATCTTGCTCAACATGTTGACCCCCCCAGTATCTCTACTTGCGCATTCATCTTCTGCACATTAACCATTCCAGTGTCTAATTGCTATATTGTAATTACTTCACCACCATGGCCTATTTATTGCCTACCTCCCTTATCTTACCTCATTTGCACTCACTGTATATAGATTTTTCTTTTATTGACTGTATGTTTGTTTATTCCATGTGTAACTGTGTGGTTGTAATGTCTTGTCTGTGGTGTGGCGGAAAGAAGCGCAGGAAGCAGCGAACACTGTGTGGTAATTTTAATCAAGAACCACCCGTACAAAATAAGAGGTCTCCCAGCAACAGGGAAAAATACAATGAACAAGCACAGTCAACAAACGCAGTTGACATACAGAAAAACAATCCCGCACAATAGGGTGCGGGCCAGCTGAACTAAATAGCCCTCTTAATTACCTAACTCAGGGCAGGTGAGAAAACATAAAAAAAAAGGAAAAACAAAAAGGGAATCGGTGGTAGCTAATAGGCCGGTGACGACGACCGCCGAGCGCCACCCGAGCAGGAGGGGGCGCCACCGTCGGTAGGAATCGTGACAGTACCCCCCTCCTGACGCGCGGCCCCTGCAGCGCGCCGACACCGGCCTCGAGGCCGACCCGGAGGACGAGGCGCAGGGCGATCCGGACGGAGGCGGTGGAACTCCTTCAACATGGATGGGTCCAAGACGTCCTCCGCCGGCACCCAGCACCTCTCCTCCGGACCGTACCCCTCCCAGTCCACAAGGTACTGCAGGCCCCCCGCCCGGCGTCTCGAGTCCAGAATGGCCCTTACGCTGTATGCCGGGGACCCCCCGATGTCCAGGGGGGGTGGAGGGACCTCCGGCACCTCATCTTCTTGTAGGGGACCAGCCACCACCGGCCTGAGGAGAGACACATGAAACGAGGGGTTAATACGGTAATAGGAAGGGAGTTGCAACCGATAACACACCTCGTTTATCCTCCTCAGGACTTTGAAGGGCCCCACACACTGCGGCCCCAGCTTCCGGCAGGGCACGCGGAGAGACAGGTTCCGGGTCGAGAGCCAGACCCTGTCACCCGGTGCGAACACCGGCGCCTCACTGCGGTGGCGGTCAGCACTCCTTTTCTGCCTAGCACTGGCCTCCTTCAGTGAGTCCTGTACTGCTTTCCAGGTCTCCTTGGAGTGCTGAACCCAGTCCTCCACCGCAGGAGCCTCGGTCTGGCTCTGGTGCCATGGGGCCAGGACCGGCTGGTACCCTAGCACACACTGGAAGGGTGACATGTTAGTAGAGGAGTGGCGAAGTGAGTTCTGGGCTAACTCTGCCCAAGGAATATACCTCGCCCACTCCCCTGGCCGGTCCCGGCAATACGACCTCAGGAACCTGCCCACCTCCTGGTTCACCCTCTCCGCCTGCCCATTGCTCTCGGGGTGATAACCGGAGGTTAAACTGACCGAGACCCCCAGCCGCTCCATAAACGCCTTCCAGACCCTGGATGTGAACTGGGAACCCCGATCAGAGACAATATCGTGGGTAAATAGGGCCTCCGCAGTCTGCAGGGCCGTAGGGAGACCGGGCAAGGGGAGGAGACGGCAGGACTTAGAAAACCGATCCACAACCACCAGAATCGCAGTGTTCCCCTGAGAGGGGGGAAGATCTGTCAGGAAGTCGATAGACAGGTGCGACCATGGCCGTTGCGGAACGGGGAGGGGCTGTAACTTCCCTCTCGGTAAATGCCTAGGAGCCTTACTCTGGGCACAGACCGAACAGGAAGAGACATATGACCTCACGTCCTTAGCCAAGGTGGGCCACCAATACTTCCCCCTTAGACTCCGCCCTGTCCTCTCTACACCAGGATGACCCGCCGCAGGTAGCGTGTGCGCCCACCGAATCAACCGATCGCGAACATCGAGCGGCACATACATGCGCCCCACGGGCACCTGCGCAGGCGCAGGATCCAACGCCAGTGCCCGCTCGATGTCCGCGTCCACCTCCCACGCCACTGGTGCCACCAGCCTAGACGCTGGAATGATGGGAGTTGGATCGATGGGGCGGTCATCCGTGTCATACAGACGGGACAGCGCGTCGGCTTTAGTATTAAGGGAACCCGGTCTATATGAGATGGTAAACCTAAACCGGGCGAAGAACATGGCCCACCTTGCCTGACGTGGATTCAGTCTCCTCGCTGCCCGGATGTACTCCAGGTTTCGGTGGTCGGTCCAGATGAGAAAGGGGTGCTTAGCCCCCTCAAGCCAGTGTCGCCACACCCTCAAGGCTTTGACTACCGCTAGCAACTCCCTGTCCCCCACATCGTAGTTACGCTCCGCCGAACTGAGCTTCCCTGAGAAGAAAGCGCAGGGGCGGAGTTTCGGTGGCGCACCCGAGCGCTGTGATAGCACGGCACCCACCCCAGCCTCGGATGCGTCCACCTCTACCACGAACGCTAAAGATGGGTCCGGGTGCGCCAACTCGGGCGCGTCGGTGAACAGGGTCTTCAACTTCTTGAAGGCTCCGTCCGCCTCCGTCGACCATCTCAAACGCGCCGGCCCCCCCTTCAGCAGTGAGGTAATGGGAGCCGCTACCTGGCCAAACCCCCGGATAAACCTCCGGTAGTAGTTGGCAAAGCCCAAGAACCGCTGCACCTCCTTCACCGTGGTTGGAGTCGGCCAATTACGCACGGCCTTAACGCGGTCACACTCCATCACCACCCCTGTGGTGGAAATGCGATAACCCAGAAAGGAGACGGCTCGTTTGAAAAACTCACACTTCTCAGCCTTAACGTATAGGTCATGCTCCAGCAGTCTACCAAGCACCCTGCGCACCAGGGACACATGCGCGGAGCGGGTGGCGGAATATATCAGAATGTCATCGATATAGACAATCACGCCCTGCCCGTGCAGGTCCCTGAGAATCTCGTCAACAAAGGATTGAAAGACGGCTGGAGCATTTTTCAACCCATACGGCATGACGAGGTACTCATAATGGCCTGATGTGGTACTAAAGGCGGTTTTCCACTCGTCTCCCTTCTTGATACGCACCAGGTTATACGCGCTCCTGAGATCCAATTTTGTGAAGAACTGTGCTCCGTGAAATGATTCCACCGCCGTAGCGATAAGAGGTAGTGGGTAACTAAACCCCACCGTGATCGCGTTTAGACCTCTATAATCAATGCACGGACGCAGACCTCCCTCCTTTTTCTTCACAAAAAAGAAACTCGAGGAAGCGGGTGAGATGGAGGGCCGAATGTACCCCTGTCCCAAGGATTCCGTGACGTATGTCTCCATAGCCGCCGTCTCCTCTTGTGACAGTGGTTGTATGTTTCGAACTTGGACAGGTCTCATTTGTAAATGAGAACTTGTTCTCAACTAGCCAACCTGGTTAAATAAAGGTGAAATAAATAAATAAATACAAAAATTAAGACAACACAAGGGTTAAGACAGCACAAGGGTTAAGACAACACAAGGGTTAAACAGGGAGTTATTTTGGTCTTAAAGCACATTCAAAAATGTGATTTTCCTGTTTTACACACTATGAGGTTGAAATAACACTCTGAAATTGTGAACATATTGATAATGCCCTTTTAGTTTAAGAGATTTTTGGAGAACCCCCCCCCTGGAATTTCAGCCTGTTCCGGTGGAATGGAGTTTTTGGCCCACAGTATGACAAATCTTATCTGATTATTCTGACCAATGACCAGTCATCTTTTTATTTGCATATGCATCCTCCTACTTTGAAGGGGTAAGCAGGGTAGACTCAGAGTCTAGACGATCCTATCCGCCAATCGGGGCTGTGTATGTAAATATATTTAAATGTATTCATCACGCCCATACGATCAGACTGAGCATTTCAGTAGCAAAAGGAGGCTCTGGGAAATAGTTATTTTGTTTTGTTATTTTTCATGAAATAAACACACACAGAGATTTATTCGACATAGTGAACATTTAAAAATGAAAAGACTGCATGGGGGTTTGTTTCTGTCCCTTTTTCCTTCTCTTTCAGTACCTCTACCTTCCCTTTCTCTCTCTCTCTCTCCATTCCCTCCCTCCCTCCCTTTTTCAGATCTATTCATCTGGGAAGAGCCTTCAAAGGCAGGGTGCAGGCCAGAACTGTGTAATGTAGAACAGAGCAGAGATGGAGGCCTGTGTGTACTTCCAAAACCAACATGTTGATCAGCAGCATTCATAAATAATAAGGTCTTCAGTCAGCCTGGGGTACAGAGGAGCGAGCCAGGAGAGAGTGTGTGTGTGTTTTCATTGGCTGAGAGATGGTGTGTGTGTGTGGGGGGGGCAAATGTAATACCATAATTATGATTAATGAGCTTAGAATCTCTCCATTAAACAGGAAGTAAACTCTGTTTTTTATTTATTTAACCTTTATTTATGTCAGTTAAGAACAAATTGTTATTTACAATGACGGCCTAGGAACAGTGGGTTAACTGCCTTGTTCAGGGGCAGAAGGACAGAAGTGTATATCTATCCCTACATCTACACCTATATCTGGTGAAATACATAACTAGATGGAGGCTATGAACTAATTGTATTGTGTATTAATTTCCTTGAAAATGTGTCAAATAATTGCATAAGTCGCTAAAAATGATAAGAAACGTAAATAAAAATATAGTTAACTAATCCATTCTATCCTGCTTGCCTTTAAGGGGAACTTTCACCAATCAGATCTCCTTACTGAGGTTGAAGAATCAGTGAAATCACAGATTTATACACACCTTAGGTTTCACACACCTCATCATTGTGAAATGTCTCGCACTGTATCATATGGCTGTGTCTACAATCACACCATCTTCAGTATCTGGTGCACACAAATCTTCCACCCTTCTCCATCCTTCACCCTTCCCCCCTTCTCCATCCTCCACTATTTTCCCCTTCTCCATCCTCCCCCCTTCTCCATCCTTTGCCCTTCTCCCCTTCTCCATCCTCCACTATTTTCCCCTTCTCCATCCTCCCCCCTTCTCCATCCTTCACCCTTCCCCCCTTCTCCATCCTTCACCCTTCCCCCCTTCTCCATCCTTCACCCTTCTCCCCTTCTCCATCCTCCACTATTTTCCCCTTCTCCATCCTCCCCCCTTCTCCATCCTTCGCCCTTCTCCCCTTCTCCATCCTCCACCCTTCTCCATCCTCCTCCCTCCCTTCTCCCCTTCTCCATCCTCCCCCCTTCTCCATCCTTCGCCCTTCTCCCCTTCTCCATCCTTCTCCCCTTCTCCATCCTCCACCCTTCTCCATCCTCCTCCCTCCCTTCTCCCCTTCTCCATCCTTCTCCCCTTCTCCACCCTCCACCCTTCTTCATCTTCCACCCTTCTCCCCTTCTCCATCCTCCCCCTTAGTTGTGCAGTTTTCACCAGGCAGCGTATTTGTCCTAATCGAACTGCTGAGTGTGAATGTGAAGCCCTGAGGAGGACCACAAGTCCTCACGCTAAAGCCCTCTGACTTTTAAATTACAGCGTGATGCAGCCAGCCCAATGGTGTTTTAAAATGGGGAGAATATGCTGTCAGACAGGGAGGGAGCAACGAAGAGAGATAGGGAGATGGAGAGCGAGAGCAAGAGACCCTTCTTTCCAAAGGATTACTATGGCAGGCCAGGCAGGATGGACCACTGCTTAGATTGATTAGAATCTTATGCAGCTGGATAAGCATGCGTGATTACAAATGTATGGTCAGCTATTGCCAACACTATCCACAGTCACTCTTTCTTGCTCTTTCGATTTCTCGATCCTTCTCTTGCTCTTCCTCAGAAGACTGCAGGACATTGAAATGGGGGGTTGGAGGTAGGGGTGGAAATGTAGGGAGGTGGCACCCCAGTGACTTCTTATGGTAATTGTGGATCCTTTAGAATAGGTATCAGACTGTCTCCTTTTACCCATTTGATGTATGGGATGTCATTCATGGGAACCTCGTCCTCTCCTTTTTCCTCTAAAGTGTCTGAGAGTGAATAATTGGTTAAAGTATATCTGTGGTGAGGTTTCCAGCCCCAGGACTGTTTTGAGGGTCCCAGCCCCAGGACTGCAGTGAGGGTCTGTGGTATGTGTGTAAGGATTTCAGGACTGTTCACAGGAAAGCAATGTTTTAAGCCTTAACCGTATAACACTGTCAACATCTCAACATATGTAACATAATCATACACATGTTCCCTCTTTTTTCTACCAGCCATGCTGTGAGAGCATTATCCAAATGATTAAAGAGATCAAAAATAACTAACTGTCCAAACGGGTACAGTGCATGCCCTGAATCTCTCTCTCCCACAAAACAGTTAATCTTCAGTCAACTGTACTGTAAGACCATCTGCTCTTCCAATGTATACCTTCTGCTAGTTCTGCTAGTGTCCTGAACTCCGTAGTGTGTGTGTGTGTGTGTGTGTGTGTGTGTGTGTGTGTGTGTGTGTGTGTGTGTGTGTGTGTGTGTGTGTGTGTGTGTGTGTGTGTGTGTGTGTGTGTGTGTTTGTGTGTGTGTGTGTCAACACAGTTCCTCAGTAGATCTACTGTTCTTATGGGAGTGAAGCAGCAAGTCGAGTCGGTCACGGTTTCAGATGTTATTTGTGGCTGTTGTGAGGAATTCTAGGAGAGTGTTTTTAATGTTCATAAAACAGATAGGTTGGAGAGAACAAGGCCACGTATGTAGTGATGATAAGAGAGGTCCTGACTTTATCCCAGCCAGGGAGGGTGTGTGTGCGTACGTGCAAAGAAGCCTAGGCAAGCTCCAGTCCTTTGAAGAACAGGAAGCCTGTGAGTCTGGAAGAGAGTTCACCCCATGTGGTCCCCTTGACTCCCCCCAGTGAACTTCTCCTTCCCAGACTCATAGGCTTTCTGTTGGACGTCCTCTCACTGAACCCCCTCCCTGACCATCAACACACAGAGACTCCTATAACATAGAACTAACGCACTACCTCTCCTTTCCTCAGCTCTCCTCTTCTCTCCTTGTGCCATTGAAATAAATCTATGATATAGCAAGTACAGTAATCCAATACATTTCACCGGTGGCGCACTGTGGCTTTTGGACCCACACTTTTAGAAAAAAGGGTTCCAAAACGGTTCTTCAGCTGTCCCCATAGGGTAACCATTTATGGGTCCAGGTAGAACCTTTTTTGGTTCCAGGCAGCTCTTTTGGGTTCCATGTAGAACACTCTGGGGAAAGCGTTCTACATGGAACCCAATAGGGCTCTTTCTGGAACCCAAAAGGGTTCTTCAAAAGGTTCTCCTATTGGGGCAGCCCTTTTAGGTTCTAGATAGCACCTTTTTTCTAAGAGTGTAGGCCTTCGGGGGGGGGGGCTTCCAAAAAGTTGTACCAAACTCAAAAATCAAGTAAAATAAATGAATATATAGCATCACTTAATCAAACAGACCCAGGACAGCAACAACAACCACACTGATTACATACCCTGTGGTACCCTAACGCCATCACTATCACACCATCACCAAAAGGGACACATCAAAGGATGTGAGTTTGACAGGCTCATGATGCTGAAAGGACAGCAACTGTAATACCTGCGCACTCCATGTAGTAGAGCGCACCTTTTGTAAAATGCATAGCTAGGCCGATAGAGAGACAGCAGTAACACTTAGCACAACCTTGGTCAGAGAGGTGACCAAGAACCTGATGGTCACACTGACAGAGCTCCAGAATTCCTCTATGGGGATGGAAGAAACTTCCAGAAGGACAACTATCTCTGCAGCACTCCACCAATCAGGCCTTTATGGTAGAGTGGCCAGACGGAAGCCACTCCTCAGTAAAAGGCACATGACAGCCCCCTTGGAGTTTGCCAAAAGGCACCTAAAGGACTCTCAGACCATGAGAAACAAGATTCTCTAGTCTGATGAAACCAAGATTTAAATATTTGGCCTGAAAGCCAAGCATCATGTCTAGAGGAAACCTGGCACCATCCCTATGGTGAAGCATGGTGGTGGCAGCATTATGCTGTGGGGAAGTTTTTCAGCGGCAGGGACTGGGAGACTAGTCAGGATCCTAGGGAAAGATGAACGGAGCAAAGTACAGAAAGATCCTTGATGAAAACCTACTCCAGAGCGCTCAGGACCTCAGACTGGGGTGAAGGTTCACCTTCCAACAGGACAACGACCCTAAGCACACAGCCAGGACAACGCAGGAGTGGCTTCAGGACAAGTCTCTGAATGTCCTTGAGTGGCCCAGCCAGAGACTTGAACCTGATTGAACATCTCTGGAGAGACCTGAAAATAGCTGTGCAGTGATGCTCCCCATCCAACCTGACAGAGCTTGAAAGGATCTGCAGAGAAGAATGGGAGAAACTCCCCAGTTTTAACCCTTTAAAATTCAACACAAACTGAAGACATAAATCCGATAGTCATTGAAAATAAGAAAATAATCAGAACATTATTTTAATATTATTGAAAAGATGAAATAGAAATTAAAACATTTATATTTTAAAAATATAACAAATATTTTATAAATCCTTGGGCCTTCTCTAAAGGCCTAGAAGGCCTTGTCTGTTCCCCACTGCATTTCACGAGGTGCAAAAGAAATCCTTGGTCTGGCCATTCCTTCTCTAAACACTCTTTGGGTCAAGTGAAAATTACCCTAAATGTATTCCCTGCAGGCCAAGTCATGTTCTTCCACCTCTCTGGTTTTCACATTCCACCTCTGTGGTTTTCACATTCCACCTCTGTGGTTTTCACATTCCACCTCTGTGGTGTGGAATGTGTTGTTTTCTACTTGACTTCTCACTGTGGCTTTTTTTGTTGTTTGTTGTCGTTGTTGTTGTTGCTTTGACTGTTGAATTCCACTCTCCATTTACATATTTTCTTTAGATTTTATTGACAGACTGAGGGTGGTAGACAAGGAAATACAGCAGGGAGAGTGCCAGACCTGTGAGTGGGCCCCCTGTCAAATGCATCATTCTGTAGTCTATAGCGCTAAGTCTAGACACGCAAAACATTGACCCTGGACTGTGCCATTCACCATGTCTGTCTCTACTTGTCCTCTGCACTGACCCTAAACACACATTTCTGGGCAAGTTGGAGAATAGGTCCTATTTAAAGAAACTGGTCATTTAAAAACACTACTCCGTCCTCGCTCTCCTTTTCTCCCACGGTATTGGGCTGGTCCTGCTGGTTAGGTAGTGTCAATAACAGAGCTACTGACAGACAGTACAATAAAACACGAGAAAGAGGGCGAGAGAGAGAGAACGCGAGACAGAGAGAGCGAGACAGAGACATCTAGGGAAGAAGAGTGGAGTGGTGGACATGGGGGCATTTGCCTCTATGTCAGAAACAGAATTAGTGCACTCAGCAGCTTTAACTCAACCTTTGTGTTGAGACATAATGAGTAGCCTCTGAAGCCACAGGGTTCCTCCTGAAATACACCCATTACAGTGGAGCTCCCTTCGCAGCACCGGGAGGTCCCCAGCTAGCCTAACGCTTTGTGCCCACTGAACTTCGCATGCCCTCTGTGTCATGGTTAAATATGGGCAGGGATTTTGTTGGTGTATTTCTGTGTTGTTTGGGAGCAAGCAGTTTATACTTATGAGAATAAACTAGTATAAGCTTTTACATCGTTGTGTCTGATGTTGTGTATGATGTTGTGTATGAGTGTGACTGTGTGTTATTTATTAGTGTTTCTCAGTGTGTGTGTGTGTGTGTGTGTGTGTGTGTGTGTGTGTGTGTGTGTGTGTGTGTGTGTGTGTGTGTGTGTGTGTGTGTGTGTGTGTGTGTGTGTGTGTGTGTGTGTGTGTGTGTGTGTGTGTGTGTGTGTGTGTGTGTGTGTGTGTGTAATGTAGGTAGCTGTAATGCGCTAGGAGTCAGGAACCAGGTGCAGAAGATGAGTTTAATAATAATAAAAGGCTTGGACCGGAAATGGAGAGAAGAGCGGGTACAAGGTGATGTTCATGGAGGAGGCGAGGGCCTGGTCGATGAAATTCCCCGTGGCACCGGAGTCCACTAGAGCTGTAGAGACAACACCTGAGGGACAGCCAGCCAGTGAAATTGAAGCCAGGAAGGGTTTGGCAGAGAACAATGATGATGCAATACTCACGCCTACCCTGGGAGATGGATGATTACGGGGCTGCACCTCTGCCCCAGTGGACCTCGGGTTGGGACACTCTCCGCTAAAGCTGGTGCCCCTCCTGGCTGCAATAGGAACATAGCGCCAGCTGTCTCCGGTGACGCCGCTCTGCTGCAGAGAGGTGTGTGACCCTAATCTACATCGGTTCTGCCTCAGGACGGCCAAAGGAGGAGGGCGAGGGGCAAGGGAGGTACCGGTGCTTCCGAAGAATGTTGTCCAGATGGATGGCCATCGCGATGAGCATGTCCAAGGAAAGGTTTGTCGTCCCGGCATGCCAACTCCGTCTGGACCTCCTTGTGCAGTCCTCTTCGGAATAGGGTGCAGAGCTGGAGGCTGCCACGATTCAGAAGGTGAGGGCGTACTCCGCAGCTGTCTGGGCACCCTGCCGGAGTTGGAATAGTCGCTCACCTCCCTCTCTGCCCTGAACAAAGCCATGAACCTCTCGTAGGAAGCCAGCACTTCCTTTCCTCTCTCCCAGACGGCTGTAGCCCACTCCAACGCCCACCCACTCAGTAGGAAAATTACCATGGCAACCTTGGACATCTTGGTGGTGGGGCTCCCGTCTGATGGGCGAAATAGAGGGAGCACTGGAGTAGGAAGCCACAGCATTTGGAGTCTGGGAGGGACAGTTGGGCATCGCCTCCCTGGGCGGACTGCTGGGTAGGCTGGGGGGTGGACTGCTGGGTAGGCTGGTGGGCTGACTGCTGGGTAGGCTGGGGGGCGGACTGCTGGGTAGGCTGGGGGGTGGACTGCTGGGTAGGCTGGTGGGCTGACTGCTGGGTAGGCTGGGGGGCTGACTGCTGGGTAGGCTGGGGGGTGGACTGCTGGGTAGGCTGGTGGGCTGACTGCTGGGTAGGCTGGGGGGCTGACTGCTGGGTAGGATGGGGGCTGGCTGCTGGGTAGGCTGGGGGGCTGACTGCTGGGTAGGCTGGGGGCTGACTGCTGGGTGGGCTGGGGGCTGGCTGCTTGGTAGGTTGGGGGGGCGGACTGCTGGGTAGGCTGGTGGGCTGACTGCTGGATAGGCTGGGGGTCTGACTGCTGGGTAGACTGGTGGGCTGACTGCTGGGTAGGCTGGTGGGCTGACTGCTGGGTAGGCTGGGGGGCTGACTGCCGGGTAGGCTGGGGGGCTGACTGCTGGGTAGGCTGGTGGGCTGACTGCTGGGTAGGCTGGGGGGCTGACTGCTGGGTAGGCTGGGGGGCTGACTGCTGGGTAGGCTGGGGGGCTGACTGCTGGGTAGGCTGGGGGGCTGACTGCTGGGTAGGCTGGGGGGCTGACTGCTGGGTAGGCTGGAGGGCTGACTGCTGGGTAGGCTGGGGGGCTGGCTGCTGGGACAACTAGTTGGAGGGGAATCCTCTCGGGTGGCGACGAGGCGGTGGACCTCACCCAACTGCTACCATAGTTTGCGAGGCAGTATTCTGTAATGATTGCGCTGGGAGTCAAGAAGCAGGTGCAGAAGGCGAGGTTAATAATAATAAAAGGCAGATAAACTAAACAGGAGACGAGTACTAAACGAGACAAAACCAATACTGCCTGTTGACTGAGGCTACTGAGGGCTAAATAAAAGGAGAGTAATCATGGTGATGATGAGGTCCAGGTGTGCGTAATGATGGGGAGCAGGTGTGTGAAATGATGGTACAAGGATTGGTGGTTAATAGATCGGGACGTGGAGCGCTGGAGAGGGAGAATGGGAGTAGGCGTGACAGTAGCTTAAAGTAGACCCATCTGTCTATGAAAGAGAGAGAGAGTGGCTGTCGATCACATGACCACCTTGCAGTAGGTAATTAACAGACCCCCTCACCAGAGGACCTGGTGTCTAACCATACACTCCTCAGGGATAGAGCGTGTGTGTGTGTGTGTGCGGTTGACCTTGGGAACCCTTGAGTTCTGTGTAATTTCTTCCAGGAGAGGAGAAAAGAGAGAGCCAGAGGAGAGGACAGAGAGAGAGGCCTTTCATTTGATATCTCTCCCCTGCACAGGGAATACTCTTCCCTGCCCTACTGCTTGTCTTTCCTCCTCTAGTAGTAGAAGAGAGACAGAGAATAGAAGCTGTCCTTGGAAATAATGGCCTCACGCTTCCATCTGTCCACACATACTGTGACAGCACCCTCACCAACACGTCTACCAAACCTCTAGGGGAACAGGATCAAGATATGAAATTGTGTGCAGAGCTTAACCCTCTTTTTGTCAACAATAGTTTTTTATTTAATGAAACTTTATAGTCAAGGCACATAATAGAAAACAGCACCATACAACATTGACTGTGTGTGTGTGTGTGTGTGTGTGTGTGTGTGTGTGTGTGTGTGTGTGTGTGTGTGTGTGTGTGTGTGTGTGTGTGTGTGTGTGTGTGTGTGTGTGTGTGTGTGTGTGTGTGTGTGTGTGTGTGTGTGTGTGTGTGTGTGTGTGTGTGTGTACGCGCGTGCGTACTTACACCTGAAGAATCAGTCAAACAGTGGTCAGTTTGTGCTAGCCACTACAGTTTAAGAGGATCTCTACATAATGCAGATTAAGCAACATGCTAACTGTTGTAGAGTATATCTCTACATAGTGCACATTAAGTAGCATGCTAACTGTTGTAGAGTATATCTCTAAATAGTGCACATTAAGCAGCATGCTAACTGCTGTGGAGTATATCTCTACATAGTGCACATTAAGCAGCATGCTAACTGCTGTAGAGTATATCTCTACATAGTGCACATTAAGCAACATGCTAACTGCTGTAGAGTATATCTCTACATAGTGCACATTAAGCAACATGCTAACTGTTGTAGAGTATATCTCTACATAGTGCACATTAAGTAGCATGCTAACTGCTGTAGAGTATATCTCTACATAGTGCACATTAAGTAGCATGCTAACTGCTGTAGAGTATATCTCTACATAGTGCACATTAAGCAACATGCTAACTGCTGTAGAGTTTATCTCTACATAGTGCACATTAAGTAGCATGCTAACTGCTGTAGAGTATATCTCTACATAGTACACATTAAGCAACATGCTAACTGCTATAGAGTATATCTCTACATAGTGCACATTAAGCAACATGCTAACTGTTGCCAGAAACACTTGTCTGTTGTCGTGGATCCAGGAGATGGCTGATTCAGGGCCAGTCAGTCTAAACTCTCCCCAGCTGTACACACTGTCTGTCTGTCTGTCTGTCTGTCTGTCTGTCTGTCTGTCTGTCTGTCTGTCTGTCTGTCTGTCTGTCTGTCTGTCTGTCTGTCTGTCTGTCTGTCTGTCTGTCTGTCTGTCTGTCTGTCTGTCTGTCTGTCTGTCTGTCTGTCTGTCTGTCTGTCTGTCTGTCTGTCTGTCTGTCTGTCGGGATGAGAGAAACCTGAGAGGTGGTGTCATGCTGGTGGGCAGTGGCACTCAGCACTGGGAAAGACGAGTGGAGCCACGATGAAAGACAAGGCAGATCAAACACTAGGGGGTGGGGGGGGAGAGAGAGAATATAATACTGTCCCTTTGCCAGCGAGAGAGGGGCAGACGCCAGAAAGACTGAAAGCATGCTAGCAGTGGGTCAGAGGGAATGTATGTGAAGTAGTGTGTGTGCACGTGAGTGCTTGTGTTTGTGCATGTGTGTGACTGAGAGAGACCAAGGGAAAGCGAGTGCTTGTGACTCTTCTGTGTTTGACTGTTCCAGACCTCATCACTCAAATATTCCCTAAGCAGCTTCAGATCATGAAACATATTTAGTTATTCAAACATACATACTTATACACTCCCATGATGTGGAAATTATATGACATACTGGAAACATACTGCAGATGTACTGTATGTTTTTGCCTAAAGATTTAGCGTGAGATTTTTCTACAGTGTTACAATTTGGCAGAGACTAGCAACAGCACTGATAAAATGAGATGTCCTATAGTGTCACGCCCTGACCATAGAGAGCCCTTGGTTCTCTATGGTATAGTAGGTCAGGGCGTGACTAGGGGGTGTTCTAGGTTTATTTTTTCTATGTTGGTGTGCTTGGTATGGTTCCCAATTAGAGGCAGCTGGTAATCGTTGCCTCTAATTGGGGATCATATTTAGGTAGCCTTTTTCCCACCTGTGTTTTGTGGGATATTGTTTTGAGTTAAGTGCATGTAGCACCTCTGATGTCACGGTTCGTTGATTGTTTACTTGTTTTGTTTGGAAGTTCGCTCTAAATAAAGATGTGGAACTTTAGTCACGCTGCGCCTTGGTCCGTCTCTCCACACAGCCATGACATATGGTGTCTTTGCTAGCTACAATAGTTAAGAATATAATAATATGTATATATGTCACTTGTATCCAAAGCGACTTACAGTCACGTGTGCGTACATTTTACTTGTGGATGGACCCGGGAATCAAACACACAACCCTGACAATGCAAGCGCCCTGCTCTAACGACTGAGCCACACAGGACCCCCTACTGAGCCACACAGGACCCCCAACTGAGCCTTACAGATTACAGAAGTCCTACATGTTGCTCTTGAAATCTGGTTAAACATGGTTTTTGATCATAGAAAACAACATCTATAACCATATTCAACTTTTCAAATATTTTTGACAGCTTGACAACCTCGTCAGTCACTTTGTAAATTTCATCCCATCTGCCTGGAAAGGCTCTTTAATATATTGAGAAAATGCATGCTATAACTAAACATTTTTTTGTGCTGTCAAAAGCAGCAGCTCATTTGTCAGGCTAGCTGGCACACTACAGATTAATGTGTCGTATTTATACATTGGCCTCCACTCTAGCCAGGCCGTTCAGGCCTTCATTCCATCAGTGCTTACTGCACTATTACCAAACAGACACCCCAGTGTGCTTACTGCACTATTACCAAACAGACACCCCAGTGTGCTTACTGCACTATTACCAAACAGACACCCCAGTGTGTTACTGCACTATTACCAAACAGACACCCCAGTGTGCTTACTGCACTATTACTAAACAGAAACCCCAGTGTGCTTACTGCACTATTACCAAACAGACACCCCAGTGTGCTTACTGCACTATTACCAAACAGACACCCCAGTGTGCTTACTGCACTATTACCAAACAGACACCCCAGTGTGCTTACTGCACTATTACCAAACAGACACCCCAGTGTGCTTACTGCACTATTACCAAACAGACACCCCAGTGGGCTTACTGCACTATTACTAAACAGAAACCCCAGTGTGCTTACTGCACTATTACCAAACAGACACCCCAGTGTGCTTACTGCACTATTACCAAACAGACACCCCAGTGTGCTTACTGCACTATTACCAAACAGACACCCCAGTGTGCTTACTGCACTATTACCAAACAGACACCCCAGTGGGCTTACTGCACTATTACTAAACAGAAACCCCAGTGTGCTTACTGCACTATTACCAAACAGACACCCCAGTGTGCTTACTGCACTATTACCAAACAGACACCCCAGTGTGCTTACTGCACTATTACCAAACAGACACCCCAGTGTGCTTACTGCACTATTACCAAACAGACACCCCAGTGTGCTTACTGCACTATTACCAAACAGACACCCCAGTGTGCTTACTGCACTATTACCAAACAGACACCCCAGTGTGCTTACTGCACTATTACCAAACAGACACCTTTGTCACGTCCTGACCAGTATAAGGGTTATTTGTTATTGTAGTTTGGTCAGGACGTGGCAGAGGGTATTTTGTTTATGTGGTTCGGGGTGGTGTTTTATGTAGTATGGTGTTTCATTTATTATTTCCGGTGTTTTTGGGGTTATGTTCTAGGTTTGTATTTCTATGTGGTCTCTAGTCTTTTGTAGTTCTTTGTCTAGTTTATTGGGGTTGGACTCTCAATTGGAGGCAGGTGTTTTCTAGTTGCCTCTGATTGAGAGTCCTATATATGGGTATGTGTTTGGTTAAGTGTTTGTGGGAGATTGTTTCTTGTTTTGCATGTGTGAGCCTGACAAGACTGTTTTGTTGTTCGTTCGTTCTTTGTTTGTTATTTTGGTGTTCTCTTGGTTTAAAATAAATACAAGATGAGCATCCACATTCCTGCTGCGTTTTGGTCCTCCATTCCCGACGACAACCGTTACAACCCTAGTGTTCTTACTGCACTATTACCAAACAGACACCCCAGTGGGCTTACTGCACTATTACCAAACAGAAACCCCAGTGTGCTTACTGCACTATTACCAAACAGACACCCCAGTGGGCTTACTGCACTATTACCAAACAGAAACCCTAGTGTGCTTACTGCACTATTACCAAACAGAAACCCTAGTGTGCTTACTGCACTATTACCAAACAGAAACCCTAGTGTGCTTACTGCACTATTACCAAACAGAAACCCCAGTGTGCTTACTGCACTATTACCAAACAGACACCCTAATGCTATTACTACGTGATGGATTACTGCCACTAGCAAAAGAGTGGAGACTTTTCTTTTTTCCTCAGAGAAACTTTTTATTTTTCTTCCTACCATATATTACATTTTTCACTTCAGCAGCACGATGCGATGTGATACAGAACAAACCGTCTGTTAATTTCAGATCAATTTGGCTGAGGGCGAGTCGGAAAAATTGATAGTTAAAAACTAGAACATCAAAGCCATGGCAGAGATAGTGCTTCATCAAAGCCATGGCAGAGATAGTACTTCTCAGTGGGAAAGACTGTGTTGTGAACAAGATGGCGTCGATAGACATGGCCACCTTGTTTCAAGCTCTTAGGCAAGTTTTTTAAATGTTATTTCTCACATTATTAGCCCAGAACCTTCTTTGCATTATTATATATGGCCGGAAAGATATTTCGGATATCAGAGAGGCATTTCAACCAGGAATATAACTTTCCTGAATTAGATCCTTTGTTCGTACCTTCCAAGGCGATTAAACTTATCCCAGAGGTTGCTCCAAGACTCAGGAGGCATGCACAACATTCACCACTTCCTTCAATATGTTCAGTGCCTGGACAGTAAAGTTGACTAGCTCAGGAATAGGATCTACTTCCAGAGAGACATCAGGGACTGTAACACTCTGTTTCACAGAATCTTGGCTCTCTCCAGATATACTGTCCCCGTCCATATAGCCAGCGGCTAGGAATAAAGAACTCTCCGGGAGGAAGAAAGGCGGAGGTGTATGTTTTGTGATTAACTACTCATGGTGTGATTGTGGTAACGTACAGGAACTCAAGTCCTTTTGTTCACCCAACATAGAATACCTCACAATCAAATGCCGACCGCATTACCTCCCATGAGTATATTCTTTGGTTATCGTCACAGCTGTGTATATCCAAATCAAGCCGATACCACAACGGCTCTCAAGGAACTACACTGGACTATGTGCAAACTGGAAACGGCATATTCTGAGGCTACATTTATTATAGCTGGGGACTTTAATAAGGCAAATCTGAGAAAAACGCTACCGAAGTTCTATCAACACATTGCCTGCAGTACTCGTGCTTCAAATACTCTCAACCATTGTTACTCTCCCTTCCGGAATGTTAACAAGGCCCTTTCCTGACCTCGCTTCGGCAAATCAAATAATGACTCCGTTTTGCTCCTCCCTTTCTATAGGCAGAAACTCAAACAGGAAGTACCTGTGTTAAGGTATATTCAATGCTGGTCTAACCAATCGGAATCCATGCTTCAAGACTGTTTTGATCAAGCGGACTGGGACATGTTCCGGGTTGCCTCAGAGAATAACATTGACGTATACACTGACACGGTGACTGAGTTCATCAGGAAGTGTATAGGGGATGTTGTTCCCACTGTGACGAATAAAACCTATCCAAACCAGAAACCGTGGATAGAAGGCAGCATTCACGCAAAACTGAAAGTGCGAACCACCGCATTTATCCACGGCAAGGTGACTGGGAATATCAAATACAAATAGTCCAGTTATGCCCTCTGTACGGCAATCAAACAAGCTAAGCGTCAGTATAGAGACAAAGTAGAGTCGCAATTCAATGGCTCAGACACGGGACGTATGTGGCAGAGACTCCAGACAATAACAGATTATAAAGGGAAAACCAGCCACGTCGCGGACACCGACGTCTTGCTCCAGGACAAGCTAAACACTTTCTTTGCCCACTTTGAGGATAACACAGTGACACTGGCCGCTCCCAAGGACTGTGAACTCTCGTTCTCCGTGGCCGACATGAGTAAGACATTTAAGTGTGTCACCCTGTAGCACTCACTTCTGTCATCATGAAGTGCTTTGAGAGGTTAGTTAAGGATCATACCACCTCTACCTTACCCGACACCCTAAACCTACTGCAATTTGCATACCGCCCCAATAGATCCACTAATGATGCAATCGCCATCGCACTGCACACTGCCCTATCCCATTTGGACAAGAGGAAAACCTATGTAAGAATGCAGTTTATTTCAATACAGCTCAGCCTTCAACACCCTAGTATCCTCCAAGCTCATCATAAAGCTCAGGCCCTTGGTCTGAACCCAACCCTGTGCAACTGGATCCTGGACTTCCTGATGGGCCACCCTCAGGTGTTGAAGGTAGGAAACAACACCTTCACTACGCTGTACCTCAACACAGGGGCCCCACAAGGGTGCGTGCTCAGCCCCCTCCTGTACTCCCTGTTCACCCATGACTGCGTGGCCAGGCATGCCTCCAACTCAATCATTTACATTTACGGCATTTAGCAGACGCTCTTATCCAGAGCGACTTACAAATTGGTGCATTCACCTTCAGATATCCAGTGGAACAACCACTTTACAATAGTACATCTATATTTTTTTTGGGGGGGGGGGGTTAGAAGGATAACTATATCCTATCCCAGGTATTCCTTAAAGAGGTGGGGTTTCAGGTGTCTACGGAAGGTGGTGATTGACTCCGCTGTCCTGGCGTCGTGAGGGAGCTTGTTCCACCATTGGGGTGCCAGAGCAGCGAACAGTTTTGACTGGGCTGAGTGGGAACTGTGCTTCCGCAGAGGTAGGGGGGCCAGCAGGCCAGAGGTGGATGAACGCAGTGCCCTTGTTTGGCTGTAGGGCCTGATCAGAGCCTGAAGGTACGGAGGTGCCGTCCCCCTCACAGCTCCATAGGCAAGCACCATGGTCTTGTAGCAGATGCGAGCTTCAACTGGAAGCCAGTGGAGTGTGCGGAGGAGCGGGGTGACGTGAGAGAACTTCGGAAGGTTGAACACCAGACGGGCTGCGGCGTTCTGGATGAGTTGTAGGGGTTTAATGGCACAGGCAGAGAGCCCCGCCAACAGGGAGTTGCAGTAATCCAGACGGGAGATGACAAGTGCCTGGATTAGGACCTGCGCCGCTTCCCGTGTAAGGCAGGGTCGTACTCTGCGAATGTTGTATAGCATGAACCTACAGGATCGGGTCACCGCCTTGATGTTAGCGGAGAACGACAGGGTGTTGTCCAGGGTCACGACGAGGCTCTTAGCACTCTGGGAGGAGGACACAATGGAGTTGTCCACCGTGATGGCGAGATCATGGAAAGGGCAGTCCTTCCCCGGGAGGAAGAGCAGCTCCGTCTTGCCGAGGTTCAGCTTGAGGTGGTGATCCGTCATCCACACTGATATGTCTGCCAGACATGCAGAGAAGCGATTCGCCACCTGGTTATCAGAAGGGGGAAAGGAGAAGATTAATTGTGTGTCGTCTGCGTAGCAATGATAGGAGAGACCATGTGAGGATATGACAGAGCCAAGTGACTTGGTGTATAGCGAGAATAGGAGAGGGCCTAGAACTGAGCCCTGGGGGACACCAGTGGTGAGAGCACGTGGTGCGGAGACGGATTCTCACCACGCATCCTGGTAGGAGCGACCTGTCAGGTAGGATGCAATCCAAGAGTGAGCCGCGCCGGAGATACCCAACTCGGAGAGGGTGGAGAGAAGGATTTGATGGTTCACAGTATCAAAGGCAGCAGATAGGTCTAGAAGGATGAGAGCAGAGGAGAGAGAGTTAGCTTTAGCAGTGCCGAGAGCCTCCGTGACACAGAGAAGAGCAGTCTCAGTTGAATGACCAGCCTTGAAACCTGACTGATTTGGATCGAGAAGGTCATTCTGAGAGAGATAGCAGGAGAGCTGGCCAAGGACGGCACGTTCAAGAGTTTTGGAGAGAAAAGAAAGAAGGGATACTGGTCTGTAGTTGTTGACATCGGAGGGATCGAGTGTAGGTTTTTTCAGAAGGGGTGCAACTCTCGCTCTCTTGAAGACGGATGGGACGTAGCCAGCGGTCAAGGATGAGTTGATGAGCGAAGTGAGGTAAGGGAGAAGGTCTCCGGAAATGGTCTGGAGAAGAGAGGAGGGGATAGGGTCAAGCGGGCAGGTTGTTGGGCGGCCGGCCGTCACAAGACGCAAGATTTCATCTGGAGAGAGAGGGGAGAAAGAGGTCAAAGCATAGGGTAGGGCAGTGTGAGCAGGACCAGCGGTGTCGTTTGACTTAACAAACGAGGATCGGATGTCGTCGACCTTCTTTTCAAAATGGTTGACGAAGTCATCCACAGAGAGGGAGGAGGGGGGAGGGGGAGGAGGATTCGGGAGGGAGGAGAAGGTGGCAAAGAGCTTCCTAGGGTTAGAGGCAGATGCTTGGAAGTTAGAGTGGTAGAAAGTGGCTTTAGCAGCAGAAACAGAGGAGGAAAATGTAGAGAGGAGGGAGTGAAAAGATGCCAGGTCCGCAGGGAGGCTAGTTTTCCTCCATTTCCGCTCGGCTGCCCGGAGCCCTGTTCTGTGAGCTCGCAATGAGTCGTCAAGCCACGGAGCAGGAGGGGAGGACCGAGCCGGTCGGGAGGATAGGGGACATAGAGAGTCAAAGGATGCAAAAAGGGAGGAGAGGAGGGTTGAGGAGGCAGAATCAGGAGATTGGTTTGAGAAGGATTGAGCAGAGGGAAGAGATGATAGGATGGAAGAGGAGAGAGTAGCAGGAGTGAGAGAGCGAAGGTTGCGACGGCGCAATACCATCTGAGTAGGGGCAGAGTGAGTAGTTTTGGAGGAGAGCGAGAGGGAAAAGGATACAAGGTAGTGATCGGAGACTTGGAGGGGAGTTGCAGTGAGATTAGTAGAAGAACAGCATCTAGTGAAGATGAGGTCAAGCGTATTGCCTGCCTTGTGAGTAGGGGGGGATGGTGAGAGGGTGAGGTCAAAAGAGGAGAGGAGTGGAAAGAAGGAGGCAGAGAGAAATGAGTCAAAGGTAGGCGTAGGGAGGTTAAAGTCACCCTGAACTGTGAGGGGTGAGCCATCCTCAGGAAAGGAACTTATCAAGGCGTCAAGCTCATTGAACAATCATCAAGTTTGCAGACGACACAACAGTGGTAGGCCTGATTAGCAACAATGACGAGACAGCCTACAGGGAGGAGGTGATGGCCCTGGCAGAGTGGTGCCAGGAAAATAACCTCTCCCTCAACGTCAACAAATTGAAGGAGCTGATCGTGGACTTCAGGAGACAGCAGAGGGAGCACGCCTCCATCTACATTGATAGGGCCGCAGTGGTGAAGGAGAAAAACTTCAAGATTCTCGACGTACACATCACTGACAATCTGAAATGGTCCACCCACACATAAATTCGGCTTGGCCCATAAGACCCTCACAAACGTTTACAGATGCACCATTGAGAGCATCCTGTCAGGCTGTATCACCACCTGGTACGGCAACTGCAACGTCCGCAACCGCAGAGCTCTCCAGAGGCTGGTGCAGTCAGCCCAACGCATCACTGTCATAAAGGCAAAGGGTGGCTACTTTGAAGAATCTCAAATATAAAATATATTTTGATTTGTTTACACTTTTTTTAGTTCTTACATGATTCCATATGTGTTATTTCATAGTTTACATGTCTTCACTATTATTATACAATGTAGAATAGTAAAAATAAAGAAAAACCCTTGAATGAGTAGGTGTGTCCAGATTTTTGACTGGTACTGTATATATTTTTTTTATACTCTGGACTCCAACAATGCTCGTCCTAATATTTAACATTTTCTTAAATCCATTCTTTTACTTTTAGATTTGTGTATTGTTGTGAATTGTTAGATACTACTGCACTGTTGGAACTAGGAACACAAGCATTTCGCTACACCCACAATAACATCTGCTAAATATGTGTATGCGACCAATAATATTTGATTTGATTTGTTGCCAAACACATTATATTCTACTCATTAATGAAGAAGAGAGGAGAGGGGAGGAGGGGAGGAGAGGGGAGGAGGGGCAGAAGAGAGGAGAGGGGAGGTGGAGAGGAGATGGGAGGAGGGGCGGAAGAGAGGAGAGGAGGGGAGGGGAGGAAGAGAGGAGAGGGGAGGAGGGGCGGAAGAGAGGAGATGGGAGGGAGAGGGAGTGAGAGTGAGAGGTTTGAGGAAATGGGGTATAAGTTATTAGTTTCATGTTTTATAGCCAAAATAATATACTGATACACAGTGTATAATGTAGTGAGGCATAATGCTATGAACTCCCCATAGGCTTGTTAGTCCCAGTGTTGTCATCTCAGCTTTATAACATCACAGCTCAATCTTTATATTCACTCATTAATGAGGAAGGGGGGAGACGGGAGAGAGAGGAGGAGAGCGGAGAGGGGATGGAGAGGAGAGAGGGGGAAGAGGAGAAAGGGGGAAGAGGGGAGAGGATAGAAGGGGAGTGGGGAGAGAGGAGAGGGGAGAGAGAGGAGAGGGAAGAAGAAAAGAGAAGTGAGGAGAGGAGAGGGAGAGGAGAGGAGAGAGGGGGAAGAGGGGAGAGGATAGGTGGGGAGAGGGGAGAGAAGAGAGTGGAGAGAAGATGGGGAGAGAGGAGAGGGAAGAGAGGAGAGGGAGGAGAGAGGATAGAGGAGAGAGGGGAAGAGGGGAGAGTAGAGAAGGGGAGAGAAGAGGGGAGAGAAGAAGGTTTGGAGAGAGGATAGGGGAGAGAGGAGAGAGGGGAAGAGGGGAGAGTAGAGAAGGGGAGAGTAGAGAAGGGGAGAGAAGAAGGGGTGGAGAGGATAGGGGAGAGGGAAGAGAGAAGAGGGTGGTAAGGGTGAGAGATTTGGGGTATAACTCATTGTTTTCATAAATGACATCTGTTTCATGCTGATACACTAGTAAATAGTATGAAGCAGAATGTTTTGAACCGATAAACTCACCAGCCTAATTTGTACTCTAGCTAACTGTCCTAGCTAACTATCCTAGCTAACTATCCTAGCTAACTATCCCAGCTAACTATCTTAACTAACTATCCAAGCTAACTATCCTAACTGCATTGTGAGTTGGTTGTATTGGGCTTTGCTTCTGTCCACACTTTTTAATTTCGGCATTCCTTCTGGTTTTCTAGTGTTTGTGCACTTGCACTTAAACGTGTGTGTGTGTGTGTGTGTGTGTGTGTGTGTGTGTGTGTGTGTGTGTGACAGAGAGTCTGATCACAGATTGATGATGTGTTTAGTGGAGTGTTCTTCACCAGATAGAGCGTATGTTATTCTATATTAAAGATGCCCCCTGGGATCTTAAGCACAACAAATTCGTAACATATCACATAAAATGGATGAAATAGTACACAATTGGATGACGTAGTACACAAAAAATGGGACCACCTTTGGGTTGTGAGCATCACTTTCAAAACTACAGGCTGAAGACTGCTTCTTTAATATATTAATTTCACTATGCCTCTTGATAGTTTCACATCCTTTGTCTTCCCTTGTGAATATCTTAGTTTGACTGTAAACATTTGTACTGTATGAATTTGTATGGCTGCGTTTTTCCCTGTACTTTTTCCATAAATGAGTTCACAGTGGTGTATGCTTTTCTCTTAGTACATGCTCCTTTGAGTATGAATGTGTGTGTATGTTAATAGGAGTTAATGTGTGTGTCTCACACACTCTCCTAAGATCTATTTCTAATGTACATACCTCCAGTGTTACGGTACAAGTATTGCACTTTTGATGTAGCCTCATTTTGACCAGCTAATAGCCTAACCACCGATCAAGCAACAATATGGACTTAACGCTCAAATCCTGTTGCTGCAGGACTATTTTGCTGCAACAATACAGGTCAAATTAAGATCCTACATCTGTAACAGCCTCTTGAAGTTAGATTCCATATGTTATAGCGGTGGAGGGCTGGGAGGCTCAGGGTGGGAAAAGAAACAGAATCTAATGAGCAGTACAGATCACTGCATAAATTACCAGCCGTTGTCTCAGGCATTAGCTCTGGCCCTAAGTTAAATATTTGTCTTGACTCCAAAAGTACCGGAGCCTGTGAGAAGTTTTCTTTAACAGGAAAACAATTTCCCTCATACTGAAGTCTGTCTGAACGTAATGGTTGCGTCCCAAATGGCACCCTATTCCCTATGTAGTGCACTACTTTTGACCAGGCTCTGGTTAAAAGTAGTGTACTATGATATAGAGATTAGAGTGCCGTTTGGACACAGACACAATCCTTTGGCCTTTTGTCCAGAGAGGATGGTTGTAATGCCAACACTGTTTACCCCCACTGCAGCACATGTTATTGTAGAAATAGTTGTTTCTCTGTGGAGCTGAGAGATAAAGAGAGAGGGGAGAGTTAGAGGGGGATATTTGAGAGAGGGGAGAGTTAGAGGGGGATATTTGAGAGAGGGGAGAGTTAGAGGGGGATATTTGAGAGAGGGGAGAGTTAGAGGGGGATATTTGAGAGAGTGGAGTAAGAGGGGGTTATTTGAGAGGGGGGAGTTAGATGGGGTTATTTGAGAGAGGGGAGTTAGAGGGGGGTATTTGAGAGAGGGAGTTAGAGGGGGATATTTGAGAGAGGGAGTTAGAGGGGGTTATTTTAGAGAGTGGGATATCTGAGAAAGTGTACTTAGAGGGGGTTATTTGAGAGAGGGGAGTTAGAGGGGGGTATTTGAGAGAGGGAGTTAGAGGGGGATATTTGAGAGAGGGAGTTAGAGGGGGTTATTTTAGAGAGTGGGATATCTGAGAAAGTGTACTTAGAGGGGGTTATTTGAGAGAGGGGAGTTAGAGGGGGTTATTTGAGAGAGTGGAGTTAGAGGGGTTATTTGAGAGAGTGGAGTTAGAGGGGGTATTTGAGAGAGTGGGATATCTGAGAAAGTGTACTTAGAGGGGGTTATTTGAGAGAGGGGAGTTAGAGGGGGTTATTTGAGAGAGGGGAGTTAGAGGGGGTTATTTGAGAGAGTGGAGTTAGAGGGGGTATTTGAGAGAGTGGAGTTAGAGGGGGTATTTGAGAGAGTGGAGTTAGAGGGGGTATTTGAGAGAGGGGAGTTAGAGGGGGTATTTGAGAGAGTGGAGTTAGAGGGGTTATTTGAGAGAGTGGAGTTAGAGGGGGTATTTGAGAGAGTGGAGTTAGAGGGGGTATTTGAGAGAGGGGAGTTAGAGGGGGTATTTGAGAGAGTGGAGTTAGAGGGGTTATTTGAGAGAGGGGAGTTAGAGGGGGTATTTGAGAGAGGGGAGTTAGAGGGGGTATTTGAGAGAGTGGAGTTAGAGGGGGTATTTGAGAGAGGGGAGTTAGAGGGGGTATTTGAGAGAGGGGAGTTAGAGGGGGACATTTGAGAGAGGGGAGTTAGAGGGGGTTATTTGAGAGAGGGGAGTTAGAGGGGGACATTTGAGAGAGGGGAGTTAGAGGGGGTTATTTGAGAGAGGGGAGTTAGAGGGGGACATTTGAGAGAGGGGAGTTAGAGGGGGTATTTGAGAGAGGGGAGTTAGAGGGGTTATTTGAGAGAGGGGAGTTAGAGGGGGGTATTTGAGAGAGTGGAGTTAGAGGGGTTATTTGAGAGAGGGGAGTTAGAGGGGGTATTTGAGAGAGTGGAGTTAGAGGGGGTATTTGAGAGAGGGAGTTAGAGGGGGTTATTTGAGAGAGTGGAGTTAGAGGGGGTATTTGAGAGAGGGGAGTTAGAGGGGGTATTTGAGAGAGTGGAGTTAGAGGGGTTATTTGAGAGAGTGGAGTTAGAGGGGTTATTTGAGAGAGTGGAGTTAGAGGGGTTATTTGAGAGAGTGGAGTTAGAGGGGGTATTTGAGAGAGGGGAGTTAGAGGGGGTATTTGAGAGAGTGGAGTTAGAGGGGTTATTTGAGAGAGTGGAGTTAGAGGGGTTATTTGAGAGAGTGGAGTTAGAGGGGGTATTTGAGAGAGGGGAGTTAGAGGGGGTATTTGAGAGAGTGGAGTTAGAGGGGTTATTTGAGAGAGGGGAGTTAGAGGGGGTATTTGAGAGAGGGGAGTTAGAGGGGGTATTTGAGAGAGGGAGTTAGAGGGGGTTATTGGAGAGAGGCGCGTTAGAGGGGATTATTTGAAAGAGGGGAGAAAGAGGGGAGATAGAGGGGGTTAGCTGAAGAAAAGAACCATCCATGATTTACTTCAGGAATAGATACTATCTGAATACATCTTGGGTCATCATCATCATCATGATTTCAGGCTCCGGTTAGAATGTGAGTAATAATAATGTAACATAATATGCTGCAGCTTCCGTTGATCCCTGTCTGTCCCAGATCAGTGTGTATTGGTGGGGAACAACACAACCCTCCCACTCAGACATATGGTAGCTGACAAACTGACAGACCATCATCTCTAGGGGAGCCTCAGTCAAACCAAACCACAGTCCTCCCTATGAATGTGACTGTGACTGACTCACACAAGTCCATAGGGGATGGGATGGCTGTTGGCCAACTTCTCTCCTCTCTCTGATTCTGTTCTTCAGTATGTGTTATGCTATGCTTTCTACTCTCCTTCCGTCTCTCTTTTCCTCTATCTCCTTCCCTCTCTCTCCTTCCCTCTCTGCTTCCCTCTCTCCTTCCCTCTCTCCTATCCTTCCTCTCTCTTTCCCCCTCTCCTTTCCTCTCTCTTCTTCCCACTATCTCCTTTCCTTTCTCCTTTCCTCTCGCCTTTCATCTCTCTCCTTCCCTCTCTTTTTCCCCCTCTTTCCTCCCCTCTCTCATTTCCTCTCTCTCCTTCCCTATTTCCTTTCCTTTCATTCCTTTCCTCTCTCTCTCCTTTCCTCTCTCCTTCCGTCTCTCCTTTCCTCTCTCTCCTTCCCTCTATCTCCTTCCCTCTCTCCTTTCCTCTCTCTCCTTTCCTCTCTCCTTCCCTCTCTCCTTCCTACTCTTTTCCTCTCTCCTTCTCTCTCTCCTTTCCTCTCCTTCTCTTTTTCCTTTCCTCTCTCTCCTCCCCTCTCTCCTTCCCTCTCCCCTTTCCTCTCTCTCCTTCCCTCTCTCCTTTCCTCTCTCTCCTTCCCTCTCTCCTTTCCTCCCTCTCTCCTCCCCTCTCCTTTCCCCGCTCTCCTTTCCTCTCTCTCCTTCCCTCTCTCCTTCCTCTCTCCTTCCCTCTTCTGCCTCCTTTCTATCCTCCATTTCTTTCCTTGGATTGAGTCATCTTCTCTCCTCTTTCTCTCCTCCTCTCTCCTCTTTTCCTCCTCTTCGTGTCATGACATTCGGCCTGACACTTCTCCCTGTGGAATAAATCACACCTAAACAACCAGCCGTGGTCAACTTTATCTTCCCAGCTTGCCCGCCGCCCAAGCCCCATTCCTCATGCCTGTCCAATATCCTGTGCTGTTCTTTTTGTTTATATTTAGCGTACTCTCTGAGCATTAAGAGGGCGTGGATCAGGGGCCTGACTACAAATCGATGGAGGAGGAGAAGTTTGGAGAGGCAGGAGGAGAGGCTGGTGAGGCAGGGTAGATAGGCTGGAGTGGCTAGAGGGGTAGGAGAGTCCGGCGCTGAGGAATATGGGCTACCAGATGTCCACTGAAGTGACTGCAGTCCAGACCTTATCCACCGACATAGCCTCAGGCTTTGAGAAACAAAAAGGGATACTCTCCTCTCCCCTCCTCCCCTCTCCTCTTCTCTCCTATCTCCTCCCCACTCCTCTTCCCTCCTCCCCTCTCCTCTCCTCTCCCCTCCTCCCCTCCCCTCTTCTCTCCTATCCCCTCTCCTCCCCTCCTCCCCCTTCTCCTGTCCTCTCCTCTCCTATCTCCCCTCCTCCCCTCTCCTCTTCTCTCCTATCTCCTCCCCACTCCTCTCCCCTCCTCCCCTCTCCTCTTCTCTCCTATCTCCTCCCCTCTCCTCTCCCCTCCTTCCCTCGTCCTCTTCTCTCCTATCTCCTCCCCACTCCTCTCCAATCCTCCCCACTCCTCTCCTCTCCTATCTCCCTTCCTCCCCTCTCCTATCCCCTCCTCTCCACTCCTCTCCCCATCTCCCCTCCCCTCCTCCTCTTATCTCCCCTCCTCCTCTATCCCCTCCTCCCCACTCCTCTCCCCTCCTATCTCTTCCCCTCTCCTCTCCCCTCCTCCCCTCTCCTATCTCCTCCCCACTCCTCTCCTCTCCTATCTCCCTTCCTCCCCTCTCCTATCCCCTCCTCCCCACTCCGCTCCCCACCTCCCCTCCCCTCTCCTCTTATCTTCCCTCCTCCTCTATCCCCTCCTCCCCACTCCTCTCCCCACCTCCCCTCTCCTCCTATCTCCCCTCCTCCTCCCTCTCCTCTCCTATCCTCTCCTCCCTACTCCTCTCCCCACCTCCCCTCTCCTCTCCTATCCCCTCCTCCCCACTCCTCTCCCCTCTCCTCTCCTATCCCCTCCTCCCCACTCCTCTCCCCTCTCCTCTCCTATCCCCTCCTCCCCTCTCCTCTCCCCTCCTCCCCACCTCCCCACCTCCCCTCTCCTCCTATCTCCCCTCCTCTCCTCTCCCCTCCTCCCCTCTCCTCTCCCCACCTCCCCTTTCCTCCTATCTCCCCTCCTCCCCTCTCCTCTCCTCTCCTCTCCTATCCCCTCCTCCCCACTCCTCTCCCCTCTCCTCTCCTATCCCCTCCTCCCCACTCCTCTCCCTCTCCTCTCCTATCCCTCCTCCCCTCTCCTCTCCCCTCCTCCCCACTCCTCTCCCCACCTCCCCTCTCCTCCTATCTCCCCTCCCCTCCTCCCCTCCCCTCTCCTCTCCTCTCCCCTCCTCCCCACTCCTCTCCCCTCTCCTCTCCTATCCCTCCTCCCTCTCCTCTCCCCTCCTCCCCACTCCTCTCCCCACCTGCCCTCTCCTCCATCTCCCTCCTCTCCTCTCCTCTCCTCTCCCTCCTCCCCACTCCTCTCCCCACCTCCCCTCTCCTCCTATCTCCCCTCCCCTCCTCCCCTCCCCTCTCCTCTCCTCTCCCCTCCTCCCCACTCCTCTCCCCTCTCCTCTCCTATCCCCTCCTCCCCTCTCCTCTCCCCTCCTCCCCACTCCTCTCCCCACCTCCCCTCTCCTCCTATCTCCCCTCCTCTCCTCTCCCCTCCTCTCCTCTCCTCTCCCCTCCTCCCCACTCCTCTCCCCTCTCCTCTCCTATCCCCTCCTCCCCTCTCCTCTCCCCTCCTCCCCACTCCTCTCCCCACCTCCCCTCTCCTCCTATCTCCCCTCCTCTCCTCTCCTCTCCCCTCCTCCCCACTCCTCTCCCCACCTCCCCTCTCCTCCTATCTCCCCTCCCCTCCCCTCTCCTCTCCTCTCCCCTCCTCCCCACTCCTCTCCCCTCTCCTATCCTATCCCCTCCCCTCCTCCCCTCTCCTCTCCCCTCCTCCCCACTCCTCTCCCCACCTCCACTCTCCTCCTATCTCCCCTCCTCTCCTCTCCCCTCCTCCCCTCTCCTCTCCCCACCTCCCCTCTCCTCCTATCTCTCCTCCTCCCCTCTCCTCTCCTCGCCCTATCCCCTCCTCCCCACTCCTCTCCCCTCTCCTCTCCTATCTCCTCCTCCCCACTCCTCTCCCCTCTCCTCTCCTATCCCCTCCTCCCCTCTCCTCTCCCCTCCTCCCCACTCCTCTCCCCACCTCCCCTCTCCTCCTATCTCCCCTCCTCTCCTCTCCTCTCCCCTCCTCCCCACTCCTCTCCCCACCTCCCCTCTCCTCCTATCTCCCCTCCTCTCCTCTCCTCTCCCCTCCTCCCCACTCCTCTCCCCACCTCCCCTCTCCTCCTATCTCCCTCCCCTCCTCCCCTCCCCTCCCCTCTCCTCTCCTCTCCCCTCCTCCCCACTCCTCTCCCCACCTCCCCTCTCCTCCTATCTCCCCTCCTCTCCTCTCCTCTCCCCTCCTCCCCACTCCTCTCCCCTCTCCTCTCCTATCTCTTCTCTCCTCAGTGTGGCTCTAGGACTAACAGTTCATAGGCTACATTCTTCTGGTTACAAAGAGATGAATTTGTACCAAGACTAAACTCCCAAAACATTCCTAAAATGAACAGTTTATTTACTCAACGGGCTATTTTTATTGTTATCAACAATTAGGCAAATCCCCCGAGTCCTTCTCAATGTGGTCGAGTTTAAAAGCAGGGCTTTTCTTCTGTTTGTGTGCATTACAACGTTTTAGTAGTTTTTTGTGGAAAAAATCATTATGCAAACACAAAGCTAGGACTCCCTTTGGGCAGATAAAGGTTGTTCTATTTCCTGTTAACAAAAGACACTGCTACAGTAAGGCAGTGAGAGCTGGCCTGACCGCAACCCACGTGGTTCTGTAACGCAACACCAATCCTACTATGACAGATGCAGATTTCTGTCAAATTGTAAAATGTGAGCAGCGAGCAGGCATTTGAAATAAGATTACATAATTAATGAAATGAATCAAATTATTGTACATCTTCCTGATTGGTTATGTAACTAGAGATCCCTGGGAAATGTTTTCAGATTCTTGACCCTCAGTTACTTCCTGCCCACGCGAGTCAGAGAGAGACAAGCTTCCCCTCCCTACCCCATGGCAGGAGACAGAGGTCCAGGATGTCAGGTTAGCAATGTACCGTTAACAATATTGTGTAGAGTACTGTATGCTGAAAAGATGGCCCATTTGTTGAGCTTTTTATTTACTGAGGCTAAATGCTTTAGTCAGGGTCACAGGTTCTAGTGTCATCTTGATATGACAATGGGCTTCAGGATACAGCCCCACTCCTCTCCCAGTGCAGGCTAAGCTGCTGCTCTCCTCCACTGACCTGTGGATCTGCTGGCCATTGGTTTGACAGACAACAGGAGGGGGAGACAGACAACAGGAGGGGGAGACAGACAACAGGAGGGGGAGACAGACAACAGGAGGGGGGATACAGTCAACAGGAGGGGGAGACAGACAACAGGAGGGGGGAGACAGACAACAGGAGGGGGGATACAGTCAACAGGAGGGGGAGACAGACAACAGGAGGGGGGATACAGTCAACAGGAGGGGGGAGACAGACAACAGGAGGGGGGATACAGTCAACAGGAGGGGGAGACAGACAACAGGAGGGGGAGACAGACAACATGAGGAGGGAAACAGAGAGAGTCATTTGGGAGGTCACAGAAGGCTAGTTTGTGTGTGTCATGTTCGAATACCTGTCAGTCATGGGTCAACAAGGATAACTCTTTCTCTGCCCCTACCCTCCCGCTCTCTCTTTCTCTCTTTCTCACTCTCTCTTTCACGCTTTCTCCCTCCCTCCCTCCCTCCTCCCTCCTCCCTCCCTCCCTCCCTCCCTCCCTCCCTCCCTCCTCCCTCCCTCCCTCCCTCCCTCCCTCCCTATAGTTCAGTGTTTCCATTAGCCTGTGTGTCTCAGGAGCAGTGTAGCTCAAAGGCATCGTCACAACGTAAACAGTCCTTTCCCTCCGCCGGCCTTATCAGCTCTTCACACTCTGCCCTTCCTCAGGATGTCTGTCCTGACAGGGCCCGACACAATCACACCCACCTCACCACTCCAGACAGGGAGTGAGAGCTGGTCTGACACACCCCCTGAGAGCTGGTCTGACACACCCCCTGAGAGCTGGTCTGACACCGCCCCTGAGAGCTGGTCTGACACTCCCCCTGAGAGCTGGTCTGACACACCCCCTGAGAGCTGGTCTGACACACCCCCTGAGAGCTGGTCTGACACCCCCTGAGAGCTGGTCTGACACACCCCCTGAGAGCTGGTCTGACACACCCCCCTGAGAGCTGGTCTGACACCCCGCCCTGAGAGCTGGTCTGACACACCCCCTGAGAGCTGGTCTGACACACCCCCTGAGAGCTGGTCTGACACACCCCCTGAGAGCTGGTCTGACACCCCCCCTTGAGAGCTGGTCTGACACACCCCCTGAGAGCTGGTCTGACACACCCCCTGAGAGCTGGTCTAACACACCCCCCTGAGAGCTGGTCTGACACACCCCCTGAGAGCTGGTCTGATACACCCCCTGAGAGCTGGTCTGACACCCCCCCTGAGAGCTGGTCTGATATGTGGATATGGATATATGACAAACCCCGGCCAGATCACTAAATCAAACAGGAACCAGGGAAATTAATCTCTGTGAGTGTGTGTCCCTCTCAGGGGGGTTGTGTGTCCCACTCTGTGAGTGTGTGTGTCCCTCTCTGAGAGTGTGTGTGTCCCTCTCTGTGAGTGTGTGTCCCTCTCTGTGAGTGTGTGTGTCCCTCTCTGTGAGTGTGTATCCCTCTCTGTGAGTGTGTGTGTCCCTCTGTGAGTGTGTGTATCCCTCTCTGTGAGTGTGTGTCCCTCTCAGTGAGTGTGTCCCTCTCTGTGAGTGTGTGTGTCCCTCTCTGTGAGTGTGTGTGTCCCTCTGTGAGTGTGTGTATCCCTCTGTGAGTGTGTGTATCCCTCTCTGTGAGTGTGTGTCCCTCTCTGTGAGTGTGTGTCCCTCTCTGAGAGTGTGTCCCTCTCTGAGAGTGGGTGTCCCTCTCTGAGAGTGGGTGTCCCTATCTGTGAGTGTGTGTGTCCCTCTATGAGTGTGTGTATCCCTCTCTGTGAGTGTGTGTCCCTCTCTGAGAGTGGGTGTCCCTCTCTGAGAGTGGGTGTCCCTCTCTGTGAGTGTGTGCATCTCTGTGAGTGTGTGTCCCTATCTGAGAGTGAGTGTCCCTCTCTGAGAGTGTGTGTGTCCCTCTCAGGGGGTGTGCAGACTTTGTAATAAAGTGGCTTGGTAATAGTGCCAAAGTCTCTGGGGTCTGCTCCAGTCCCGCCTGAAGAATTAATGCAGGGGGAGATAAGAGATAGAGCTGTTTAAACTGTGTGTGTGTGTGTGTGTGTGTGTGTGTGTGTGTGTGTGTGTGTGTGTGTGTGTGTGTGTGTGTGTGTGTGTGTGTGTGTGTGTGTGTGTGTGTGTGTGTGTGTGTGTGTGTGTGTGTTAGAGCTGTGTTTGATGGATGGTGTTTAAACATTGACTCTTTGCCCTATCTACACTCATGATTGGACTGGTGAGTGTTGGGAGTTCAACACAGGGGTGGCTATATTTCCCAGGACCGGATAGAGAGAGGACGTGGAGATGGTGGGTGTGTGTGGACAGCAGACAGCCTTGTGTTGAGGTCACTTTACAGGGAGAGATGGCTAGAAGGAGAGAGATACATTCCTTCATAGCAGAGCAGCTCTTAGAACACACACACACACACACACACACACACACACACACACACACACACACACACACACACACACACACACACACACACACACACACTGTGGCAGTGTTGTTTGGCTTGTGTGTTTCTAGGTACTATTCTTTGTTGGTCTCATTTTTCTGGGCTCAGAAGGTGACCAATCATAGAGCTCATTGATGTAGCGGGTGACCAATCATAGAGCTCATTGCTGTAGGTAGGGAGAGGGTGATCAATCATAGAGCTCATTGCTGTAGGTAGGGAGAGGGTGACCAATCATAGAGCCAATACACAGAGCAACTGCCTGACTATCGCTTCCTCTCTTCTCTTCTCTTCTCTTCTCTTCTCTTCTCTTCTCTTCTCTTCTCTTCTCTTCTCTTCTCTTCTCTTCTCTTCTCTTCTCTTCTCTTCTCTTCTCTTCTCTTCTCTTCTCTTCTCTTCTCTCAGCACCAATCTCCTTTCTTTTCCTCCCTTCTCTGTTTTTGGTGCTGGATTGAAGTTGAGAGGGAGGGAAGGCGGCAGTAGCGCGTGCAGACGGCGGAGAGGAAAGGACGAAAGGAAGAGGGGAATAGAGGAGAAGAGCTGGCTGCACAGCAGGTGAGAGGAATCCCCTCTCTCTCTCTGACTCATCATCCTCTTTTTTCTCCTCTCCTCTCTGTGACTCTCCTCCGTTTATCTCTGTTTCCATCTGTTTTCTGTCTCTCTCCTTTTGTCGCCCTGTCTATTTTCTCTCTTTACGCTCCTCTCTATTTACGCTGTCAGCCTCCCTTTTTCCTTCCCTCCCATCTTTCTTTACCCTCTTCATTCCTCCCCCCTCTCCTCTCCTCTCCTCTCCTCTCCTCTCCTCTCCTCTCCTCTCCTCTCCTCTCCTCTCCTCTCCTCTCCTCTCCTCTCTTCTCCCCCATCTCGTCTCTTCTCTCCCTCTCCTCTCCCCATCTCCTCTTCTCTCCCCCTCTCCTCTCTTTTCCCCCTCTCCTCTCCTCTCCTCTCCTCTCCTCTCCTCTCCTCTCCTCTCCTCTCCTCTCCTCTCCTCTCCTCTCCTCTCCTCTCCTCTCCTCTCCTCTCCTCTCCTCTCCTCTCCTCTCCTTTTCTCTCCTCTCCTCTCCTCTCCTCTCCTCTCCTCTCCTCTCCCCCTCTTCTCTCCCCTTCTCCTCTCTTCTCCCCTTCTTCTCTCTTCTCCTCCTCTCCCCCTCTTCTCCCCTCTCCCCCTCTCCTCTCCTCTTCCCCTCTCCTCTCATCTCCTCTCCTCTCCTCTCCTCTCCTCTCCTCTCCTCTCCTCTCCTCTCCTCTCCTCTCCTCTCCTCTCCTCTCCTCTCCTCTCCTCTCCTCTCCTCTCCCCCTCTCCTCTCCCTCTCTCTGCGGACTACATGGGGACATGATGCTCGGAGCAGTAGAGGTGAGAGATGTATGTGCCTCCTATGTTTTACGAGAGAGCATCTGCATGTGTGTGTCTGGTTTGCTGTGTATGGAGCCAGGCTGCTGTGTTAGCGGAGCGGTAACTCGTTCCAGTGTGTTTCTACTTCCCTTGTTAGCCGTTGCTGCTGCTGCATTGCAGGAGAAACAAGCAGACTCTGGGCTCATGTTCCACTAATACACATGGAGGGAAATGAACATTCAGTTGGTCTACCCTTACTGGAAACCAGCCAACTAATTTCCCTCTCTCTGTGTGTGTACGTATGTGAGTATGAGGGTGTGCACCTTTCTGTGTGTGCATATGTGTGTGTGCAGTGTCCGCCCACATGTGTGTGCATGTACGTGTAAGTGTGTGTGGGCAAACAGGGTTCTGTAGCTGTCACCGTAATAAGATCAATAGTGTGTACGGGATGTGCTGCTGTGCTGCTAGTACTGCTACTACTGCTGTTGGTACTGCTACTACTGCTACTACTGCTGCTAGTACTGCTACTACTGCTACTACTGCTGCTAGTACTGCTACTACTGCTACTACTGCTGCTAGTACTGCTACTACTGCTACTACTGCTACTACTGCTACTAGTATTGCTACTACTGCTACTACTGCTGCTAGTACTGCTACTACTGCTACTACTGCTGCTAGTACTGCTACTACTGCTGCTAGTATTGCTACTACTGCTACTACTGCTGCTAGTACTGCTACTACTGCTACTACTGCTGCTAGTACTGCTACTACTGCCGCTACTGCTGCTAGTACTGCTACTACTGCTACTACTGCTACTACTGCTGCTAGTATTGCTACTACTGCTACTACTGCTGCTAGTACTGCTACTACTGCTACTACTGCTGCTAGTACTGCTACTACTGCTGCTAGTATTGCTACTACTGCTACTACTGCTGCTAGTACTGCTACTACTGCTACTACTGCTGCTAGTACTGCTACTACTGCCACTTCTGCTGCTAGTGCTGCTACTACTGCTGCTAGTACTGCTACTACTGCTGCTAGTACTGCTACTACTGCTACTATTGCTGCTAGTACTGCTACTACTGCTGCTAGTACTGCTACTACTGCTGCTAGTACTGCTACTACTGCTACTACTGCTGCTAGTACTGCTACTACTGCTACTACTGCTGCTAGTACTGCTACTACTGCTACTACTGCTGCTACTACTGCTACTACTGCTGCTAGTACTGCTACTACTGCTACTACTGCTGCTAGTACTGCTACTACTGCTACTACTGCTGCTAGTACTGCTACTACTGCTACTACTGCTACTAGTACTGCTACTACTGCTACTACTGCTGCTAGTACTGCTACTACTGCTACTACTGCTGCTAGTACTGCTACTACTGCTGCTACTACTGCTACT
Organism: Salmo salar; assembly: GCF_965601325.2. Classification (NCBI taxonomy): domain Eukaryota; kingdom Metazoa; phylum Chordata; class Actinopteri; order Salmoniformes; family Salmonidae; genus Salmo; species Salmo salar. The sequence continues at coordinate 47,263,194 of NC_138300.1, forward strand.
ACTGCTACTACTGCTGCTACTACTGCTACTACTGCTACTAATGCTGCTAGTACTGCTACTACTGCTGCTAGTACTGCAAATGGAATGCAATAGGTGGGAGGGTGCAGTGTGTGCAGTGTGTGTGCCTGTTGGAGCATATGTGCTTGTGTGTTTGTATGTGAGAGAGTGTGTGTCTGTTTTATTCTGCTAGTACATTTCCATGTGTGTGTTTGTATGAAATGCACATATGTGTGCATGTGTGCATTCGTATGTATGTTGTTTTTATGTGCAGAAGGGAGTGCAGGGGGATCTGATAGGAGATGACAGTGCTGTAATTGATCCAGTCCGATGTGACGTGTGCCCACCCTTTCCTCCTCTCCCTCCCTCCCTCCCTCCCTCCCTCCCTCCCTCCCTCCCTCCCTCCCTCCCTCCCTCCCTCCTCCCTCCCTCCCTCCTCCCTCCCTCCCTCCCTCCCTCCCTCCATCTATCCATCCATCCATCTCTCTCTCTCTCACTCTCTCCTCATCAGATCTCCCTTCTCTCTACACACAACTCAACTTCCTGTCATCTCTCCTGACAGCAGTCTCTTCCCTTCCCCCTCTTTACCTTTCCTCTCTTCCTCCCTGTTCCCTCGATCCATCCATATCCTTCCTTTGGCTTTGAAGGAAGCTAGATCTAACACAGTGACGATTTCACTCATAGGGATAGCCGCGCCGCCATGCTAATTAGCCTCTGATGGGTAGGGAGGCTGAGTGTTAGCCATCAGTCTAATGCTGCTAGGCTATGCTAGCCATGGTGCTGGGTGAATAAATAATTGATGTTCGTGTTGTTCCTTATCTCTAATGAAAGCGGGCAGCTAGTCTCATGCAGCACACACACACACACACACACACACACACACACACACACACACACACACACACACACACACACACACACACACACACACACACACACACACACACACACACACACACACACACACACACACACACACACACACACACACAAAGCCACTGAGATCTGGGGATGGAGGGCTCCATGAAGAGTGGAATGAGCTGAATGGATAGAGAGATAAGAAAACAGATGCACTGAGTAGGGCTGGACGGGTTACCAAATCACTGAGTAGGGCTGGACGGGTTACCAAATCACTGAGCAGGGCTGGACGGGTTATCAAATCACTGAGCAGGGCTGGACTGGGTTATCAAATCACTGAGCAGGGCTGGACGGGTTATCAAATCAAATCACTGAGCAGGGCTGGACTGGGTTATCAAATCTCTGAGCAGGGCTGGACTAAGTTATCAAATCAAATCACTGAGCAGGGCTGGACGGGTGGACGGGTAACATTAGTGACTAGATGTTCCAGAGTAACATTAGTGACTAGATGATCCAGAGTAACATTAGTGACTAGATGTTCCAGAGTAACATTAGTGACTAGATGTTCCAGAGTAACATTTGTGACTAGATGTTCCACAGTAACATTACTGACTAGATGTTCCAGAGTAACAAAAGTGACTAGATGTTCCAGAGTAACATTAATGACTAGATGTTCCAGAGTAACATTAATGACTAGATGATCCAGAGTAACATTAGTGACTAGATGTTCCAGAGTAACATTAGTGACTAGATGTTCCAGAGTAACATTAGTGACTAGATGTTCCAGAGTAACATTAGTGACTAGATGTAACATTAGTGACTAGATGTTCCAGAGTAACATTAGTGACTAGATGATCCAGAGTAACATTAGTGAGTAGATGATCCAGAGTAACATTAGTGACTAGATGTTCCAGAGTAACATTAGTGACTAGATGATCCAGAGTAACATTAGTGACTAAATGTTCCAGAGTAACATTAGTGACTAGATGATCCAGAGTGACATTATTGACTAGATGTTCCAGAGGAACATTAGTGACTAGATGTTCCAGAGTAACATTAATGACTAGATGTTCCAGAGTAACATTAATGACTAGATGTTCCAGAGTAACATTAATGACTAGATGTTCCAGAGGGACATTAGTGACTAGATGTTCCAGAGTGACATTATTGACTAGATGTTCCAGAGGAACATTAGTGACTAGATGTTCCAGAGTAACATTAATGACTAGATGTTCCAGAGTAACATTAGTGACTAGATGATCCAGAGTAACATTAGTGACTAGATGATCCAGAGTAACATTAGTGACTAGATGATCCAGAGTAACATTAGTGACTAGATGATCCAGAGTAACATTAGTGACTAAATGTTCCAGAGTAACATCAGTGACTAGATGATCCAGAGTAACATTAGTGACTAGATGTTCCAGAGTAACATTAGTGACTAGATGTTCCAGAGTAACATTTGTGACTAGATGTTCCAGAGTAACATTAGTGACTAGATGATCCAGAGTAACATTATTGACTAGATGTTCCAGAGTAACATTAGTGACTAGATGTTCCAGAGTAACATTATTGACTAGATGTTCCAGAGTAACATTAGTGACTAGATGTTCCAGAGTAACATTATTGACTAGATGTTCCAGAGTAACATTAGTGACTAGATGATCCAGAGTAACATTAGTGACTAGATGTTCCAGAGTAACATTATTGACTAGATGTTCCAGAGTAACATTAGTGACTAGATGTTCCAGAGTAACATTAGTGACTAGATGATCCAGAGTAACATTAGTGACTAGATGATCCAGAGGAACATTAGTGACTAGATGTTCCAGAGTAACATTAGTGACTAGATGATCCAGAGTAACATTAGTGACTAGATGTTCCAGAGTAACATTAGTGACTAGATGATCCAGAGTAACTTTATTGACTAGATGATCCAGAGTAACATTAGTGACTAGATGTTCCAGATTAACATTATTGACTTGATGTTCCAGAGTAACATTAGTGACTAAATGTTCCTCTGGTTGTGTTTATGTGTGAGTTTCTGTGCATGTGTGTATGTACTGTTGTGTGTGTGTTTGTGTGCGTGCCAGAATGTGTGTTTATTATGGTGACTAGCTATTTCCACTTTCTCAGGATTATGTGGAGGTAAACACAGATGGTGAGGGTGATGATAAAAGACGTTCTAGAGCTGGGCACCTGGTACCAACCAGTGAGAAACTCCCAGATGTTGTTTTGTTGTCTTGTTCAGCCATTCATTCTGCTGCCGAGTTAGGCTTGGTGAGCTGGTCACAGATCTAGAGGGACAGCTGCAGACCTTTCAGTGTGTGTTTGTGAGTGTGTGTGTGAGATATGATGGTGCAGTAGCCATCCCTTCCCACCTGTTGTATTCAGTCTCCCCTCTCCAAACTAATTTCCCTCTCTCCTCTCTGTATTAATATCATTCAATCTGCAGCACTCCACAGGAACTGGTAATGACCCATGACTTTCAATGAAGGCTCGGCCCCCTGTGGTTCACTGGGTCAGCTGGCGTAATATGAGACGTCTGTCAGTAGGAGGTTATTTACTGTAGCTGTTACTGTGATGTGATGCCCACGGCTTCCGGACAGGAGTTATTATAATGATTGTCAGTCTCCACCTCATCATCAGCCTCCGTTATGCTTTACTGGTTTAAATACATGGTGATGGAAATAGTGTATGTGTGTGTTTTATTGTCGTTATTGAAAAGAGGCTCACATGTGTGTTTGACTTTGAAACCACAGAATCAGACATAAACCTGTCAGGTTCTTGTGACCTTGTTAGTCTTCTTGGATAATGTATTTTCCGTATGAACTTTTGAGGTAATGGATGGGTCCTCCACTCTGGCCCAGTTTCCTCTGTGCCTGCCTGTAACCATGCTGAAGTGATGTTCTGGCCCAGTCTCCTCTGTGCCTGCCTGTAACCATGCTGAGGAGCTGGCCAGCCCGGCCGCCTGTCCTGCGAAGTGATGTTCTGCCCAGCCCGGCCTGCCGTCCTGCGGGTGCTGGCCCGCCCGTGCCTGCCTAACCATGCTGAAGTGATGTTCTGGCCCAGTTTCCTCTGTGCCTGCCTGTAACCATGCTGAAGTGATGTTCTGTCCCAGTTTCCTCTGTGCCTGCCTGTAACCATGCTGAAGTGATGTTCTGTCCCAGTTTCCTCTGTGCCTGCCTGTAACCATGCTTGAGTGATGTTCTACGTGTCACCCAGTAGTGATGGGCTGTACATCATGCCATACTGCCACAATGAAAGGCTCTGAGATTCCTCAAAATGAGGTTGGAACCACGTCAACTGGAGAGAGAGTCTCATTAAGAAACTTTCTTCCAGCTCTGCCCAGCCTCAGTTTCTCATCTTCCCTCGCTTTCTCTCGTTCTCTTTGCCCATCTCTCTCATTCTCTCTTTCTAATCCTCAGTCACTTTACTTCCTCTCCCTTTTC